>NC_080744.1:66486801-66789831 GCF_020826845.1 Diceros bicornis minor | reverse complement strand
GGTGCATCAAATTCTGCAGGCAACAGCTCCAACAAATGAAAGGCAGGATGGGTGGAGGAAATACATTATGTTCCCAAACCTTCCTCTTATGTATGGGCGCTCCCGTTTCAGAGGGATAAGCTGAACGCAGGCTTCTCAGTTCCCCAGGGCAAAGAGAGAGCTGGAGGAGCCCCGCCCTGCCCCGTCACGTGGCCAGAAGCGCCCTTGGCACGTGACCGACCTCGCTCTAGGCCAATCAGCCTCTGTAGGGGCGGGGACGCGGAGCCCGAGAGGCTGGAGCATCCGTCGAGGCCGCCTCTTCTCGCGATCCTTGCCGTCGTCGCTCTTCAGCCGCCCCCGGCCCGGAGGGAAGGTCTCGCGAGGCTTGGGCGCTGCGGCGGTAGGAGGAGGACGGGGAAGGACGGAGCCCGGCCGCCGCTGCTGCCTCCCTCTCTCACTCCCTCGCGCGCTCGCCCACCCCCTCCCTCCCTCCCCTCCCTCCCCCGCCCCGGCTCCGGCCCCGGCCCCGGCCCATTCGCTGTGCAGTAGTCTGCAGGGAGGATGTCGGGCTCGTCGCTCCCCAACGCCCTGGCCCTCTCGCTGTTGCTGGTCTCTGGCTCCCTCCTCCCAGGGCCAGGCGCCGCTCAGAACGGTAAGCGGGGCGCCGGGGGCGGGCCGCGCGGGGGCCGAGGGACGCCGGCGGCCAGAGGGGCCGTCCGGGGCGGAGGAGGTGCCGGAGCCGGGCAGGGGGCCGGTCGGGAGTGTGAGGGGCTGCGGACCGAGAGGAGGAGATGCCGGTCGGGAGTTCGGAGAGGCGCGGGTGTGAGAACCGGAGGCGCCTGTTGAGAGGTGGGGGCGTCCGATAAGAGCCGGAGGTGTTGCTGACTTAGAGGCTCCACGTCGTGGGGCTGGTGGCTCCGAGTCGGGGAGGGGACACCGAGGAAGCCGGCGTGAAGAGCTGGAGTAGCGGGGGCGGATGGGGAGGGGGCGTAGCTTTTAAAGAAGACAGGCATCTGTGTTCAAGGCGACGGGGAGTGGTGTCAGTCAGGCTCCCCAAGAGAACGGGGCGCCCGGTCGCTGCGGTCGTCTAGGGTGCTGCTGGGGCCCCATAAGTCTGATGACATCCTTAAAAAATAAGGGAGACGTTGGGAGAAAGGAGTCCTGAAGAATACTGAGCAGAGTACTAGAGTCTTAAGGGGGTAAAGGATCAGGGAACGTTGGATATGGAGGGAAGGTGGGTGGAAAGCTAAGGTAGTGGGTTGACTGCAGTAGGGGATCTGGAAAGAGGCAGCAGTGGCTCTAAACGAGATGGGGGAAGAGGGCTGGGTTTACTAAGGAGGGTGGAGTGTTGGGTATTCTAGGGTAGTGGTTGGGAGAGCAAAAAGGAGTTTCTAAATAAGGAGAGGAAAAACGAGCAGAGGATGGGGAGAAAGGGTTGAATCTGAGGTGGAGGAATATTTGTTAGAGAAAGAGGGCTGCCTGGGTATAGAGATGGGGTGGAGGAGGACAAAATAAGGGAAGGGAGTAAAATGCAGGAAGCCGGGGGTGTGATGTTGGTTTGCAGAGTGGAGGATATGTTAGAGAAGGGAGGAGCTGAGTTGTGGCAAGTGCTGTATGATGTTGGTTGGGCCTTTGGGAAGGCAGGGACACATAGCTGGAACTGCAGTGGTGGGATTCAAGGCAGTGACTGGAGAGAGGGAGATGGAGGAAGTGAGTTTTTAAGCTCTAAAAGTTTCAAGACAAGAAGAGACGTTATTTCTGAGGAACAAAAAGTAGTTCCTGAGATGTGTGCAGGGTACAGTGGAAACCAGAGAATTGGGTTTTTGAACTGAAGCTCTTTAGAGCAGGTGGAGAAATGGTGGAGAATCATTGTGATGGGGGACCTAAACAAAAAAGATTGAGTGTTGAAGGCATGCGTTACAATTTAGCTGCTGGATTGATCTTTCAGAGGTGAAACTAGAAGTATTGTGAACCGGTTTCTGCTCTTGTGGAAAGAACGTTTAAGAGGTTTAAAAAACATTTTTATAGGAAAGAATTTATGAGGTCAGTATGAGAGAGTTAACTATAAATTATTTTTGCTAATCCTTCAATGATTCTTTGTTAATGCTAGAACAATTTAAAATTATTTTTGTTGGAATAGCTGAAATGACTTTCATTTAAAAAAAAATCGATGATAGAACCAATGGAATTAAGCATTCTAAAGAGAATCCAGGCTTAAAATGCTGAACATTATGGTGAAAATATCAGTAAGAGATCGAAAAAACATCATTGGTTAAATATAGGTGTTTGTTATACCAAATTGTACTAATCAAATCTTATATATGCTTCATGGAGTTGAATTATCACTGCAGGGGTCAGGAAGAAAACATTTTTCTGTCTCTAGCGTTGAATATGCGAAGTATATTGGGTGTTTTTCCTGTTTTCCTCCCAAGCACGAGGCCACTGTGGGAGGCAGAGTAGAGTTAGTCTGATTTGTCTTATCAGTTTTTAGTCTGTGTTAACAATATGACTTAAAGACGCCTAATACTAATTTCAGCTATTTGATTTGTGGAAATAGCATGGTTTCATTTGGCACAATAGGTGAGAGATTCTTGATCTTAACATGTTTAGTCTGTGCTGGCATAGTTTCTTTCAATGATTTATAATATGGTGAATTTGTAGTTTCTTAGCAACTAAAGCAGAGTTTTTGGAGAGGTCTGCAAAGACTCATTTGGCTGTTGACCGTGATCTGGGTTCTAAATACAGCATAGTGCAGCCTTTTCCTTGAGATGAGCTTGAGTTCAGTCACATGACATGAGTGATGAAGTGAAGCTGTGCTTGTAGGTGACCAAAATGAATGTAAATTTAATTTAAGGAAGAAATGGCTCTTTTTTGAGTTTGAGTCTATATAAGTAAGGATGCCATTTTATAGTTTCTGTAACATACCATGTGATAAGATTCAAGCTTTTAACTGGTAATAGTCCTACAATAATGACCTCATGTCATGGAGTTTGTATTTTCTTACAGTGCTTCAGAAATGGATATCATGCTCTGTATGATGTTGAAATGTTAGATTATCTATTTAAAATGATGACTTAAAAAAAAAGAAACCCCAAACCTGTTTCTGGATTGGGTATGTGGTAGTTTAGATTGAGTATAGATGTTTTACTGAATGTCTCTGTTTCATTATTCCTAAAATGAATTTGGGCTAGATGACCCTCAGAGTGTCTTCCAGTTGTGAGCCAATACCCTAGAGATTCAAGGCTTTCATTCAGATAGACTTTGTTTCCCATCCAAATATTTAGACTTGTAGGACCACAGTTTCAAGTAAAATCCTTATTTAAGGTGTTGATTTTTGTGCCTATCAAGAAAAATGTAGTTCATTTTAAAGGAAGAAGCTTGCCCTAAAAAGTAACCTTCCTGATAAGACATTCAGAAGCTTTAGACTAAAATTAAAATTGAATGAGTGTGAACCAAGCAGTATTATATGGTGATCAAGAGCACAGACTTTGGATCCTGATAGACCTGGGTTTGAGTCCCAGCTCTCTGTAGCTAAGTGACCTTGAGTAAAGTGCTTAATACTTCCAAACCTCAGTTGTATCATCTGTAAATCGGGTTTATAATAATGTCAATCTTCTAGGGATGATGTGAGGATTAAATGAGATAATGTCCAGAAAGCACTTAGATTTCTTCCTGGCATGTATTGAGTCTCAGTTAGGGAGTAAATTTTTACTATATGTAATACTTGTTGCTGTATGTAACATGTTACTATATGTAACATTCACATTACTATATGTGGCATAACAGTACTATATGTACTAAATGTTTGCTCACTATAGTGAGTAAATGTTAGCTATTACTACTATCCTTTAAAAAGTAGCATTATTAATTACTTATTTTTCATGTGTATATCTAACACTTAATTGTTAATGCTGCTGTCATCTTGAATAAAGTTAAGTAGGCCATTTGAAGGCCCCAGCAGAGAGATTTGTGCTTTTGCTTATGTAACTTTTTAAGAAAAGTGACCTGCTGCACTGCCTCTGCATTGCCAATTCTAGTGAGGAAGTTCATATTTCCATTTCATTGTCTGGGAGATTTCATGGCTTTCTTTTTCTTCCGGTGAACTATCTTTTTATATGGGCTAGGTATCACCTTTTCATAGAATCCTATTGTGAATAAGAAAAATAGAATATGGTGCCTGGCAAACAGTGGGAGTGTTGGAGATGGTAGCTGATGAATCAATGTGGAGTGAAGTGTAAAAATGTAATATATTCATACTGAAAATATAAATTGGATAATTAACTCTGTTTAGTGGGAGAAAATAAGGAGTCTAATGAATTTTATTATTAACAAGCTAAATTGTAAGAAAGCATTTTGCTTGGGTGATACTAAATAGTTGTGAACATGGTGCTTTGTAACAATGGCAGTATTTGCATTAGATGATTCATGAATCTTTTTCTTTGCTGTCAAGTGCTGTTTGCTTCAGTGGTTTGGGCAATTTTCTTTCCCTGAGTACATTTTTAGATGTGTCTTTGCTGTTGATTGTGCATCTCTTCTTCGGGTGAACTGAAATGAGCAACAGAAGATAGATGTTATCTATGGCAGCTGTGGCACAAATGACATGCCAAATGTCAAGCGACAGATCTTAACGTAATTAATCCAAATACAATTTTAAATGATCGGAAGAAATAGTTTGCCTTCGAATAAAGCATTTCCTAAGGAGCATAAACCTCCAGTTTCTCAGGCAGGTGACAAAATTGTCACTGCTGATATAATGGAGCACCCATGCATGAGATATTGGGCAAGGGTCTGGGGAGGAAAGGCTGTGTTACTACATCAGGACCTGGTTCCTGGGCTCTTAGTCTTTGTTTTTCAAGGTTACTGGATCCAAATTAGAAAGAGACGCAGATGGGTTTTTGTGTTGCCAGACATAATAGAGCTTAACCTGTTAATATACCAAGGTTTAAAACAACAAAAGAAAATAAAAGCTCTTAAATATAAATGTGTTCCACAGTCCAAACATTTGCCATAAATTAAGATTGAAGTTTAATACAGGTCTGACTTTGTGTGAGTTATACAAATCCTCATGAGAAATTAGACTATTTTGTCTTGAAGGAATCCTTTTATTTTTCTCATTAAAACAATTTTGGGGGCCGGCCCGGTGGCGCAAGCGGTTAAGTGCACACGTTCCACTGTGGTGGCCCGGGGTTCGCCAGTTCGGATCCCAGGTGTGCACCGACGCACCGCTTGTTAAGCCATGCTGTGGCGGCGTCCCATATAAAGTGGAGGAAGATGGGCATGGATGTTAGCCCAGGGCCAGTCTTCCTCGGCAAAAAAAAAAAAAAAAAAGAGGAGGATTGGCATTGGATGTTAGCTCAGGGCTGGTCCTCCTCACAAAAAAAAAAAAACAATTTTGATGTGAAACATTTTCTCTTGTGGAGTATACCCTTAGACATTAATAAAAGGTGAAATGTTATTGTATTGTCTTTAATTTTTTAAATAGAAATAATTATGTAACTGGACCTGCAAAGATGACCAGATATGACTAGAAAAGTGCTCTGTCAATTTGGACGTTGTTTTTCATTTATTTAGTTTGAGGTACTTTTTCAAAGTAAGATGTTTCATATGTAACATCTGAAACTTTGCTGGATTTATGAAAAGATTTTGTTTATAAGACAATTTGGGAGGGAGGTAAGGTAACATATTTCTAATACATATACAAATGAAATATGTGGGAAAGCAATGAGTAGTGATTTTGGATATCATACAGGAGATGGTCAGTGAAAGTTTGAAATTATGCAAGGAAGTTTTGGAAGAAGTGCATTCTGTGAAAAACTTTCTGATGCATTCTATTCAATTTATTGTTTACAGTGAGAGCACAGTCTGGACAGGGTCAGAAGTAGAGAATGAAATCATAAGAGAAAGGGAAAAAACAGAAGAAAGGCCACAGTAGTACAGGGAAAAAAGCAGGATGCAAGGATGAGGGATGAATCTTTGTTTGAGGAGCATCTGGAAAAACAGAATCTGTGAGAAAGAATAAATGGACCAGGGACCTCTAAAGTATATTTACACATCAAAATTAAAATAATGGTGCAAAATCACCTCCTGTGAACAATTGGCTTGGCTTTTCGTTTGCCTCTTTAAACAAAACATGATCATTTTACATAAATTTTTAAAAATACCATTGATGAGGGCTAGCCCTGTGGCCTAGTGGTTAAATTTGACACTCTCTCTGCTTTGGTGGCCCAGGTTCAGGTCCCAAGTACAGACCTACACCACTCATTGGTGGCCATGCTGTGGTGGTGACCCACATACAAAATAGAGGAAGACTGGCACGGATGTTAGCTCAGGGCGAATCTTCCTCAAGCAAAAAGAGGAAGATTGGCAACGGATGTTAGCTCAGGGCGAATCTTCCTCAGCAAAAAAAAAAAAAAAACCCATTGATGATATGGAGTTTAATTTTAAACACCTTAGGTAATGCATTTTTAAACTTGTTTGTGAGATTCTTGTGGATTTTTTTCAGAATTCCTGATTTTAGTTGGTCAAGATTAGCTTTGGGAAGTTGGGAAACCTCTCCAGTAAAATTAGTTGATTATAAACTGTTACATTTTATAGGCTTATATATATAAATAAACTTCTCACTGAATTTAAAGTGAAATACTGTGGATCCTATGTAAAAACATTATTCCAGTGATATTGATGTCTAAATTTTAAAAATTGAATACAGAAGAAAATGTATTTGTTTTCCAAGAGTTTATTCTGTTTAGGAGAGGGAGTCAAGATTTGCACCTAATTCCAACTTATGTTATCTAAAATTGAAAGTAGGCCTAACTTTTTCTTTGTTTGCTTTTGTGTATATACAAAGATATACATTTGGTAATCAAACCTGATTAACTTGAGGTTATTTTTACCTGATTGCTTAGAACTTTTAATTGGTCTATCTTTGTGGAAATGGGGTTTACTAAATATTTAAAGAATTTCCTAAGTATCTACATTTATTTGCATACAGTAGGTTAGTGGGAGGCTTATTTAATGTTCCTCAGACACCTACTGATTTTTTGTTTTGTTTCTTGTTTTGGTTGTGTCAAGTTTAAAAAACCCCAGTCTTATCTTTACATTAAAGCAGACTGTGGTCAGCTTTGATGGAAACATCTTAAGTTCCCTGTACTTAAGAGTACTGAATGGTATTCTTTTGCATTTCTGAAAACAATTATGGAATGTTTTAAGACTAGCCTTCTTTCCAAATAATCTTAATTACTGGAACCTTATGGTATGCTTTATGGTATTTTATAGAAGTATGTCAATTTAGATATGTTTCGCTTCCCTTTGTTTTATCTTGGTTTCTGTCATTGTTACACGTAAGTGTTGCCTAGACAATGAAATGTAAAATCACTCTGAAAGTGTCAGGGTTCTGTATGTTATGTAAGGCTCTATTGTTAGAAAACAAATTAAGTTCCAAATTATACCAATAGTTTTAATCATATCCAAATGTATACTCATATTCTAAAAGTGATTAAATATATAATACAAGACAAAATATCAAATCCTTTTCTGATGGAATACTAACAAGGCAAAATGTTCCATATGCAGAAAGATAGGTTTAAAAAAAAAAAAAGTAGAGTGTGCTTGCACATATAAATTATTATGCCACTGATTCTTTTCTTCCTGAGGACAGTATTTGAAAACCACTGGACTAGATAATGTCTAAATTCCCTTCCACTTCTTTTTTTTTTTGTGAGGAGGACTAGCCCTGAGCTAACATCCAATGCCAATCCTCCCCTTCTTTTTCTTGAGGAGGAGTGGCCCTGAGCTAACATCCGTGCCCATGTTCCTCTACTTTATATGGGATGCCACCGCAGCGTGGCTTACCAAGCGGTGCGTCCGTGTGCGCCTGGGACGCGAACCTGCGAACCCACAAACCCTGGGCCGCCCCAGCGGATCGCGCGCACTTAACAGCTTGCGCCACCGGGCAGGCCCCTCCAGTTCTAAAATTACACAGTTCTATTGACCTTACAGTTTAGGTACTGCCTCTAGTGGGTAAAGGGCATAGAGAGAGAATACTTTCTGTTTTAATAAGTTTTTAGAAACTTACTTTTTGGAAATAAGGGAAATTGACTTTGAGGCATGTACGATTTGAAATCCAACTGCCTGTAAGGCTACTTCAAACAACACTTGTTATTGTTGTTTCAAGGAAGGCAGAACGGTGTCTGTTTCTAGAGATCTCATATTAAACTTGCTGGGAAAATTGCCAGTGTGAATTAAACAATTAAGAAATGAAAATCACTGCTAGGTAGGTAGATATTTTGTGTTCTCTCCGTTGGGTGAAAAGTAGTTGACTATTCAAGAGGGAATGAAGAGACAATGAAGCACACTTAACTAATTGAATTTTTATGTTATTCTTTGAGGAGGTTTGTTTTTTATTTATGACTTAGTTTCTCCTGTCCCGTATGTATTTTTTTAAGATCTCTAAACCTGTCTATTACAGTTGAATAATGCAGCCCAAGTGTTACCTGAATTAAATCTGAGGAAGTTCCTAGATTGATATTCCTTAGAAACAATGTGTCAAAAGTCTCAATTTACATATGTATTCATTATATTCTTTGTATCTGTTAGGTAGATCCCTTTTCTTTTCTTTTTTTTCTTTTACATGTTTGTTAGAATTACAAACATGTAAAAAGTAGAGTGAATAATATGATAAACTCCCGTATAATCATCTAGTTTCAACAATTATCAGCTACATCCTTGCTGCTTGTTATGTTAAAAATAACCTGGGGACCGGCCTGGTGGCGGAGGAGTTAAGTTCGCGCGCTCCACTTTGGCAGCTCGGGGTTCACAGGTTCAGATCCCAGGCGTGGACCTACGCACCACTTATCAAGCCATGCTGTGGCAGGTGTCCCACATAGAAAATAGAGGAAGATGGGCACGGATGTTAGCCCAGGGCCAATCTTCCTCAGCAACAAGAGGAGGATTGGCAACAGACCTTAGCTCAGGGCTAATCTTCCTCACCAAAAAAACCCCCCAAAAACCTGAAAAATTAATATTACAAATTAAAATTTTCTAGGTGCTAGGCCGGCCCCATGGCTTAGCGGTTAAGTGCGCATGCTCTGCTACTGGCGGCCCGGGTTCAGATCCCGGGTGCGCACCGTCACACTGCTTCTCCGGCCATGCTGAGGCTGCGTCCCACATACAGCAACTAGAAGGATGTGCAACTATGACATACAACTATCTACTGGGGCTTTGGGGGGAAAAAAAAAAAGTAGGATTGGCAATAGATGGTAGCTCAGAGCTGGTCTTCCTCAGCAAAAAAAGAGGAGGATTAGCACAGATGTTAGCTCAGGGCTGATCTTCCTCACACAAAAAAATAAAATAAAATAAAATTTTCTCGGTGCTGAAATGTGGTTAGTAAAGATTAGCTTATATTAGTAAAATAGAAATAATTTGGTTCACATGTAATCATGTTGAATGACTTTAAAAATACAAAAACTCTTTAGAAAAAGGCTTTCAGACTTTTGTTTGTGACTCTGATAGAGGAATAGATTTTATTTGTGACTGAGTATATGCGGAAATATGTAATGTTTTGTGAAACAATACTTAACCTTACTCTGTAACATATTTAAAGAAAACTGTTGTGACCTTCTAAATTGATTTCATAATTCATTAATGGGCCATGAGACTCGTGTTTGAAAAACAGCATTTTCAAGTATAGAGTAAGTTTGTTTTTTGTTTTATTTTTAATATGCCATGTGGTCTGGAACAATCTGATGATTTTTGTAAACAGTAAGGATTTTCACAAGGCATTTATCAGTAATATCAACCTGTACTGTTACTAGTCATTATTAGTAAAGAAAATATAGCATTGTTGAGTTAATACATTAGTCATTACTTGTCTAATTTTTTTTTTTTCTATTTGAACTTGGGCAAAGGGGGAAGCTGTAGTAATTTGAATATCATAATCAAAGCACAGGTTTCCCAGTATGTTTAGTTGTCCTTTCTTTTAAATTAGAGCTTATGTTCTTATTTCATAGCCCCTACCTTTGAGTTACTGGTTGAGTACAGGGCTGAGAGCATTACTGTTTATTCCGAGCTGAATGCTTACTCTGATGCTGTTGTGTGAGGCACATTTCTGGTGAGTACAGAATGACTTGAACACTGGCCAAGGGAAGGGATGGACATGGAAAGCAGGACCATCACTGAAGAATCATTTGCCTTTCATGTTCAAGATCCTAGAGTAGCAAGATTATTTTCTCATTTTTGAACATTGCTTCTTGGAGGGAAAAAAAGGCAACAAGATGTCCCTGTCCTGTGTGCAGCTATCTGTGAAATACTTTTCAATCCATAGATTGAAGGAATATGTTAAATTTAACTTAGAATTTTTTGGTTATACAAGTTGAGCAGGCTGGAAACCATTGTGGAGCATATAGGAAAAAAATAGCATAGCAGCTCCAGCATTGAAATTATATTCGTTAATGCTGAATCTCAAATCAGTCACCAAGGAAGATGAAATAAATGGGCTTAATGCAAACCAGGAAACTGCTACCTGGAAAAGAGCAACTATAAAGAGGTTTCAAATAACTTGCAGTGAACTGTCATTGAATTACCCTGGACAAATAACGTAGTGATCGCCTATCAAAATAATGGTACTGCTAACAGTGTCACTGTTTTCTTACTAGGATTGAACTCCAAATAATGACGAACACTTTCCAACCACATTTAGGAGAAGATGCAGATAATTCTACATTGATGGTAGCATAAGATTGAGGAGAAAAGCCTGAAGGAGCTAAATTTAGGAAAAGGGAGCACTAGGGGGATGTGATTATCTATTAATACCTTCAGGGTAGCAGTGTAAATGAAGTAAGGGAATTAGGCAGTCTCCAAAGATGGATGGGCTGTATCAAAGAGCAGTGGCCTAGAGCACAGGGAAGAAAAGCATAGGTTTAGTATTAAGAAGGTAATTTTAATGAAACTAAAAGAATGGAGTTATTTGCATTCACTCATTGTCAGAGCTATTATAAGTAGGTCGAAGAGCTGGTTGAGAGGGACCACATAAAAGAAAAGGGAGGGTCTCTTTCTTTTATATCTAGTACTTGTTTAGGGGCTCAACAGGAGAAAAAACCTTTATGGAAATAAATATGAAATGAAATGGGCTTTCCAGAAATTTTTAAGGGTCAGAAATTAGTTAGTTTCCAACTCTAAAGTTCTATGATTATGAATTCAAGAAAAATGGTAGATTAACTTTGGAATTCATGAATGTAACTTTTAGGACCTGCCTGTAATACTTAAAACAGGATTCTGTTTATTATAACCTCTGTAAGCAACTTCTTTTAGTTTAGTTATCAAAAACCCACGCTATGAAGTTTTTCCAATCTGTGTTTAACACACAGAAGCATAAGCTTCATAAGAGTTCATTCACTAGACTGCATGGAACCTAGTAAAAGTTTAACCTTTTTCTTTTATATGGTAAGTGTCAGCTATTAAAAGAGCCTTATCATCAGGAAAGGAGCACTTCCAGACTAACTCTTAACACTTCGTCAGTCAAACTTCTGCTGTAATAGAATTTTCCGTTTATGAGTGGGAGCTAGTGCTGTAATACTTGGTGGAGATGCCAACTCACTTTAATTAGTTCAAAGAGTGTAGGGCTGCCAGATAAAATGCAAGATGCCCAGTTATATTTGAATTTCAGATAAACAACGGAGAATTTTTATTTGCTAAATCTAGCAACCCTAAAAAAAGAAGAATGTCTTTTTTGCTATTTTGGCCTTCCATTTAGAACTTAAACGATAAAGAGTCTTGTAATTTGGTGAGGTTTCGTGTATTAAAAGAAATCTTTTTAGAGTAGATTTAATATGAGCAGAATCATGTTACGTTGCAAATTTTGTATGAGAAAATATAGTTTAGGGTAGTATTGTTTTATTCTGGTTACATCACATTTCTGTATATGTTTTCTTCAATTCTGCTACTTTGTATTTGACAGAGTAAGTTTTTCATTTATTCTCTAAAAATTAAAGCTATTTTCAGGAAGGATATGAGCAGAGGGCCTCAGGCTGTTTTTTTTAGCAATTCCTCTCTTCTCTCCTTACCAAAAATATTTTAAAATTTAGGGCACTATTGCCTGGGGGTATATGATAAAGGTGTTTCTGGGGCTATTGGTTCAAGGATTGTCCTTTTTCAGATTTTTGCTTGGAGGCTTGGAATACGTTTGCATTCTTGGCTTGGAGGAAGGAAAAGGTATGAATGAAGACATGACTGACCACACCCTTTTCCTCCTAGTGGGTTCAGAATAATTTTCACTTGCTGAATTATAACCACCTGATTTAGAAAGTCAGAGCAAGTGGATGTTAGCCCTGCAGACGAGGGATATGATTTCTTTACAGTTAAATTTCAATACTAAGAAATATCATGGTTTCATGAGCTTTATTATAAGGTCTTTTGACGAGAGATATGTCACTGTATATCAGTAATTCAGTGTAAGGGGTCTCCCTTTGTCCTTTTGGTGTGGGCCAGGGCGAAGTGGCTATAAGAATAAGAAGAATAAGGGGCGGGCCTGGTGGTGTAGTGGCTAAGTTTGCATGCTCCGCTTCGGCGGCCCGGGGTTCACTGGTTCGGATCCTGGGCATGGACCTAGGTACTGCTCATCAAGCCATGCTGTGGCAGCGTCCCATATACAAAATGGAGGAAGGCTGGCACAGATGTTAGCTCAAGGACAATCTTCCTCAAGCAAAAAGAGGAAGATTGGCAACAAATGTTAGCTCAGGGCCAATCTTTCTCACCAAAAAAAAAAAAAAAAAAAACAGTTGAACAATGTAATAGGTTCCAGGGTGAATGATATTAAGTAACATAGAGTGTAATCATAACTATAGTTATACATATTTGAAATATGTTTAAGGCAGTTTTAAGAAGTGTTAAAAATAACTCATGGTTTTATGAAACTAGAAAATTAACATAGTTTAAATTTGATGCTGAAACTCAGTTGGAGACAGTATTACAGGATAAGTGAATTGATATACTCTGTTGCTGTTGTAAATGTAAAGTGTAAATAAAAACTATGTTAAGATCATTTTGTGGGGCAACATAATTGAGTAGAAAGAGCACTGGATTTGGCAGGAGCTCTGAATTCCTAATTCCATTTTAGTTCCTATGGTTTCTGTTTTTAAAATTAGTATAATAACTTAATCTATAGGGTTTTAATGAGATTACATGATAATGTATGGAAAAGGGCTTTATAAATTGCTATATTGTAAAGTGGCATGTATGTACAGCTTTGAGTTATAGGGTCTGGTACTTATAAAGTGTTTACCCTTAATAGGTTAACTGCAACTCTGGTAGTTCATAGGAAAGTGAAGAGAAAAATCAAGTACTAATGAGAAGGGCCAGATTATTTCAGGGTTGGTTTTTCTGACAAATGATGACTATATAATAAATAGTGCGTTTTAAGATGTTTGTTAGCAGACTAGCGTTTTCACTGAATTATCCCCCTCTACTAGGGAATGCTGATATTGAATTTCTACAATCTTTGAAGTGTGCCTCCCAGTACTGCTCTCATCTCAAATTATATCTAGTTACAGGGACACCCTCTTACCCTCATCCCCATTCCCTCCCTCCCCCAGGTAGATGACAGAAAATAAAGTGAGGTATCTATCTTGTGTCCTCTTTTTATAACACATTTTTGTAACTCCCTTTTACTATCCTGCAGTGAAATTCATAGGTGTTTTAACCTACCTACACGTTATTAAGAAAAAAAATGTAATACCCTAAATGTAATATAAAGGAGAAAATAAGGGAAAACAACTTATAATAAAATATTTAGTTCACTCTGTAAATGCTCAGGCATGGCTACACAGGAAGACAAAAAAGTAGCCTGCTGTTCAGAGCCATGTGTAGAAAAACCAAGAATGTGACAGCTACAAATTCAGACATATTTGTGCTGTAACCGTGACTCAGATACTACAGGCGGCATTGCTGTTGATAATGTCATTTTCTGAAAAGGTGAACAACTCTTGGTAAAGTTTCAAATGAAACAAAGTACAATCTCCTCACTTTACAGAGTAATTGCATTCCTGGAAAATTGAGTGATGGTTAAAGCCATGCAAGAATACCTTATGTTTTATTTAAAAGAGTTAGGTTCTAGGCTCAGAACAAGTTTTTCGTCTTCTTTAACATCATTTGAAAGTTGTGTAGGAAGAGGGACAGTTCCTTGTTGTGCAAGACTTTTCCTACTTTGTGGGTTATTGAGGATCCCTGGTCCCAGCCCACTGAAGGCTAGTAGTGCCATCTTAATCATTGTGTCAACCAAAAATACACCCACAAATTTCCCGAGTGCTCCATAAAAGGCAGAGCAGCCCCCATTGAGAATTATCTCTATTTTGTCCCTGCGGTTGTAAGTATCCTCTGATATAAGATTACAGCACCTAGTTCCCAGGACAACCACTGGTCAAAGCCACACCTCTTCTAGGAATGGAAAGGCAAGGAGAGCAGCTGTTCACTTGTTTTTATTCTTTTTGTTAACATGCATTAAAGCAGGGATTGCAAACTCATTTACCACAGGAGCTGGGCAAGTATGTACCATTTGCTAAACTGGAGAATCCAATACATGCTTTGACTGAAAACACTGAAAGTTGGATTTTTAAAAATACTGTGCTGCTCAAATAAAACTGTCAGTGGGCCCCTATTTTGCAGCCTCTTCACCAAAGGATTATGTTATAAATTTTGAAGCCTGAGAGATTGGATTGGAGTTCTGATTTTTGGCAAGTCTCTTAATCTCTGTTTCCTCACCTGTTTATTAGGAATAATACAAACCTCACACTGTGGTGGTTAGAATGAGATTGCGTACATAAATCACGCAGCATGATACCTGACACAAGATACATGCTTGATGAGATTTTCTCTCTGCCACTAATATCCTTTCAGTTATCTTGGTTGACTTTTTAATCTGTTTTAAAGTTAGCTGTGTTTTATAGTGAAATGGTTATGATTTTTAAATCTCTAATATGGAGGATATTAGTCCCTTATTTTTAACAGAAGCAGGAAAGTAATTAAAATGAAATTTTTTGGTTGACACACAACCTACCTACTGTTTAAGGTATTTGGAGCCTGATGCTATTTCGGTAGATCAGTCTCAGTCTTTCACCTTAGCTTTCAACCTTAGCATAGCAATGATTTTTATTTAGCAGTGATATTTATTTTTGAAGTAATGTTGGAGCAGGCAATTTTGCTAGTATTGTAGTACTGTATTGTACCTTCAAAATTAGTTTATGTGATAGAAGTGACATTTTTGTAGTTGTTTGAGTTAGCAATTTAGCAACATGATTTTTACTAGGAAACTCTGGTGTATGATTTTCTTACAGTTGTACAGTGCATGTTTTGAAAGTTCCACATTTTCTTGGTTCTTGTAAAATGCTTTGGAGACGTATACATCTTGCTGTACATCTTGTTTTCATACTTTAACAGCAGAAAGTTTTTTTTTCTTTTCTTTTAACTTTTACTTTTCTTTAGGAATTAAGACAATGATCTAAATGGTTAAAGCAGTACAGGAAACATGTGCTTTATTCCTTTATTCCCATCCTCATAATTCTGTTGTTCATCTTTGTTTTCCTCCACGATATGATTTTGAGTCCTTTTTAAGAGCTCTATGCTTTCGTTATATGTATGTATTATTTTTTATAAAGTTTTTTCCCGTATTTTTTCTAACTTAATTTTAGTTTCTTACCCCTACCTACTTGGTCTTGTCCCTCTCGGTCTCTTCAGTTGTTTCTAGATAATCATTTGGTGCTTTTAAATTCTTTGTCCTGTTTTATTTGAATCCTTTTGAGGCAGAGGGGTGGCAAATTCTATTATACTTGTAATATACAAAGTTTAGTTGACTGATGTTTTTGAGCTGGGGCGTTTGCATATTGTGACTTCTGGGTATTTTTGCTTTTCCTAGTAGCTGTTTAATGATTTTCTTTATATGGTAGAGATTTTTCTAACGTGCTTTTTTAATCTTTTAATCCCCACAGGGTCATAATGTCCATATTTTTCAGAAACAGCTCAGCTAGTCTTCAAGGCCTAGTCGCGAAGGAAATTAATTCCTCATGGAACTGAGGACATCAAGGCAGAAAGAATTCCAGGCAGGTGGCTAGTAATGAATATTGACTGTGAATTATGAGGTACTTGCTATGGGCTGGTAAATTTTAGTGCTTCCCTGCAAGGCTACCACTTACTGTGGAGTGCACATGAAACATTCTGAAATGTCTGCCCATGGAGCATATAATTTTCTACCCCGTGGCAGGCAGACATTAAAATTCAATTATAGGGTGGGGTGGTGCTAGGGGTAATCAGATTTTATAGCTGTAGGATGAAAGGACAAATTTTGATGTGCATTAAAGAAAAAAAAATCCACTAGAGTATACAGAGTAGTTAGTAGTTCTTACTGTAGGAACAACATTAAGCTGTAGTGAAAATTGCTCAGAAATTACCAGCAGAAGTACAAGCTTGCTGGCATTTGTATTCCAGTAACAGGTATGTATATTTTAGCAGCTTTTTAAAGTCAGAATAGGAAAGAATTTGAGTGGAATGTGTTTTTAGTAGTGTCTTAGAGTGTCACCTTACCATTCTGCAACACTATCGGTTTGTCACTGAAAGAGCTCAAGAATTGTATCAAGTCTTAAAACTCTCAAAATACACCATTGGAAAAACTTGATGGGCCCAGTAGTACCAGGTGACCCTGAGGTAACCAGATACATAAGCTTCTCAGCCATCTCTGCCTAGAATTTTACGAAGTTTTCATCAGGTTGAATTTTCAAAGAACAGATGTAACTAACTACAGGAGGGAATATTAGCAGACAGGGAGGATGAACTTTCCTGCCTTAGATAGTGGTTAGCCAACATTCTGACATAGAATTATTTCATTTAAGTTTTTAAAAAAGGAGAAAGGTTACTTGATTTTAAAAAATTATGAAAGGACTTGCTTACATGATAATTTCAAATAATACCCAGGTGTTTAAAATAAAATAATAAAGTTCCTCCTTTTATCCCTTGATTCCCACTCCCCAGGAATAAGCACCGTTAGTAGTTTGTTGTGTATCCTTTCAAAGCTTGTTCTGTGTAGACATACCATTTACAGACTGTAATGCTTCAGTAGTATTAATTATGTTATAATTCATTTTGGTATTTATAGCCTTTTTTTGAATATAGTAATTGGAGTGACAGATATTTCCATTTATATAAGTGTATGGAGCCTCTAGAATACATCTCTTGTTACTAATTGTCACTGAAGGGAATTATGTTGATGATGACTGAGTTCTTGATACTGAAATTGGCCCACTGAGAGGGGCTTTCTCGTTCCAAACAAGGAAAAACTTAATTAAATGGAAAAGAACGATATACTACTGTATTTTTATCCTCAGGTGTATTTTTTGGCAGAAATTTTGAACATTCACACATTTAGTATCTCAGCCATGTAGATAATTCCTGGCACAACTCTGCTAATTTTTAGTGAAAGCATTCTGGGTACAATTTTGCTGTCCCTTTTTGAGAGAAATAGCAATATTTAGCTGGTGTTTGGGACACTAAGTAAGTAATATAACCTGATCCCTCACCTCATTGTGGAGATGGAGGTGCTGCCTAATTGTGGAGTTATGAGTTAGTGAAGTCCTGAAACGAGACGATGAGAGTACAAATAAGTACAAATAATTACAAATAGTAATTATGTAAGGAGAAGGGAATAGATTTGGATTGTTGACTGAATTTCAGGATTTCCTGAGGAATTGAGGAGGGAGAAGATTTTAGTGGATAGAACATTAGTGAACAAGATTCAAAATATTTGGATTCTAGTAAGAGTTTTATAACTAAATTATAGCCTCTTTGGACCATAGCATATCTGTTAAATTGGGGCGAGAATTAGATTTAGGAGTTTTCAGCCTTTAGCAACTGAAAATTGTTTTCTTTTTTCTTTTTATTTAAAAATTAAGTAGAATCTCAATTCTTAGTTTGATAAAAGAAGAGCTGTTTGGGGGAGAAGGAGTCCCTAGATTGTTCCAAAGAGTTCTTAGGGTCTGGGGAGCAGGGTTTTAAAATTAATGAAATGAGTGACCCCTTTCTACACCTACTTCGGAAGTTTTTTTTTTTTTTACTCATTAGAAATCCTAATTTTAATACAAGGTAATACATGATTTTACATTGGTATATTAAAGCACTATAGGTATTTCATAACTATAGACAGGTGAATATTGAGGAAATATTTACCTTTTGAGGCCTAAATGGTAGTAGGTGGGTAGTCCCTAGTTTATAGTCATTACCTAAGAAAATGCTCAGCCCAAGATAGAATGCATATTAAAGGACACAACATATGAGTAGGGTCCATTCTCACCTTCTGGTCCAATTCCACTTTCAACTTCAAATATAGCAATTATTGAAAATAGTCATTTCGCCAGTGGCCTGGGAGACGCAGCCCCCATGTGTCAACTTGGAAGCTCAGCAGGCTCGCTTCCTCTCCCGGGAATTGCCCACACCTCACAGCTCCCCTCAGAGCACCCTGCGCTGCCCTTTTGACAGGTACTTCTGAAGTTTTTGCACACGGATGTTTCTTACCTTTGGTTCATGATCTACTTGGTCATTCTTAATATCTGCGTGGAAGAGGTCCTGTGGGTACTTTGCAAAGTCGATGATTAAAATGTTTATACTAATACACGTGTCCATGGTTGAAATAAGACCAAAAGAAAAGATGATCCTGTTAAGGCAGAATCTATAAAATAGCACAAAGATAATCATCCTTTGCAAAACAGACTTTGTAAAATAATTTTTGTTGCAAGGTTTGTCAGTTTCTTTGTGAGAAAGGGCTACTTGTCATTTGCCCTGAGTTTTGAAATCCAAGAATATGCACGTGATAGGAGAGTGCAGAGGTGTGCTGTTAAGTCCCTGCTTGGAAAAGGATTGAAAGGGCTATTAGTTTTCTTCCTCTTGTGGGAACAAAGTGTTAGGGGGTGTGTGGTTTTAGCAACCACCTTGGAGATCTGCCATTAAGAACTGGAGATGTACTATTAAGTTACAGTTTAATAGTTAGGAACACCAGCTTAAAACAATAGGTCACAGTTAGTAATGCGAAATACTTTTTTTTTTTTTTGTGAGGAAGATCAGCACTGAGCTAACATCTGATGCCAATCCTCCTCATTTTGCTGAGGAAGATTGGCCCTGGGCTGACATCTGTGCCCATCCTCCTCTACTTTATATGGGATACCGCCACAGCATGGCTTCACAAGCAGTGCATCGGTCCGTGCCCGGGATCCAAACCGGTGAACCCTGGGCCTCCGAAGTGGAGTGGGCGAACTCAACCGCTGCATCACCGGCTGGCCCCTGCCAAATACTTTTTAAACTTACAAGTCCAAGTAGAATTTCCATATGGGTAACGTAGATAATTGGAGATAGATGTGTAGTGATAAAAACCAGAACTGGTAACATTGACGAGAAAGAAGCAGAACATGCTGTGTGACAGTCATTCTGAGATAAAATGTTTTTGGATTAAATAATGTATACAGGATATTATTTAGTTCTAATTGTCCATAGTAAACAAAGCCTTGCTGTCAGTGAGGCAGTTTAGTGTAGTGTTTTGACCTCTGGAATTGTAACTGCCGGGGTGTGCACCCTGCCTCTGTACATCCTGTAGAATGGCAGTAACAAGCTTAAGGGGTAGATTCTATTTTTATGTAGTGAATTAAATTATATGGTATACTTTGCACTATGCCTGACATATATAAATGATCCATGAAGTTAGCTGCTGTTATAATGCATTCGCTTTCAGAGACATTCAGTTATGTGTTCAGTAATCTTTTTGGAATGTTCTATTTTTTTTTAAAGAACAGTTAGAAAATGTCCTCCTCCCTGCCCCTTCCCCCACAGATGGTTTTCTTAAAGTTATCTTTTCAAAGGAAGATTTCTAGGCTGTTTGTTTTTGATCCTAGGAGGTTTACAGGAAATCTGAACTTCCTTCTCTTTTAGAATTGATGATGGGCAGCATCATTACCTAATGTGGGAAAGAAGGAGAAAGTTGCATTCTAACTGTAAAGTAAAATCTCAAATCAAAAATCTCTTTTACAGTCAGTTTTTATTCCCTTGCTTGTTAGGATTAATAGATGCATAGCAAGAAAACAAACTGATTAGGGATTAGATTTTTTTTTTAATGAAACAAGTAACTTCTAGGGCATCTGTGGTAAATTCAAATATATGATAGTCTAGTCTCCTAGAATTTATGATTTTGTTGATAGATGGCTCTGATATCATGAAAAATTCCACTAATCTAAGGAAGATGGTTTCATTTATTAAACTGTTTATTAATGATTACATACTAATGATTATACTAGTACATTTTAAGGTGTTAATAGGTTGAAATTTAATGAAAGGATTTTATCCTTAATCCTCAATTAATGAGAATTGTATTTCTCACCATTCTTTTAACAAATATTATTGAGTATAATATGTGCAGGAAGGCATTGTGGAGATATAAAATTAGACACACATCCTGGTTTTCAAATAATTAATCATCTATTAAAATATACTCTTTCAGGGCTGCCTGGTGGCACAGCGGTTAAGTGTGCATGCTCTGCTGCGGCGGCCTGGGGTTCGCAGGTTTGGATCCCGGGCGCGCACCGACGCACGCTTGTTAAGCCATGCTGTGACGGCGTCCGATATAAAGTGGAGGAAGATGGGCACAGAGGTTAGCCCAGGGCCAGTCTTCCTGAAGAAAAAAGGGGAGGATTGGCATCGGATGTTAGCTCAGGGCTAGTCCCCCTCACACACACAAAAAGTATATATATATACTCTTTCACAAACACAGTATTGCCTTATGCATCTTCATGGATGCATTTCAATTAATTGACTGTTCATAATATGTAGATTTACAGAATAGAATATTACAGCTGAAAGGACCTTAGAAATCATCTATTCCAGTCTTCTGATTGTATACACAAGGGAACTGAAGTTTCATATTTTAACATATATATGTTGTTATATATTATTAAATGGAATGATTTCTATACATTAATATACTTTTTTTTAAGTCACAATTTAAGTTGCTATGTCTAGTATTTTATTACCATGCCATTTGGTATTCATTTCTGAAACACTGTCAAAGAGAGAGTCAGTGCTAGCCTATAAAATCTTGGCCTATTTTGTACCAGGGTTTATAATTTTACTAGATATGACAGTACTCTCACACTGCTAAGTAGAGAACTACCTTTTGCTGATCATTGTATACTGTATTTGAAATCAAGGTAGTAGGGCTTGATTATATGCTACATATTTCGTAGTGAGGCAATAGACTCTGGTTAGTGGGAAATTATCTGAGCCAAGGGTGGCGTAGCTACCAAATCATATTGAATGCAGGAGAACAGGGTTGAGGATTTATCAGTTTTGTCAGAGAATGAAAAAACAAACCAGGAATTTGGAGGTGCATTGTAGGACTAGATACATTTAAATCTGAGACATAGGTATTTAATAATCAAAGGAGTTCTTGGGAAATTATTGCTCAGAGTTCTTGGGAAAAGTTTGTAAATCACAAATATACTATATTTGGAATTGGAAGTTAATTGACCTGGAGTTTTATTCTGGGCTAGCTCCACTCTAATTGCTTGGTCTTACACAACACATCCTTCTGGTTCTCCATAAGTGGGGTACTGTAACTCAGTTTGTGCCTGTTGCCCTATCAAAATTATTCATAGCATCCTTTCACTCTTAAAAGTGTCCTGGTTTGGTTGTTACTCATAAGTGTAATATCTGCTCTTGGATACTTAATGTGATGAAGGCTTATGAAATTTCCTCCTATATTGGGTAAGATTCTTTTCCCTAAGCTGGGAGATTTCTGTTTAGTGGAGTTAGGAGGGCATTAATAAAGATAGCTGAGGGGAAATCTGGATGATCTCAAGATTTAAGATTATTTCCAGGCTAGAAAAGAGCCCTGTGTTTTCTATGCTTGTGTCAGAAACACAAGATAGGTGGACATTACTTAGCTTGTCTGGGCAAAACTGAATTCTCATTGCTCAGAAACAGTTTTGCATTTATGTATCATTTAAGAAAAATTTATCTGCAATCAGATACACTCAATCCCCAGGGCAAATAAATCTCAGTACATGATTATAAGTGTTTTTCAGTTAGTATATTTAATTTTTTTTTCCCCCCTGGTGAGAAAGATCGGCCCTGAGCTAACATCTGATGCCAATCCTCCTTTTTTTGCTGAGGAAGATTGGCCCTGGACTAACATCCGTGCCCATCTTCCTCTATATGTGGAACGCCGCCACAGCATGCTTTTTTTTTGTTTGTTTGTTTATTGCAGTAACATTGGTTTATAACATTGTATAAATTTCAGGTGTACATCATTATACTTCTATTTCTGCATAGATTACATCATGTTCACCACCCAAATACTAATTACAACCCATCACCACACACGTGCCGAATTATCCCTTTCGCCCTACTCCCTCCCCCCTTCCCCTCTGGTAACCACCAATCCAATCTTTGTCTCTATGTCTTTGTTTATTGTTGTTATTATCTACTACTTAATGAAGGAAATCATACGGTATTTGACCTTCTCCCTCTGACCTTGCATAATACCCTCAATGTCCATCCATGTGGTCACAAGTGGCTGGATTTCATCGTTTCTTATGGCTGAGTAGTACTCCATTGTGTATATATACCACATATTCTTTATCCATTCGTCCCTTGGTGGGCACTTAGGTTGCTTCCAAGTCTTGGCTATTGTGAATAACGCTGCAGTGAACACAGGGGTGCATGTATCTTTATGCACTGGTGTTTTCAAGTTCTTTGGATAAATACCCAGCAGTGGAATAGCTGGATCATATGGTAGTTCTATCCTTGATTTTTTGAGGAATCTCCATACTGTTTTCCATAGTGGCTGCACCAGTTTGCACTCCCACCAGCAGTGTATGAGAGTTCCCTTCTCTTCACATCCTCTCCAACACATGTTGTTTCCTGTCTTGTTAATTATAGCCATTCTGACGGGCGTGAGGTGATATCTCATTGTAGTTTTGATGTTCATTTCCCTGATAGTTAATGATTTTGAACATCTTTTCATGTGTCTGTTGGTTATCTGTATATCTTCTTTGGAGAAATGTCTGTTCGGGTCTTTTGCCCATTTTTTAATTGGGTTGTTAGTTCTTTTGTTGTTGAGATGCATGAGTTCTTGATAAGTGGTGCGTAGGTCTGCGCCTGGGATCCGAAGCTGCAAATTCCAGGCCACTGAAGCGGAGCCCATGAACTTAACCACTACGCCACCAGGCTGGCCCCATATATTTAGTTTTTTTAATAGACTTTATTTTTTAGAGCAGGTTTAGGTTCATAGCAAAATTAAGCAGAAAGTACAGAGAGCTCCCATATATCCCCTGCCCCCACCCACACATACAGCCTCCTACAATAACACCATCCCTACTAGAGTGGTACATTTATTACAATCGGTGAACCTACACTGACACATCATCATCACCCGAAGTGCATAGTTTACATTAGCGTTCATTCTAGGTGTTGTACATTCTATGGGTTTTGACAAATGTATAATGCCATGTATCCACCATTATAATATTCATAGAGAATAGTTTCACTGCCCTAAAAGTCCTCTGTGTTCCACCTGTTCATCCCTTCCTCACCGTTAGTCCCTGGCAACCACTGATCTTTTTACTATCTCCGTAGTTTTGCCTTTTCCAGAATGTCATATAGTTGGAATCATTCGGTATGTAACCTTTTCAGGTTGGCTTTTTCACTTAGTAATATGCATTTAAGGTTCCTTCATGTCTTTTCATGGCTTGATAGCTCATTTCTTTTTAGCACTGAATAATATTTCACTGTGTGGAACAATATTTAATTTTATATTTAATTTTAAGAAAGTGTTCTTGATAGTTTGTTTCTAGGTAGTAAATTCCACAAGTAGAGTCTTAATTCTTTTAACAGCAGATTGAATGTATGTTAAATTCCCATTTAATGGACGGGGTGGGAGTGAAATTGCTTATTGCTTTAAGAATGATTTGCCCTGTGCCCCCCCACCCCCAGTTTAAATGTAAAACTTTCTTCATGTTATTATTGCCCCTCTGGGTATGCAAGTGAAATCCTTGGAATGAACTATAATTATATAAATTGTTGAGAATTTGGGGAGAAATAGAGATCTCCATGAACAGTGTGTAATAACAAATACTCCTTGAACTCGGTTGCTCAATCTCAACCATATAAATAATTTTGCCACTGTCACATCAGTGGAAAAGTTTGCAATTTCAGCACATTGTCAATATGGTCCACGGGAAAAGGAGTAAAATTTATTTCATAACTCATTTTTAAAAAATCAAAATAAGACTCAGTATAGTTCTATTGAGTATCCTCAGTTTTTTTAAGTTGAGAGACCATTGGGGCCTAGAGGGGGAAGGAAATTTCCCATTTCATGCCATTGTTGAAGTGGAGAACCTCTTGGTCACTTGCCTGTATGTTACTGTCCGTATTTTTCCAAATCATATCTGGTTAATCTTTAGGAAGTATTGAAGAAGACCAGAGGGTAGGAAAAAGAACATAAACATTGCAATACTTCATGAACTTTTATCGCAGTCTGAAATAGGAGCTACCACTCCTGTTCATTTTTTTTTCTCTAGAATCAACTTGGTCTGTGGCACATTGGCTTTTTTTTTTTTTTTTTAGTACTCGACTGCAGAGTGCAGGGTGAGAGCTGGTTTAGCTTTGGGCTTTAGGCTGAGATTCCATACATTTTCCTTTTTCAAGGTTGAGAAAATTTGGTTGAGATTAATTGTTGGCTTTTTCCCAAGAAAAAGCATTTCAAGATAATCTTTGGAACCAAACGAGTGCTTTTTTGATGAAAGGTTAAGGATTCTTTGTAAATAAAGGCTAATAGCATTACGTACTCAACTCAAGTACAGTCTAATGCTGCTTTGGGAGTTTCTGGCGTGGATGCTATCTATGCCTTGTATCTGAGTCACTGACAGCAAAAACATGAGAAAACCCTTCTTTTAAAAATCTTCTGAAGCAGAATAATAAATTATTTACTTGACGTTATTAAAAGTGTTGTGCAGATATAAGAAGGGAATTAATTCCTATTTTGATGTATTATATCCTAGTAAAAGTGCATTGCATTCAGTGGTGAATCATTTGGAAAGACGTATAATTTCATTATGTAGAAAGTTCCATTCTCACTTCCTTTTTCATCCTCTGTGAGTGATCTCATCTCTTCCCCTGGTTTCAACTTCCACCTAACCTGATAATTCCCAAGTGCATATTTCCAGCCTCCACCTCTCCTGAGTACCAGATCCATATTTTTAACTACTGAACATCTCACCAGCACAGCCTATCCTGTATGTGCCTTCAAAGCCAACTCAGCCTGTCTTCCCTTATTCCATTTACAGTATCACTCTCCACCCCATGGTCAGCAATTTCAGTTGATTCTATCTCATAAACATTTCTCACATCTACTGCCTTCTCACCATTCCTATGGCTACTCTTAATTAGTTGAGATTTATTTTTCATTTGGATTATTGAAGGAGTTTCCTAACTTCTTTCTTTCTTCTGATCCATCCTTGATACTGCCACCAATCAGATCAGTCACACCATTTGTTTTATAGAAAGAAGCCCAAGCTGCTTAGCCTGCAGGATGCTTGTCATTCTCCCTGAACTCTGAGGTCTTGAGGCTATAGTCTATCTTATTTTTCTGAGTAGCATGAGCACTTAACAGGTGCTCCTAGCATATAAAAGCATTAAAAAAATGTTGAATTTTTTCAGCATTATCTATTGAATTTTTTCTGCCATTATCAGTGGCAGTTCATTCCTGCCACTTCTCAACACTGTGCGCCTTGTTTCCTCTTGCCTAGAGCAAGAGCATCTCCCTTCTCCCCCAAACTGACAAGGCTGGACTCAGATTTTATGCATAAGCTTTCTTTGCATATATCAGCCCTCTCCCCCAGCAAAATTAGTTCTCATATGTTCCTGTTGTCTTTTATACATCTGTTATAGAAGTGGCCATTATCAATTGTATTGTATTTTGATTATTTTTCTGTCTCATGTCTTGCGAAGTTGAGCTCTCTTTAGGAGCAAAGTCTATTTTAACTGTGCACAGTCCTTAGTAAATAGGCCCTCAATAAATGGTAAATTGAATTGAAAGCATGCGTTCAATTGATAGACTGATAAGTTGAACAAATACAAGATGAAAGTCATTATTATGAAGTCATAGTGAGTGACAGTTGTTTAGCAGCCATTTTTGCCCCCTTCCCTCTTCTGATTATGAATCACAGATTCAGCTGCCAGGAGAGTCTTTATATGGTTTCAGAAACATTTATGTGGCTCCTATGCTTTTATTTTCTTTCTATTTGTAAAAGCTGAAACATTTAACAATTTCAGGCTAAGACATTAGTTGTCGAAGTGTGGTCTGTGGACTAACAGCAGCAGCATCACCTGAGAACTTGTTAGAAATGCACATTCCCAGGCCCCGCTTCAGACCTGTTGAATCAGAATCTCTCGGGATGGGGCCCAGCAGTCTCTGTCTTAACAGATGATTCTCATGCACAATAAAGTTTTAAGAATCGCTGCTCTAGGATTCTGCCATCTAAGAAAAGTTTTGCCTTTGATATATAATAACAAAGTTTCCAGTGTGGTTTCCACTATAAGCTGTTTATGCTTTGGAAATAATTCATCAGCTGGGAATACTGGGACCGTATTACCTAACTTTCTGGGATGTGATTCAAAGATTGAATTTCCCTATGTGCAAAGTATTTAACTCCATGGTTTCTGGGAATGGCTGTTTAAAAGAAGGTGGGGGAGGGGGCTCCCTACCTCTTTAAGTTAAAATGTCTTCTAGATTATATCCAGACTGTATAGGCTTGGACTATCCAGGCTTTGACCACTTGTGTTCATTGTCTTCCTCATGGGATACATGATGATGAAAGAATGAGCTGAATTGTGTTATCCTTAACATTTAAATCCTGCATGTTGGTATGTTGTCAGGGACAAAAAGTGAGCTTGTTATCAAAAGTTATACTGAATCTATAGACAAGTAAATTTCACAGAAGAAGTAATTAGTGGAGGTTAGCTTTTGGTTAGTAATTACCCATAGCTATTGAGAATGGTTTATTTAGCTGGAATATTCAACCTTTCTAGCATATTATTTTCATTTTTCCTTTAATAAATCCTAACCGGCGGGTCAGCTGAGGCATAATCTTAAAATGCTCTGTAACTGTTCCCCACCCCCCACACACAACAAATTGTTTCTGGCTTCGAAGTTCCATTTGGGTATAGTTCTATATTGGCCCATAGCTATTTTTGACAGGCTCTTGGGATAAGAGAGCTTTTATGATCATTTGCTTAAATATGTAAGGGTTTCACTGTTTGGAAACTAAACCTTTCATTAAGAACGCTCTTGGAGATACAGCTGCTTTGTATGCATTTGTCCATTTCCTTTGGCTGAGACATCCTTGGTTTTTAATGGCTAGCCAAACTAGCTTTTTTCCTTTGTGTACCAGCAGCTTGAGTACTGTTTGTGGAGTTAGGAAGTAGATTTTCTAAAGTTTACTAAGAAGACTAGTTTGACAGCAGTTTATTGCTACTGCATTTTTCCCTTGGACACATCCATAGTTTTTAAAAACTAAGGTTATGGTCGTTTTGATATCACAGTCAAATAGGACCATATATATATATTTTCTTTGCTCAAGACTAAATTAAAATGCCTCTTTCCTCCTGGGGTGAGGAAGAAATGTTGTTAGTCTCAAGGAGTGTCTTTAATAATGAAGCTGTTTCCCTTAGGACTGTAAAAGTGTAGACTAGGGCCGGCCCCGTGGCTTAGCGGTTAGGTGCGTGCGCTCCGCTGCTGGCGGCCCGGGTTCAGATCCCGGGCGCACACCGACGCACCGCTTCTCCGGCCATGCTGAGGCCGCGTCCCACATACAGCAACTAGAAGGCTGTACAAGTGTGACATACAACTATCTACTGGGGCTTTGGGGGAAATAAAAAAATAATTAAAAAAAAAAGTGTAGACTAAGTGGCTAGGATTTTCTTTTTTTGTTGTTGTTAAGTTATTTATTTATTTCCCCCAAAGCCCCAGTAGATAGTTGTATGTCACAGTTGCACAGCCTTCTAGTTGCTGTATGTGGGACGCGGCCCCAGCATGGCCGGAGAAGTGGTGCGTCAGTGGGCGCCCGGGATCCGAACCCGGGCCGCCAGCAGCGGAGCGCACGCACCTAACCGCTAAGCCACGGGGCCGGCCCTAGAATTTTCTGATAAATAACATATAAGCAGAGCTTTCAGTCTGTTAGAGCCCATTCGAGGATATTTAGGGTCGTAGGCAAGTGTTACTGAGCCCTTGGAGCATGTTAACAAGCATGAAGAAATGCAAGTGGGGGTCAGTTCTGAACTGATAGTTCTCTCTGTTATTAAAAATTTCCAGTCCCTTCTATTTCTTAGATCTGGTGTCGAGTTCTATTTTTATAAGACACTTTTTGTGTGTGTGTGTGTGTGAGGAAGATCAGCCCTGAGCTAACATCTGCCAGTCCTCCTCTTTTTGCTGAGAAAGACTGGCCCTGGGCTAACATCCATGCCCATCTTCCTCCACTTTATATGGGACGCCGCCACAGCATGGCCTGACAAGTGGTGCGTCGTGCGCGCCCGGGATCCAAACCGGCGAACCCCAGGCCGCCGCAGCGGAGCGCGCACACTCAACCGCTTGCGCCACAGAGCTGGCCCCATAAGACACTTTTTTTTAAACCAGAGTTTATTCTAGTTTTTAAAATTAATTGCTGGCAACCTTACCTTATTTAATATCACTTTCTGTTTGAAACGTTGAAATTCTTTGGGTCGGTAGTTTTCAACGCTTTTTTTCTTTTGGAAAATTGAAAAATTCAGAAAAAGCACAGTAGACACCCCCTCTCCCCCATGGGTGAGTCTTTGAGTCCTGTCAATCCCCACCCCCCTGCTTTCTCCCACACTGCTTTTGAGGTACCTCAGCAGAATACCCAGGACTGGTTTAGGTCATTCTTTAAGTTACAGAGTAGAATGCTTGCATAAAACGGCCATCTTATATTATTACATTTATAGCTGTACAAGTTACAAAGTAATTTTACATACATTGTTCATGTGAACCTCGCCATGCCCTTATGAAGAAGGTAGGAATTATTGTCCCCATTTTTCAGATGAGAAGACTGAGGTTGAAGAAGTTGAAGAATCCAACCCAGATGTTGTAAACTATGGCTCATTTCCCTATAAGGTGTGCTCTTAGCTTAAAAGAGAGACCGTTATCTGACTGCTCATCCAATAGCAGTACAGTTGAGACTTGGGATGTCTAACCTGGGCTCTGGGACACCCCTGTATTATATGCAAAATTTTGTTTGTGTGTATTTTCTGGGATGAGAGAAACCCATAGCTTTTATCATTTTTAAAACTTTTTTTTTTTGTCACTGACTTAAACCCATGGATCTAGGTAGATAGATCGTGCATGTTTAGCCTGTCAATGGGAATTGACAAGAGGACTGAATAAAAATCCTTGTTGAAAATCAGTCACATCAGATGCTTATGCGTTACCTGTCCTAAAGTAACTTAACATTTGCATAGAGTTTTGTAGTTTATAGAACTCTTCTACATATATTACATGACTTTCACAACTACCCTATAAAGTAGGTGGCATCATTCCCATTTGAAGAAACTGCTCAAAGTTAAGAGAATTTAAGTTGTGGAGGTACTGACTCAAAAGCTGACACTCTTTCTTAGACTGAAATTAAGCTAATCTGACATAATCCAAAATCCTGTAACTATTATATTATCTTACGTTTTGTGAATTTATAGTTTGGCCTACCTAGTATCCAGTATCTTCCCATATATCTTTGCTAAGCAGCTTGATTTGTAATTGGTAGGTTTTACTTTTTTTTAAAAAAGGAGAGTCTTGTACTGCCTCTTTTTATTTTCATTACTCTTGGGCTTTCCACATTGTTCATAATATCTCAGATTTAATGGCTTATAACTATAATAATATTTGCTAATGCCTTGAGTCCACACGCTGTTTTCACTCTCCCCAGTCTAGTTTGCTCTAAGGATAGGAAGGAATGAAGAATTCCCTTCTTTTTTATTGCCTTCTGCAATTAATATTTCCATTCTGGTTCTCATTTTATTTTAAAGGTTAAGGTTAATTGTTTGTGGTTTCTTGAAGAAGTTGGATTCTAAGTCAGAACTCATTTTAGATGTTAAGTTTCTGCTTCCCAGCCTGCTGTGGAGCAGTGCTGACAGCTGCTGCCTGTGGCCTGTTCACATTTTCTGTAGAGACATATAATAATAGCTAACATTATTGAGTGCTTACTATGTGCCAGGCACTGTTTTAAGCTGTTATTTCATGTAATCCTCACAATAACCCTAGGAGGTTGCTACTATTATTAGCCCTGTTCTACAGATTAGGGAGAAGCTCAGAGGTTAGATCACTTGCCTAAGGTCATACAGTTAGTGACAGCGCCTTCAGGCAATCTTATTTTAGAGTTTGCTGCTTTTAATCACTAAACCACATAGTCTCCTTTGAACTAGATTTCCCTATTTCTCCAAGGCAGAAGGCTGGCTAAAATATGCTGAGCAGATTCCTTGAACCATTTGGATGGTTTAATTTCAGAATAAAGGGTGGGCTCTGGCTTAGAAGCTAGTAATGGGTCTATCTTAATTTCCAAGCCTTTGTCATGTCTGCCTCATAGAGGTAGCTGTGAAAGGAACAGGTTTGCATTTGGAAAATGCTGTGTAATTGCTGCCATCTCCAGCTACAAATTGGACTAATCCATGAGATCAGACCCATATACCTCGTTCCTGCTGCACATAATGAGGTAACCCCATTTCTGTCCACTCCCAGGGCCTCAGGCCTGCCTTACCTTTGGTGGGTACACACAGAATGAGTGCATATGGACGTATGACCTGTCTTGGGTGTCAAGGAATAGTGATAAGTGATCTTTTTCTTAAATTAACAGTGAGGATAGGCAGGCTGTATCATAGCCTGGGTATACAGCCTTATAGCAGTTAAGGGTCATTTAGACAGATTGGAATACTGTGCCTATAACCACAGTTAGATATCAGTTTGTCTTCTTTTTGAGGTACGTGATATGAGAGAGAGAGAGGGAGTGTGTGTGTGTGAGTGTGTGTGTGTGTGTGTGTGTGAGAGAGAGAGAGAGAGAGAGGGAGGGAGGGAGGGAGGGAGAGGAAAGAGAAATGATCTTGTGTCCTTGGTTGTCATTTCCTCTTTATTAGGAGGCATGAAGGAGAGAAGAGCATGAGCCACCCACAGGGAATTAGTAGTAGAGAGGGACTTGAAGGGAACAGCTGTTTAAACAAATAAAAATAAAAGGTAACAAAAGCAGGCTAGATTTCAAGACCTGGCCTTGGCAGTAGTCATCTGAGAGAGAGGGAGAGAAGTTAGTCTTATTACCTGTCAGTGATTGCCCTGGAGGTAAAGGAGAATTTAGGCTGTAAAAATCATTGATGGTCCCTCCTGTATGGGCTAGGCTAGCTTTTTTGCTTCCTTAGGGCATATGTAAAAGCAGTTTTCTTGGGATTGGGCTCAACTTGCTCTTCTGTGTTCCCTTTCTCGTCTCACCCTCTGCTGCATATCTACACATCCAGCTTTTCCTGCCAGAGAGCTCCTCCTTTTCTCCGGCTGCTAGCCCCAGCTGTCATCTTCGCCTCCCATCCCCCATCCCCAGTTATGCAATTTTACAGTACGCTTTTCCCAGATTTACTGTCTCCATATTTTAATACTCTGCTTGCCACCCTCCTCTACCTCCAGCTTCTAGTCTTTCCCTCCCGCAAAGCCAGTGACCATTATTCAGCTCCCCTCTTTATCACTGTTGAACTGAATACACTGATATTAATACTTTCTCAAACCTATTTGAGATCTGCACTCAGTTACATATTACAGTGGGTGGAGATGATGGTGGAGAAGGGGCGGGAGGTTGTTTTTCTGAAATTTAGGCTTTTTCCAAGATATTGGATGAGCTTTGACCTGAAGATCAAACAGATGCTTCTGCTGGCCTCCTAACTTTATTAGGCAGTTGTGTGCTCTCATGTTGAGGGCACATATTTGTGTGAAAGCCCTTGGTAATGAAAGACAGGGCAGTGAGTCAGGCTCTGAGCTGCCTGCCTCCTGCTGCTGCAAGTTGGTTCTTCTTTTCTCCTGACTTGGAGCTAATTTTGGATGGATAATGAGGTAGATGATTGCTCATAACTTTCCCTTGCTAATTGTGATTTCACAGTACTGTGTGGCGAGGTTTGTTTTTTTTTTTTTCTTTTCCCTACTGCTAGGAGGAGAAATAGATCTGTTTTCATGATTTTTGATGAGTTTTCAGCTATCAAGGAATCCCCTACTTGGTTTGTTTAGAGGCAGTATGGGTTATTGGAAAGAACTGTAGTCTAAGAGTTGAAGACCTGAGTTCTGATCCCAGCTCTACTCAGGATTAGCCACCTAAGTGATCTTGGGCAAGTCATGAACCTGTCTCTGCACCTGCCCTGTGAACCTTGTGAAATTATGGGAACGAAATGAGATGTGATGTGTGTGGAAGCACTTTGTAAACTGTTAAATTTTATAAAAATTTCAGTTGCTGCCCTTTATTAATTTGGCCACTGACCTCACCACCAGAGAAATGCATCTAATGTTTTTTAAACTCCTTTCTTCTCTGAAGCCAGCCTTCGCAAGAGCAGGGTGATGAAATCATCAGAACAGGGGGCAGTCTTGCTCCGAAACTGTCTTTTGTTTTCTCATTCTTCTCCTCCTTCCTCCCCACCAAAACAAAACACACACACACACACACACACACACACACACACACACACACACACACACTTGCATTAGAAACTCTTTGATCCTGTGCTCCTCCATCTCCATTCTTTAATAAGATTATAATTTTAAGGAGTTAGTCATCATAGTGTGCTGCACTTTCCAATGGAAGGTTCCTGGATTTTTGTAGCCAGAAATTAATTAATTAATTAAATATAGGTGGTGACAAAAACATCTTTTAACTTTTAAATACAAAAAACTTTTCTTGCCTAGTAAGGCCCATTGACTGCAGTTGAGGAAAGTGTTAGGAGACCATGCATTGGCTTTGGACATACGTGGCTTCCAGGCTAGACTCACTATTAGCTGGTGACTGTGGGCAAAGTACTTAACTTTTTTGGGCTTTAGTTTCCACATCTTTAAGGGGATTATAATAGCACTTATAAGGCTGCCGTGAGGATTAAATGACATAATATAAAGTGCTTAGCACATTGTCTAACACATAACATACACTTAGAAAATGTTACCTGTTGCTGTAGATGTCTAATAATAATAAATAATAATGATAGTCTTCAAAGAGAGCACAGATAGATGTCTGTTGTCAGTGTTTTTAGGGATTTTTAATCTTGTTTTTATATATTTGTTTAAATATACATCATATAATTATACTAATTCAAAGAACATTTTTGACTTGGTTCCATTTTCCTGTATGAAGGTAGAAAAACTAAATCAGATCAGCATTCCTTCTTCCATACAAGTAAGTCTTGCCCAGGGGTGGCAGTGTCAGGTTGAGTGTCTTGCTAGGTTCTGTGCAGTGGGAATTGTGTTCAGGCTGTTGGTTCTCAGCTATCTTTTTCATTGTGTGGTGTTGGACTTTAAGATTACACTGGAATTGGATGGGTTCTCGGTAGTTTTGGGCATACTTGCAAGCATTCCTTTTACATTAGCATGGTCAACAGATTGATAAACAGGCTTAAATCTAAGCCTGCTTTGAAGTGCAATTCAGAAGAAGGGAAAAAAATACAAAACAACTCCACTAACAGATTTCTAGAGCATAATCAAGTACATAATCACAGCATTTGAGAGGACATAAAACTCCCCCAGTTCACAGAGAATGTGAGAATAAGAGCATTGGTGATTTCCAGTTAATGATCAAGAATATAATTAAAACAGAGTAATACTCTTTACTGCTCTCCAGGGATTTACTGATAACCAGTTTTCTCTGTTGACTGAACCAGTAGTAAAATGAATGAAACCAGCTCCCTTTACCTCTCCCTCTATATTAGTGGGCATTGACTTTGACAGGTGGGCAGGTGGAAGTTTGTGAGATTATGACATGGCTCCTTGGATACCATTTTATCTGCAGGTGAGCTCAGCAATTCGTGCAGGAGCTTTGTATCTCCTTTTTGGAATTCTGAAATTTCCCTGGCATCTGAGAATGACATCTTTTTGGTTTCTTGGGGTCTCTGATAGATAGTTCCTTACAAGGAACTGACACTGGATCTGCAGAGGTAGTTTAGACTGGCATTTTCAAGGCAGAACGTTTAGTCTAAGGCTGTTAATTGCTGCATTCCTATCCTCCCCAGATTCTGAATGTTTTATGAATTGAAAGTCTAGTATGAATTTGGAGGTCTTGACCTCTACTTGAGTAAGTATAGTATCTCCCTTAGGGTTCTGGGTCCATGGGATGGAGTTTATCTCCAAAGGCAAATACTGCTATGGATAGAAACAGAAAATTTTCCACTTAGCAGCCTCCATTTTCAGCCAGCCCCATTACATCCTTGGCATCTGGACTGTAGTAAAATTGTTCCATTTAATTCATACCTCTCCTCTGGAATGTTCTCAATCTATGATGTTACTAGATCCTGGCCCCGCTCTCTGCTCACTGCGGAGGAGCTGGCCTGGTCCCAAGAGAAACTGCCCAGCCACTCAGAGTACCATCTTTTAGCTTCTTGCCTTATACCTTAGGACACTGCCTGAATTGGTAGAAATGCTGAACGGAACCCTAGGTGCAGTAAATGGGTGAGAGAGAGTATGCTTGCACTGTGATTTAGTCTTATATGGGCCCCACTCCAAGTTCTTCACGTAAGCCTGGATTTTTTTTTTTTTTTTTTTAACTCTCTTTCTGCCATTGCCACCTTGTCTTACAGAATTGTAACCTCAAGCAAATTATGGACAAGTGGAAGTAGGCATCAACTTTTAGTTCCTGGGCAGTGCCTGGCAATGTTGTTGAGGCCTAGCCTCCACCATAGAGTTTAATTTAATTCATCATTATACATTTCTCATTCTTTTTGAGCTGGCTTCTAGGAGCCAAGCAACTAGGCTGTGTAAAAAGAGCCTGTCAAGTACCATGGTTATTTTTAAGACTGACTTTTCAGGAGATTTTTCTAGTTGTATGGACTTAGGGAATTATGAAGGGCATAGTCCCTCCATTCACTGGCAATGAATTGGGTTGCTGTTACTGTTGGTTCCACTCTTGAGCTGACCCCCATAGTATTTCTCACTCTAAAGTACAGACTGTCTTGTTTTCCTGTGCCTGAGGGTCTGCATTCAGGTAGAGGCTGCCTAATCACAGACAACTGGGTGGGTTGTTTGCTGTAGGCCTAGGGAAGAGTAGGATGTGGAGAAAGTCTAACCTGAACTCAGGATAGACTCCTCCATGAGAGAGAAATTGGCTACCGTTTCAGTTGAAATTTGGACTCTGACTCCCAAGAGAAGGCGTCAGTAGGTCCATTAATACTTCTTGTTGAGGCCCACAAAAGACACTGCATCTCTAACAAAGTGTTCATCCATCCGAAAGAGAGATCCTGACTTGGCATATAAACCTACTGCCACTTCTGGTTATCTTTCATCACTTGCTTTGAGTTTGAAAAGGTAATGGTTTGTGCTCTAAGGAAAGAGACTCTTCCTCAAGACCTGAGGCTTTCTCATTTTGACCAGCTGGGCCCATTGCTAAAACGCTTTCCAGTGGGCTTGCTTCTGCCTGGCCAGCACCTGGGCTGCCCCAGCTTGTAATTAGCCTGCCTTTGCTTCATAAGCTTCCCAGGGTGGTTCTTCTTCTAAAAGCTTGTATGAAATGCTATGTACTGTCTCTTTATAGTTTAAAAATGAATCCTTTTTGTTCTTTGCAACTCATTTGCTTTTTTCTTTTCTTTTCTTTAAATTACTATTAACACCTGTTGATTCTTTTTTTTCTGAATGGCCTGTCACTGCATTCCTGCTCCCCCTCCCTCTAGCTGGGTTTGTCAAGTCGCCCATGTCAGAAACTAAGCTCACTGGGGACGCCTTTGAGCTGTACTGTGACGTGGTCGGGAGCCCCACGCCAGAGATCCAGTGGTGGTACGCAGAAGTCAACCGGGCAGAGTCTTTCAGACAGCTGTGGGACGGTGCTCGGAAGCGCCGTGTCACCGTAAACACCGCCTACGGGTCAAACGGCGTGAGTGTGCTGAGAATAACCCGGCTCACCTTGGAGGACTCTGGGACTTACGAGTGCAGGGCCAGCAACGACCCCAAGAGGAATGACTTGAGGCAAAACCCCTCCATAACATGGATTCGAGCCCAGGCCACCATAAGCGTCCTTCAGAGTGAGTCCAGCACCCTACAGTAGTAGTACTGTAGTCGTTAGAGGTGGCCCGCTGACCCTTCCCGTCTGCTTCCTTTCCCTCTTCCCTAGTATGATCACTCACCCCACCCCTTGTCTTCGTTTTCTCAAACCCACGACCCTTCTGGTTGTAGTGTACGAAAACATCTGTGGCAACTTTTTTTTTTTTTTCTTTGCCATCCTCTCTACCTCCCTTATCCCCAACCCTTCTCTGTGTCTTTCTCCTCAGGAACAAAGAACTTGGGGAAATCCATGACTGTCTAAAATCCATCTGCATTGGGAAGAGGCGGGGAGGGAGAACTGGAGAGGCTAAAAAAAAAAACTCTTAAAACTCACAAAACCAGGCAGTCAAACCAGGATAGTGATGAATTGTTTCTTTCCCTCCCCTTTAATTTTGTAGTAGGTTTCCTGCTATCCTTTTGCTGATTTATTCTCTGGTGCCTTTCTATTTTTGTTTCTCTCCCCAATCTAACTACTTTTTATTTCTTATGTTTATCTGTTTGAAGCTCTCTGAGTAGCTGCCTTCACCTCTATGGTTTTAAGTTCGTGTCTGCCCAGCCTCTTCCCTCACTGTGACTTGGTGTCATCCTGTTCTGTGATGGGAATGTTGCCATGGGTGCGGTGTGGTGGTGTGTTTTGGTTGTTGGGTGGCATGTAAGCTTGGATATTTCCATAGTTCCAGCTCTTTTTCTTTTCTAAAACAGTGGCATGTGCTTCTCTGATAACAGCTCTCCACTGCAGCAGTACACTCCCCACTGGTCCTGCCCATCTAGTCTCCTTTTCTCTTAAAAGCAGCAGCCTGAGATTCCTCCATATGTCTTGCTGTTAGAAGCCAGGTGACACTAAGCTGCAAAGTATGTTTTTAAAACCCCATCACGCTGTTTTGAAGTTAGAGTTGCATCTGATTCCTGTTCACAGACAGTTTGACTCTGATGACTGACTGCTGGCACAGTGCTCCTCATCCTAGAGGCTGGCAACCCCAGAAATATTTGGAAGGCATTCACACTCACCTTTTCTTGTATGTTGAAAGAAGAGGCAACTAAATTCCAACCCTGTTCCTCTGAGTGATTAGGGTGAGCTGAGCAGCTGGTTCCGAATCCTTCCCTTCATCTGTTGTAGCAGGTACAAGTAACATATCAGACACAGGGGCTTTGTGGCCACCTCTCTTCCTTGAAAGTGTCTTTCTACATGTATGGTGGGAAAGACAGGGAGGGAGAAGCCACCATAGAGCCAGTGCTCCTGGCCAGGAAGAAGTCTAGCCCACATCTCACCTGATTATAAGTGAGGAAGCATTCACTATTTAATGGAAAGATCCTCTGGGTTTTTCACTTTCTCTTCAAGGACTCAGTAAGAGACCTATAGCCAGTTCTGGCTTAAAGAACTGATTGATTTAGAGTAAGTAAAAATAAAAATAGTAAAATATATTTATGAGGAATTTGGTAATAACCCAGAAGGTAGTATGACATGGGCCCCTAATCTATATACTTATATGGAAAATAACAAATTAATGGGCCGTTCTTTATAGTAACTCAGAAGATGCCTATGAAGAAAAGAGGCCTTAGAGGAGAGATAGGAGAGGCTGCTGCAGTTGGCACTGTTGAATCAGAGAACCTGCTTCTGGAAAGGGGAAAAGAAAACCTTGTCTATGTGAAAATGGGGAACATTAACCCAGCGATTTTTCTTTTATTTAACAATTTTTTCCCTTGCACGCCTCCTCCTCCTTCTCCCCTTGCTCCTTTCCTTATAAAAGCAGAATTACCCGGTGGCCACAAAGGTCTGCAGAAGTTTATAGGCATGGACTGGGCTGGGCATTTGGTACTTGTACTTCCAGGAGCCTGACTCAAGTAGTCTCATAGTTAAAAGGTCATGCCTTGGGGCTAGAAGAAGATGAGGCTTTGGGGTACCTACCTACTAATCCCAAAGTACATAGCATTCCCCTAGTTTACTTGGAAATAAGCTTCCTAACTTAGGGATGTCTGCATGTGGTTGAACCAGACCCTGCCTAGTTCACTCTCTCCCCAGACTTCCCTATCAGTCAGTTAAACCCTAGTTAACTGTTTCAGAGAGCCAGGCTGCTGTTGCTTTTTTTAAACACCCTGAATTCCACTGTAATTGGATTGTTTTATGATTTCAGCATCCCCAAGGACATTTGCCTCCAGGGGGAGGTTGAAATCTTCTATCTAAGAATGACCTCCAGGCAGTACTTTTCCCCAAAGCCCCTTGAGTAATGTAAGACAGGGAGAGAAATGTGCCCAGTTTTTAGGGTATCTCTCTGGCCATAGCATGTTCTACATATGAAAGGTGGCTAGGGTAAGGATCTCCTACCCACTGCTTCTAAAGAGAGTCAGTGGCAGGTAAAATTTTTGAACTTCTCCTAAATGTTCATCTCTCTTGGACTTTCATGGGAAATGCTTGGCCACAGAAATAAAAGCCCCACCTTCATCGTGGTGCAGAATGCAGATGTGGTACCGTGGCCAAGGAGCTTGGTCTAGCACCGGTTTCCATATATAGCAATCATAGGAGGGAGGTTACCCCACCCCACAACCCTCCTGTCGTGCAGAATCATATTTAAACCTATTTAAATTATCCACTTGCTCCCAGCTCTCTCCTGGATCTTTAACACTTAAGGGAAAAAGTGTTTTCCTTTGCCTTCCAAGAATTCTTGGCAGAAAGTCTACCAGGTTGCCTTCATCAACTTCTTAATCTCCCTGAGCTGCAGTGGTCATTTGCTTCGCCACAGGTAAGAGTAGCCTTTACTTTGGCCTCCTTGTATTTAAACATCGGGAAGCTCTTGGCCTCATCATTCTCCGAATTCACCCTTTCTCAGTGCAGTCTGAGAGGAAGAACCCAGAAGGAGAGTCCCAAATGGGACAGAAAATGAAATTGGATAATAAAAATTCAGTAAAAACCTAAAAGTGTGTTTGGGTTTTAATGTTGCCTTTATATTTTTTAATTTCTGTGAAGTACTGGTTCTCTCTTTTTCTCTTTTGTTTTTGCTTGGTTTTGATTTTTCTTGGAATTGTGATGCTTTCTGCTGATGGTATGTGTGCGCCTTCCATTGCAGGGTTTGCAGCCGTTCTGCTCGACTAAAGGCCCAGGGATTTGGCTTCTGTCCAGTGTGTTTTGGAAACCATGGGACACCACTGCACTAACGTGTTTACATGCATCTGCTTCTGTCTTAGTGGCTGCTATGCCTCCATTATCTGTATTAGAGACCCTGTTTGATGTTACCGATAAGGACCAGTGCTGAATGGAAGAAGATAACCATTATCCTTTTGCCAGAGTTGGAAAATAGTGAGAACCAATTTAATTGAGCAGACTTGAGGATTTGCTTTATTTATCACAAGTTTCTTTGATGATATGAGCTCTACAGTTAGAAATGTAACATTGATCAGGAGGTCCCTGGGCATTACTTTTTTTGAATGTCCCATGACTTCTCCATCCTCTCCCTCCTCCCTGCACAATGAACATGGCTTAGTTCTAGTGGAGGGAGGGAGTTCTGTCTGCAAGAGTTAAGAGCACTATACTGCATAAAATGGTGTCAGGGAGCTGCACAGAGTGTAGACAGGAAGTGGCCAGGTGCAGGGAAATGGGAAGTCAGTCAAGGATTTCTGAGAAAGAATTGGAAAAAAAATAAAAGCAGATACCTCTAATTGTGGATGGAAAAAGATGGCTAGTTTAGACTTCACATGAAAATGTTTGACCAAAAGTAGAAAAAGAACTAAGCCTGGGAAAAGATTAAAGATAAATAATAACAATAAAAATAACAACAAAAGATAACAAACAGAAACATCTTGACTTTAATATAGTGATGGAATTCAAAGTGCTGTAAGGATAAACCATCCAGAAATGATAGTGTGTGCCTTAAAAAATTTCTGCTCAATGTGTTATAATATTTGACTCAAATAGGTTATTTTTGTAAATGCTAAACTAGTGATCCCAGGTTATGTAAGCCCAGGATAGAACCAGAAGATTTAAGTATATTACTTGCCCTAGGGTGGGTGGAAGGTATGTGGTGAGTGTTTTGGGGTTGTGGGGGGTGGGCAGGGATAGAGAATTTAGTCAGATGTTTTTTCTAGGCCCATCTTTGTCACTGATAATAATTATGGCCTTGCACAAGTCATTTTAACCTTTCTAGCTCTTAAAGAGTGGGATTCAGTGAACTCTAAGGGCCTTTCAGCTCTAAAATTTTAGGAGCCCGTGATACCAACACATATTACATTCTAGTTATAATTATATCATCTCAGAATGAAATGTGTTTTAAAGTGCAATTTGGGAAAAAAATCTTATTTAGGGAATAAATATGGGCCGGAGAGAAGAACTGATGGTTCCTTAAGAATTTTCCCTCGGGAAAATTTGGAAAATGCAATAGATTTTCAACAGGAAATTTGCTTTTAGGATCTACACTGTGTTTTTCTGCATAATTAATGGCCATGGCTGGTTTGCCGTAGGTTTTTCAGATTTAAATGTGGGAAAAGCCATACATGTATTATAATTATAGCTATTACTGTTCCAAGTCCTAGTGACTCCATAAGGAGTTTATTAGTTATATAAATGATACTGCCTCTGTCTTCAGAACTGCAAGGTGGACCCTGGTTTTCTAATTGAAGCCGAATTGGTTGGTGGTTCTTATATCATAAAACGGTGGTATTCAGAAGCGTAAGTGGATTGTTGCCAGTACAAGCACCCGTAATACTCCCATTCTTTTCACGTCTAGGCCTACTGGTCATCAGGCTATTGTCTGTGCTAGTGGTCATTTGCTTATAATCATTGTTTTTCCTTTCTTGACTTCCTCCAAAGTGGTAAAGTGAAATTCCTCATGTGGTCCTGTCTGCCCTCCCTCTTCTAGTCTCCCCATCCTACCCCATCCAACTCTCAGGCCAGGGCTGCAGAAAATGGAAGGCTATGGCTCCCTATCATTGTGCACTCTTATTACAGAGCCAAGGATTATCACGAGTGAAGAGGTCATTATTCGAGAAAGCTCTGCTCTCCCCGTCACCCTGCAGTGTAACCTTACCTCCAGCTCTCACACCCTTACATACAGCTACTGGACAAAGAATGGAGTAGAACTGACTGCCACTCGTAAGAATGCCAGCAACATGGAATACAGGTGAGAGGGCTTAGCAGCTCCTGGTAAGATGGGAGGCAGCATGGCTGAGCTTACTTGACATTCATAATCCATAATTTTGCTATGTGGGAGAGACATGAGATGTATATGGTCCTCTTCTGTAGAATCTAATCCAGTATATCTGGAGTGAGGCCCAGGAATCTTTATAAAATATTCCTAAATGATTCTCATGAGCAGCCAAGTTTGGAAGCCATAGATGATCCCCTCACTATGGTAAGAGAGAAACTGAGGGCATAGGGAGTCATTTGCTCAGGGTAATAATGCTTGTCATTAGAAAAGTCAGAATGCAGGTCTTTTGACTTAATCCAGTGGTTTGAAGAATCAGATTGAAATCTGCTTTAGGACTCTTAGAGCAAGATCACCCTAAGTGATCTTTCCACTGGGTAGATTTCCTAGTGAATTACCTTTTAGAAGTGTTTAATGTGACCATAACCTGATCAGGACCTGATACAGGGCTCTTTAGTGATCTAGAATAAGGATAGTAGCCTGGAAATATCCTTTGATGAAAGTGGGATATTTGCTGGCTGAAGTTACCTGGAACCTAAAGATTTGGTGCTTTTTTTGAATACCTAGAACACCTGACGTCTCACCTTTCGGAATAGTTTGTTCCTGGTTGAAAACTGATCTGGAAGAGGATCAGCTAATGCTGCTTGGCAGGACGATGCAGTACAAAGAAATTGTGCATTGGAGTGAGACCAAGAAAACCTGTGTACCCAGTAGTAGCAAGGACATTCTGCATTATTTTGCAGAATTGAGATCTTTTCATACCCCTTATTTAATTGATCCACATTAACTTTGTGGATCCTCCTCCTTTTTTGGGGTAAGGAAGTTAAGACTCAAAGAGTTATAACTTTTGACTGCTTTCATGGCCAAATACTGTATCTAATAAGTTTCAGAAGCAAGGCTAGGTTCCAGGTCTTCTGACTTGCTAGAATGTAGGTCATTGTTTTTTTTCTGCTGTACTATCCCATTTAGTGGCAAGTTAATTTGTCTCCAAAGTAGTTTCTTCTGATATAAAATTGGAAATAGAGCCTCAGCTATATCCTCATAGTTTAGAAAAGGTTAATCAAATAGAGATGTTTGGTGAAGTAAAAGGCATTTATTCTTAGTCTGTCCATTAGTTTTACAAGTTTGGTTTTTTATACTACCTCTTTCAAGGTACCAGACATCCAATCATGTTTCTCTTGGGTCTTATACTGTGTTACCTACAAAGCTTTGAATTATAACTTTATAAAGTCTGAGCCTGACTTTATAAAATGCCTCTTCTCTTTTTCTCTCAGCTTATTTGAAGCTCTCCAGAGGTGTTCTGCATTGTCAGAGTTTTTCAGGGAATCTGTGTTCTCCCACATTTTGTGGAATAACAACTGATGAGTCCCTTGGGCCACCTAGTAAGTCAGCCATGGAGCCAGTCTCAGACCCTGCTTCTGCTTAGCCTGTAGGGGACATTTTCCATTTGCTTCAGTTGCTTCTCAATAGCTAGTCAATAGCTAGGGAATGTTGTGGGGAGATTTGAGCCCATAGACATGGCCTCAAGCTTGGTAGTCATCTTTCCAAGTCTTCTCAAGGAACTTAGAGTCAGTCTAAGCCCTGAAGATATAACTGCTGCTGCCTCTTCAAACTCTGGAACATTTGCTAAGAGCAGCTGACTTTGTCTGTTTTCCTATTGGGAGCATATTGATTTAAGAAGAGGCACTTGTGTCAAATTGAGAAGACTCTTGACTGCTACTCTTAGAATATTGTGCTGCCATGGATATGCTGAGACAGTCCTGAGGATGGGCTGTGTCCCTCCTCATCCATAGTCTCTCAAGCCGTGTTTCTTTTTGGGGATGAACAGTAAGATAGATAAATGTGTTGGGCCAATCGGTGGTTGAGGTTAGAAGTTTTTCTCAGGCATTAACTAGTGCAGTGGAGATTTGACCATCACAAGTATCATTTTAACCACTGAGCAAAAGATCAGGAGCTATGTAACGTTTATCCTCTGATCTGGAGGCTCTGTTGTTTTTCTGTTTTCCGTAATTCCGCACCAGCCTTTCTGCACATGTTTAGGGGGTGTGTGTAGGTCAGAGTGCACTGAGCTGATATGAACCTGGTCCTCAGGGTCAAGACAACTTTTTGGGATCACCCTGTGGGATTCAGAGGAAGTGCTGTTCTGGCCATACAAACTTCTTACAGTTCTTTCTGTCACTCTGCTTACCTTGGTCTGGATCTGTGCACAGCTATTCACTCTGAGTTAGGTTCATTCAGTCATTTGTCTGTTTATTCCTCTACTATATTCCAGGCACTATGCTATGTGCTGGGTATAGAATTGTGCACCAGATAAACAGTGCCTATCCACATAGAACTTAGTCTGTTGGGAAAATGGACATACATCAATTAATCACATAAATATATAATTACACGTTGTGATACGTACTGTGAAGAATTATAGCACGAGAGAGAATGTCCGGGAGGGAGATGGCACTTAGGTTGGGGGTGGAAGGAAGTGACATGTAAGCCAAGACGGACGGAAACGGAGTTAGGCAGGCTAAGAGTGGTGGAAGAGCATTCTGTATAAAGGAACGTCTGGCGTCGAGGTCCTGAGGTAGGGACAAGCTCAGCACATTGAAAAACTGAAGAGAGACCAGCAGGGCTGGAAAGTGGCTGAGATGAGGTTCGGGAGCAAGGCAGGGGCCCTGGAGTTATAGCTGCACCTAGAAACCTTAAAAGTTCAGCTGCGTCTCTGTGGCTGATGCTCTGATGGCAGATTTTTTTTTTTTACTATCCCTGGGTTCTGTTAGTGAGTAGACTTACTGAGATGCATGCTACTAAAATACAGGGTAGGAAGAACAGGATACCCAAATAAGGTCTTTAGGGAAGCACAGAAAATGTTTCCTTTTTTTTCCTGCTCTTATTTATATTACTGGAACTACCAGGTGAGCAAGAAGTTTTTAGTGATGGCTCCATCCTCTATGTCTGAATATAGATTATAGTACTTTATACAGCCCTCAGTTTTGATTACTTGGTTTTTTTTTTTTTTTTTGTGAGGAAGATCAGCCCTGAGCTAACATCCGATGCCAATCCTCCTCTTTTTTTGCTGAGGAAGATTGGCCCTGGGCTAACATCTGTGCCCATCTTCCTCTACTTTACATGGGACGCCACCACAGCATGGCTTGACAAGCGGTGCATCGGTGTGCGCCCAGGATCTGAACCTGTGAACGCTGGGCCGCCGCAGTGGAGTGTGCGCACTTAACTGCTGCTGCACCACTGGGCCAGCCCCATGATTACTTGTTTTGTAGTTTATTTCTCCCAATAGACTGGAGCACCTTAAGGTTAGGGACCATGTATCAGTCTATCTTGTATTCCTGGCACCCAGTAAGGAGTAAAGCATTTATGTTTTGGGATACACAGAAGGAGGTTTTTGCTTTTAGTTAGGAGGAGGTGAGTTGCATTCAGGGACACGGTTTGGAGAACAGGGTCCGTGGTTGCCCCTTTGATTCTCCTTTTATTGTATATTTTCACTGTTCCCAGCTTCCTCACTTGATTTTTCTTCTCATCTCTGCAGGATCAGTAAGCCGAGAGCTGAGGATTCAGGCGAATACCACTGTGTATATCACTTTGTCAGTGCTCCTAAAGCAAATGCCACCATTGAAGTGAAAGGTACAACCCAACAGAGGCTGCAGTGTGAGCCTCTCACTCTCCTTCCGAGACGCAACCTCGGTCTGGACTCTCAGTCTTCAAGCTCTTCTTGTTTCCATTACGGGAGGCAATATAACATGGTTAGGACCACAGGCTCAGGAGCTCAGCTGCCTGGGTTTAAATCCAAACCCCATCATTTACTAGCTGTGTGACTGTGGCGAGTTATTAATTTCTCTGTGCTTCTGTTTCCTCATTTGTAAAACCTACTTCATGGATTTCTTAAGAGGATTTAGTAAGTTAATACAGTAGGTTGAACCGTATGAAACAGCTGTTTTTGTATGTTAAAAGTGTTTGAATGTTGGCAGCTTCACATGGTTCAACCTTAGGTAAAGCTCTTAGAACAGTGCCTTACAAGTATTATTACATAGGCCTCTCCAGTGGGCCAGCAGAATTTGGCAAAGTGTAGTGTGCAGTGTGCATAAATTACTTGTGGATAATTCATTAGAATTTTAATAGAAACGCAGAGTGCATTGGCATCTTAAAGATGAGGCTGTAGCTGAAAGTTCCAAGAAAGAATAGAACTTTAAGAATTGGAGCTACCTAACATCATTAATCCCAGTTTTCCTGTGTTATTTCAGATAAGCAACTGAGACCCAGAAAAGTGAAACCACTAGCTCTATGTCACACAGTGAGTTTGTGGCAGAGCTAGCATAGAACCCGGATCTTGACTCCCTGGCCCATGTTTTTCCATTTTATACAATGACCATAGGGAGGCCGGGCTGCCGTTTGAGGTCAGACTAAAGAGATGAGGGTTTGTTTTTTTTTTAAGTCCTTTTTATTTTCCTTAGGAGGGGCACAAACTTGTTCTTGAAATTTATAGGGCGAGCCATAGAAGCTGGAAGGATAAATTTAGGAAATGGTAAAGGCCTTTATAGCAGATATTCAAGTCTTCCTTAAAATATTTGGTAGACTCAAAATTCAGGTTCAAGGAAGGCTTAGAACATTCAAAGTTTCTATTATATCGTGTTATTAAATGAAAGTAGTATTTTGGTGACATAGCCCTAACTTGTGAGTTGATGGAAGCACGGCCAGTGCCTCCTCTGGTTTCCAGATTGAATTCTAAATGACTGAAGGGGTTGAGTCACAGTGGCAGGGTTACAGTCCATATAGGCCAAAGAACCTGGGATTTGATTAATTCAGTGGCTTTTCTTGGAGAGATCTGGGTTTATCTCTGTTTCTGAAGAATGCCACATTTTTTCAACATGAGGATGAATATGTGAGAAAGCATTTTCTCTGAGCCAGCCAAGGGCCTTTCCCCACCTGGGTGAGCTGAGGTACGTGGGGAGACGTTTCACTTCTCCATATGAGACCTAAGGCCCTGCAACATTTCAGCCTGAGCCTTTGGCACAAAGTCCAAGTGCAGAGGGAACAGGATAGGTGTGGGAGGGAAAGTGGTGTGTCTAGTTAATGGTCCTCTCCAAGGCTAAAGGATAATTAATTACATACAATTCCAAGTCCTGACTAACTATAATTGTATTGATTTGGAGTTAATGATTTCTAAGCAGCACTTTCAGGAGTGAAAACAGAGCTTGTTTTTCCATTGGTTTGGCTGCTTGAGAAGGTGGGGTTCAGTGGCCTCAGAGGCACCTTACTCCCATTCTCTTTAGCAGATATGAAGTAGTGGTCTGGAGGGGCAGAGAAGAGGAGGCTGCAGGCAGGAGTATTTTCAGAGGAAGTTACCTCTTACATGGTATCTAACCATAGGGAAGGTGCGTACTGTGCACTGTTGCATTTTTACTGTACAACAGCCCTGCGAGGAAGATTGAGCAGGAGGTGATATCCTGGTTTTAAAGAAGTAGACCTTAAGAGAATTCTATTTTAGTAATCCTAAAACATATTCTGTGACTAACTGGGACAGATATGTTAGTCTCTCAAGAAAATTCATAAGGAATTCTAGTCTTTCTTCCCTGTCTCCCCTAACACCTGGATAGAAAACAGCTGAATGCTTAATGTCTTTCAGGTTATAGATAGTTTAGTCTGGTAAAGACTGAACATTTGGCTTTTTCTGTGTAAGTTGAAAAAGGTTTGTCGTAGGCCCAGGATCACTTAAGCTAGCTCTCACTTGTGGGTGGGGTAGACAACTGCCTTGATTTAGAGTGGTGTGTGTGTGTGTGTGTTATTCCCAAAGCATTTTCATATCTACTCTCATTTTATTTCCATTTTATTTGCCTCTAGGGTGGGGTAGGAGACAGTTATCTTTTTATAGCTATAATGATTTGAAAAATCTGCTGAGTAATAGGTAAGAGGTGGTTGTACTTAGAACAGAGAAATTCAGGGGATTCAGGGAACGTAAGTGACCTCTGCTGAAAGGAGTCTCTGTGAATCTTTATTTGTAGTTTTAACTAAATTGGCATTTCAGGGTAATATAATTCAGACCATACATACATATTTCTTTAGTACCTGTTTTACACTCAGCCCTTTTCTTCCCCATCTGGCTTTTCCTGCAGTTTAGAAATTCCCTAGGGTGTTGTTTGGGCTCAGCACTATGGAGAATGAAGGACTTAGACTAGCCAGGGACTGGGCCTTATATGTCAGATTACCAGATCTTGAGTTACTTATGGTGTACAAAAGAAAAGAGGGCTGAAGGAATCAGAGGGAGGGACAGGTGTCTGGGAACAGACCTGAGGTGGTGGTGCTTTTCTACCCTAGCCTATAGATCTCTGTCAAGAAAGGAATTTTGAGAATGGTAGTATCTACATGTAATGGGGAAGGCCTTGCATCTGAAATATGGGTTTTTTTCTTTCTCTTTTTTCAAAGGACAAGGATGAGGCACAGCATAAACAAGAAGATACTGTTTAGGATTACATTTCTTAGGTATTTGGCAGGTGACCTGAGCAGATGCTGGAGGCAGAAGATGGAGTCGGGCTGGCCAGGGGAGAGGAAACAGCAATGACTAGACTGGGACCTCTGCCTCAGAGCCCGGCCTCTCTGGAGCTCTGCTTAGATAACTCTGGGGAGGCATCCTTTCCCCTGTTTTTTTACTCTTCAGAGGTTGTGTCTTCCAGAGACTCCACACCTTGTCATAGAGCATTTGTGAATAAATAGGTGTTGAATTTTCTATCCCTATAATTCTTCAACCTTTCTGTAACCCTTACTCCCTTCCTGTTCCCCTTTCTTCCTTTTCTAAATTTAAAAAATGTGCTCATAAAAAAGCAAGTAAAAAATTTCTATGTAATTTACAAAGTTAAGAGAAAACCCCTCTCATGACTCCCAAACCCCGTCTTCATCCCCCAAGTATTTTGATTAATCCAGGAAACAAGGAGTTTGAGTTTTATTGCTGTTTTTAGAAGACGATTTTGGTGGTCATCCAATCGTCTGTAACACACATGCCACTGCCTCTTGTGAAAGCTACATCTTAGCCCCAGGAAGGTTTGGGTCTAGCCTCTTATGAGGCCCATCATTATCTCTGCCTGCTTACTGGGCATTTCAAATGAATTTCAGTCTTTTGGTAGCTGCAAGAGCCAAGATTCATCATGTTTTTCTCCTCCCTACTTCCTACCTTTCTTTCTTTCTTTTTGAAGATTATGACTAAATGTTAGGATTTCTATAAGTGACCTTGCCCTGCATCCCTGTTTCCTACTCTGTTGCATGGCCTTACAAGTGATAGATCAAAGTTCAAACTGGCAGAGATGGACTATATGGTAATGAGGACAAATATCATTATTAAGAGTAATAATACACATCTCACATTTGTATAGTACTTTCAGTTTGCAGAGCATTTTCACGATCATTTATTCATTTGATAGGCAGCTCGTTTGACAGGTGAAGATGCTTAGAGGTTGTGACATCCTTTAGGTCAGAACTGATGTCAAAAGCTGTTTCTGACTCAGAATTTCCCCTACTTGAAAAGTCTTTGAAAGCATAATAATATCCTGAAGCTGCTAGAACATTTTGAACATCGACCTTAGCCCAAATAACCATACCTGTGCTTTCTTTTCTTCTCTTCAGGGTGCTACCCTGACCTTCCTTAATAAGAATAAGAAAAGCTAACATTATTGCACACTTACCCTGTGCCAGGCACTATGCTAGGTGCATTACTTGTTCCTTCCTCTCCTTTAGTCTCCACAACTCTCTGAGGTCAATGCTATTATCATCTCCACTTTCCAGGTGAGAAAATTGAGGCTCAAGGGAATTAAATGTCTTGCCCAGTGTAACAGCCAGTAGAGCCAGGGGTTCTCACCCAGGCACTCAAGCGCCAGAGCCTGTGCTCCTAAGCACTAAGCCATGCTGCTTTGTTCAGCATATAACAATTAAAAGGCCTTGGACTGAGAGAAGAAATGGGTTCTAATCCTGGCCCTGCCATTAAACTTGCTGGGACCCTGGCCAGTCACTTTCCTTCCTTGGGCCTCAGCTTCCCCAAGTGTATGATGAAGTAGGATGAGCTAGATGGTCTTTAAGGTTTTGTAAGGCTCTAACAGTCTGTGGTTCCCTTATATGGACACAGATGAAAGGTTGGGTTATTGAAGGAAATGATTTCTAAGCTTCTTTTCCTAGAGGTAGTGATTGTCAGCTTCTCAGCTTTGAGAATATCACCTCAGTGCTCCTCACACCTCTACTCATTCATCTCCCTGTCTTATGGGACACTCCCTCCTTGTAGTCCCCGGATCTCAAACACTGGTGCCAGGACAGGTCTTAGAGCAGTGGTTCTCAATCTTGATTTAATGTATATGAAATGTAGCCTGGGCATCAGGCTTATTAAAAGCACTCCAGGTGATTGTAGTGTACAGCTAAGGTGAGAATCACTTAGAGGAGACTTCAGTGCCTCATACTCAGTGGTTTCACCTATAGGAAAGGGAAAAGCTTCATCTACAGAAGGCTGCACAAGTCTCAGACTGCTCTAGTCTTCACACCCAATGATGAATCTACTCTGTGTAGAGGAGGCTTATTGAGCCAAAAGCCAGCATCCTTCCTGCTCCATCTTGTCCAATCTCATATTGCTTCTTGGGCTTAGCTCTTGGCTAGCAGTAAATCTTAACTCTCCCTCTGCCTTCAGCCAAGCCTCTGTTTTGCCTATAGCAAAAATGAGGTGTGTCTGGAATTTGATAGGTTGCATAAAGGAAGCAAAGAGTGTCAGTATGTTTACTTGGAAACAGCCCACTCACTGACAACACCTTTAAGGATGGAGTTTTCTTTGAAAATGAATTGCGAGGTTATGAATTTACTTTGAAAAGTGAGCACCAAATAAGCAGTCCATGTAAGAGGCCCCATACCTTGATCCCTTTCTTAGCTCTGTTGTGTTTAACTTTATTTAACATCAGCTTCATTGAACATGCCTCCACTGCCTAAGTTAACACTTTCTACAGCCACTAGCCTGGCAGAGAAGCTGGATGCTTTGCTCTAAGCGCAGGTGGGTCAGGCAACAGAGAGTACTGAGGAACATGCATTTGTCCTCAGCCAAAGCCCCGGATGATGAAATTGGGTCAAGTATTGTTGTGTAACTAAGACTGTTTTGGAATCCCTGTGTTGCCATTCATTAGGATGCTGGAATGATAGACATAAACTAATGTGATGAGAATATGAGTTCATTCCTAAGTGGGTCTGTGATCTCTTTTAAGGGTATCTTTGTTACTTCCTTGTCACATCTACCCCTCACGCTTGCTACCCAGTCTGTGCCTCCCTTAGAGGGGTAAGGCAAGTAAGGAGTATTTGCTCTGTCAGACTTCTCAGACCTACCTTCAAACCGAAAGGACCTGGTTAAGCAGTTCCTTATTAAATGGCAGGCCCATATAAGGTGAGGCACCTTATTCAATATAAATAGGCCATTAATTAATATAATTTGTCAGTATCTAACCTGATTAATCCTTATTAGAGTCACAAACAAAAGTCCTGTCTATATCAACAGAGAGAGAACACATAATAATCAGCATTTCTGATTTCTTAGAACTCTTAATGCCTGAGTTTAAGCCTAGCCTTTCCTTTCCCTAATAGCTCAATTTAAATGTTTATTTTTGACCCTGACCTCCAATCATGTGCTTGATAGATATAATTTAATTCTCACAAGACCTCTATGAAGTATATGGGTATTATTCCCATTTTACAAAAGTAAATACTGAAACTCAAAGGATTTTAAGTGACCCACCTTAGGTTACTCAGTTGGTGAGTAATAGAGTCTCAATAGAGCCCAAATTTCTCTGACTTAAAGTCCAAAGCTCTTTTCTTTACGCTCTAGTATACAGAGTAGTTAAACTCTGACAGGTAGATTCATCCCACCTCAGGTATAGAGTGTTCTAGTACCTCTACCAGCAAAGATAACATTTGGGCAATTTGCTGTGCATTTACCAGTAATGGATATTGTATGTTTTTATTTTCATGGACTCTGTCTAGTTTGGTTTATTTTCCCTTCTGTATGGTAAAGTACAATAAGCATGGCTGTTGGAATCAGACAGCCCTGAATTTGGATTCTTGCTTTACCGTTTACTAGCAGTTTAATTTTAGATGTTAAATAACTTTTCCAAACTTGAGTTTTCCAATCTATTAAAATGGGATAATGTCTGCTTCATCTGGTGGTTTTATTTGTTATCTATTGCTGCTTAATAAATTACCCTAAAACTCAGTGGCTTAAAACAGCCAACACTTATTACCTCATCGTTTCTGTGGGTCAGGAATTAGGAGCAGACTAGTGGGTGGTCCTGGCTCCGGGTCTGTCAAGCTGTTGGCTGGGACTGCAGTCATCTGAAAGCTTGACTGAGGCTGCAGGATCTATTTCCCAGAGGGCTGCCTCACGTGGGTGTTGGCAGAAGGCCTTAGTTCCTCCCTACGTGGGCCTCTCCATGGGCCGTTTCAGTGTCCTAGCATGGCAGCTAACCTCCCCCAGAGTGTGTGATCCGGGGGAGAGAGCAAGGAGAAAGCTGTGTTGTTTTTTGTGAACTAGTTTCCAAAGTTGCACATCTTTACTTCTGCTTTATTTTATTCATTAAAATTGAGTCACAGAGGCCAGCCCACTCTCAAGGGGAGGGAAATTAGGCTCCACTTCTTGAAGGGAAGAATATCAAAGAATTTGTGGACTATTTAAAAACCACCACAGCCCCCCTCTCTGACCACTGGTGACATGTGCTCTGAGAGCCTGGTTACCTTTCTTGCTGTAATCCACTGTCCTGCTCAGCTGGTGGGGCAGGAACAGGGTTTCTGTTTGAGCAGCTACCATAAAGGATAGAGAGAAGTGAAAAAAATTTCACTGACCCAAAGGCTAAAGCAATAGTTGTTGTAATCACTTCCTGTAAGAGTAGAGTGATGTGGCTTGTGTTAATTTTCTCTGCCCAGTACATAGTGATACTTCCACCGTCCCAAGGGTAAATAATCAGGGCATTATTCTTTTGAGTACATTAGGTAGAGGAGATATTCCTAAGCTTCACTTATTAATCTTTGCTAAGTTGAGGAGAAAGCAGCAATTGATCTAACCATTGAAAACGCCTTCTTGTAGGCTTACACTGTGTAAACATGGCCAACAAAGTGTGGTAGAGGGTAGCTAAGTTGCTAGATAGTCTCTGTGCATAGTAGCCTTGAAGGCCGTGTTCACATCTGTACTGAAGTGGATGAATGAAAAGAGGAAGTGGTGTTCTCCTCCTCCTAAACACCAAGGCAAGAGTGAAGACCATCCCCACCCTTCTCCCCAGGTCTTGGCCTTCAAGTCTGTGTCCTTTCAGAATAGCAACTTTTTAGAGGCTGTGGAGCCATAAACCAACTCAACTTTTAGCTTTCTAGGTGGTTCTCATGTGTACTCCTGGGGATAAGTCCCCAAGGCAAAAGCTGGGGGGTACTGAATTCAGAGTACTGTTGGAATTAGTCACATAACTGGGCCAGAGTGGGTATTCTCTGAGGGGCAAAGGTGAATGAAAATGGAAAAATATATCACATGGATTTCTGAAATTTATGTCTTCACCCTGGGCCACTCCCCTGAGCTCCAGACTTGATATTCAGCTGCCTACTTGACAACTCTACTTGGATGTTAAATAAGTATCTTCAACTTAACATGTCCTAAACTTTGAACTCCTAGTTTTTATTACCACCATTGCTCCATTTCCAAACAGAACAGAGTAAAAACAAACAAAAAAACCACCCTGATTCGCTGCAGTCTCTCCTCAACTGGCAACTCCATTCTTTTAGTTACTCAGGCCAGAAACCTTGTGAGTCATCCTTGACTCCTTTTCTCTCACATCCCACATCCAGTCTATTAACAAATATGTTAACTCAACCTATAAAATATATCCAGGTTCTCCTCACTTCTCCTGCTACTGCCCTCTTCCAAACCACTCTCTCCCTTGCTTGGATTACTCTAATAGTCTCCTAATTGGTCTTACTTCCACTGTGTCCACCTAGTAGCTAGAGGAAGTCTGTTAAAACATACACATCATTTCATGCCTGCACTTGGTATTCACCAGTGCCTCCCAGCTGACTCAGGGTAAATGCCAAAGTCATTTCAGTGGCTTACAAAGTCCTATCTGATCTGGTTTCCATTCTCTCTGATTTCATCTCCTACCATCTTCTCCTTGCTCACTGTATTTCAGCCAAACTCCTCCATCCTGTTCCTGTATGTAATGGCACACTTCTGCCTTAAGGCTTTTGCTTTTCCCTCTACTTGGTGTGTTCTTCCTGCAGATATAAGAGTAGCCTACTTCCTTATTTTCTTCATGACTGTGCTAAAATTCACCTCATCAGAAAGGCCTTACGCCACCACTCTGTGATGCGTAGGGTGCTCAACAAATGTTTATCAGGTGAATGAAACACAATTAAAGGCAAACTGTGGTAGCTCTTCTGCTTGTTGTGTCTCCCCACTGCCCCATGATGTTTTAGTTAGTGTATGGCCATGGAACTTATTCCTTGGAGTGCTTAAGATGGTCCTTAATATTCATTGACTGAAGAAAGCACTGAGGAAGGGTGACCAGGTAGACCAGTAGGCGCAAAAAGTGACTTAGTGGGCTGTGGGAGAAATTTGGCCTTTGGGGAACAAGATCAAGTCAGGCTGACCCACTCCCTTCTCTAGTGAGCAATTTTGCCTTGGAAAGCAAAAAGACAATTCCTTTATAACATACTGTCTAGAAAACACTTCACACTGACTAGTACTGAGCAGGCCTCAGTTTGGCAGGCAGTGGTTATAGAGACAGCTTGGGCCTTTGCTCATTCCATTCCTGTCCAGGTGCCTCTAAAGGTGGCCTGGGAAGTACAGTCTGAGAGTAGCAGGACTTTGGATTATTTTTTTTCTTTTTTTTTTTTTGGTGAGGAAGATTGGCCATGAACTAACATCCGTTGCCAATTTTCCTGTTTTTTTGCTTGAGGAAGAGTGGCCCTGAGCTAACATCTGTACCCATCTTCCTCTGTTTTGTACGTGGGATGCCGCCACAGCATGAGTGGTACAAAGGTCTGTGCCCGGGATCCGAACCTGTGAACCCCGGGCCGCTGAAGCGGAGCATATGAACTTAACCACTATGCCACCAGGCTGGCCTCCGGATTATGTTTAAGCCAAGAAAAGTCAGGCCAGTCAGACGGGTACATGGGACCAGCCCATGATATGATGCAGTTGTATAGGCTTTTACAGTCTCAAAATGAATGTTTTGACATCTTATCTATCCAAGGACACTGGATGTAAGCAGGGGCTAGAATTATCTCCATTTGATAATGGATGTAGAACTGAAACACAGAATAATTAAAAAGCCAGCAAAACTGGAATTTGGACCAGGCCTATTGATTCTCTTTCCCATCTTGGCCAACAAAGTGACGTCTGGCCTACTTTGAGTTTTATTACTTTCAGATTACTGTAACTGGTGAGGTATGGTGGAAAATATAGTTAAGATCAAAGAAGGCCAAATTCAAACATTTTGCCCCATCTCAGGCTTCTTGGATCCTTGAAACTTACCTAATTTTTAAACCACAGGTGCTGTTTGTTTCTTCCTAAGTGGTCCCTAAGCAGAGAAGACCAACAGCCTCTAGCATGTTTAGAAATTCCCCCAAGATAGGGTTCATTGAGAATACTGCAAATCAGGTGTACAAGCCAGATTCTTAAGCTGTTAAGAATCTGTCTCTTGGGACACTGGTTGAATTTCCCGTTCATTCCTTTCTTCCCCTTGTGAAGACCAGTTTGCTGGATTCCCTATTTCCTGGGAGAGCCTTTGCCACTGATACTGATCAGACAGTTTCTCCAGAATTGTTTTTACATACCTTGCCATAGGACTTGATTTTTGGTGTTTGATCTCAGGTATCTCATTTCCTTAAGGGAATATATGACATTTGACATAATCCATAATGTTGTTAGTGCTGGTGTTTTAAGAATAAAACCATGACTGGTAGAGGAGATGATAATAGCTTCTGTTTGCATTGTCTTTAAAGGATGGCTTAATTTAGGACAATTGAGCCTGTGCCCTCTTCTGGTAGGTTGGAGAACCACTTATATTATTAGTAGAACTTCACATATAGTAATCCTGGTGTCTGCTTGGGCTGCTTTGGTGGGCGGGAGATAGGGGATGGGGTTGGTTCCATTGCCCTGTTCTGACCTGAAATGCATGTTATCAAAGCTGAGTATGAGGATGGACCTAAAGACTGACTATATAAGAAGTAGGGCTCTGAGCCAATAGGTGGGGTCTTTCTATCCTGTTCAGAGTAGGCTCCCACGGTAACTGTGTTCAACACACTTTCTCACAGCTGCTCCTGTCATCACTGGCCATAAACGGAGTGAGAACAAGAATGAAGGGCAGGATGCCATGATGTACTGCAAGTCAGTTGGCTACCCCCACCCAGAGTGGATATGGAGCAAGAAGGAGAATGGTATGCCCGTGGTGAGTAGGAGGCAGCCCTGGTTCTCTATACCTGGGTCTCTGTGGTTGCTGGAGTTTCTCCTGGGGAGGTCCAGACAGCAGCAGCTGGGCCAGCTGCTGCAGCCTGCTGTACTGGCATGGCTTGGGTCACTCTTTCTGGAGTTATGAACGATTACATCATGACTCTGGGGGGTCACTGACAGTCTCTGTCCAGCATGGACTCCCGATACATGATTTGTCTGTCTGATAAGAGATTAGACTGCTTGCCTTTAAGGTAGGACACTGAAAGAGCTAATCCCAGTCTTAAACTTTTACTATTAATTTAGTCCATTTATCCTAAAGAAAATATTGTTCTTGAAGTGGTCTTAATGTACCTTTCTTGTTTTCTGGGAAGAGAAGGCAATGAGAGCAATTATTAGTATATTCCTGGAATGCAGGAAGTACTGATTAGGAATTGAGGCAACCTGCTGAGGCCCAAGGGCAGCCGTAGACATTGGAAATCTCATAGTATCTGCTCCAGAAAAGGTCAAAGAAAACATCTTTTCCAATCTGGGATGATTTATGATGGTGTTGGGAGAGTCAAAGCTTTAGACTCTCACCTTCTCTCTGATTTAATGATAGTTGACCAGTGTCCTTTTCTGTCAGAGGGGGTGTCCCCAGGCCAAATATGCCCAGCACTATACTTTTCAGGCATCCTCTTTGTTTGTCAGTCTTTATAATCAGAAGGGACCCCAGAGGTCATCTAGTCCAGCTTCTTTGGAAAGGTTACATGTTAACCAAGGTACACTGTGGCAAAACCAAGAGTTAAATCCAGTTTTTTTTATTCAAGTCCCTTATTCTTCCCATTCCATGACCTCTCAGTAATAATATGTCAGGTGGTGATAAGGCCTCTACATGAACAATGATGACTAGATTTCAGAAACCCATTAATAAGGGGATCAGGATAGGAATGGAGAGGTGAAGATGCTGCCTTAAGTATTTTCAGAGCAGACCCTGAAAGATCAACAAAACTTTTCATTTCTAAGGTGCTGGCAAGGAAAGAACCATTTCTCTCTATGGGTCTCTGGGTAGCAGGGCCCTTGAGCTTTTGCTAAAGCAGGTTGGGATTCCTCAATGGGTATTTTCACCTCTCCTGTTCTTCTCATGCCCACGAACTCTTAATTATCTGTTGTATTTTGAAAAACATTAAAAATCAAACATTACTACTTTCTCTTGTTTTCAAGCTATATATCATTTGGGAGACAGAAAACTTAACAAAAGAGGGAAAGGGAAAAGAAAAGCTATTTCTAGGTTGATACCCTTGAAAACCAGTTTATTGAACAGCCTAAACTTGGTTGAGTACTGAGATAAAATGCTTTCAATTTTTTCTAGAAACTGATTTCTGCAATTCTCTATCTTCTTTTTCTAGATAGATCCTATAGCTTTCTTGGACTTGTTTATTGTTAAAGAGTTTATTTCAATCCAGAATTTCAGTTGTCTCTCTCATCTCCTCTCCTGTAGCCTGCAGGGCGTGCCGAGCATTGTCCTCACTCTGTCTTCTGGGTTCTTCTTTCTTCTTTGTGGGGCGGGAAGTATCACTCATCTGACTTTTCTTGTAGTCGACTCTTGGTTGTTGCTGCTTCTGTGGCCTCAACTGACTGGCCTCTGTGTGGCAGGTATCCAGATGCTGGATCTTGTGGGAGCTTGTGTGAGTTCTTTAGGAGACCAGTTATCAGATATGAGAGATCCATTCTGAGTGAACCTCCCTGATTCCTGCTTAGCTCCAGCCACAAGTAATCTAGTCCTGAGCTTCTCACTGCTGGGGTCTGCTCACCTGGAAGGCAACCCTCTTAGGTGGAGGAAACTTGAACATCATGGCTCTTCCAATGGTAGAAGTGTAGGTTGCTCTGCCTTCTTATCTCCAAATAACCCTTTTCCAAGATTGAGAGGCATAGGACACATCAGCCAGTCTCCTGCTAAACAAATATCCACTGGAAAAAGAGATACTTTCTTCTTGGCACCCCTAATCTTAGAGTGATTCTCTTGGTGCCTGTTCCACTTGGCTGCAGGGTGGAAAGATACAATGCCAAGTGTAACTTTTCCTAACACCTCCAATCCTGTCCTCTCTTTCATAGACTGGGAAGGAGTAATGTGGTTTAGGTGAAGACTGGGGATAACATAGCCTGATGGGGCTCCTTTTCAATAAGCCCTGGAAGGACTATCTACCCTCTATTTGTTTGAGCCTTTTTTTAAAGAATGTGGGGTACTTTTGATGGCTCTCTCTTTAGTCATCAGTTCTGTGACAGTAGGACAAATCCCACACAATATCTTATTATGCCTTGATTGAAAAGGTGCAAGTTTCTTGCATATGATGGTATTCAAAAAATACCCATTGAAGGTTTGTAGACCAAAGATGATACTAATCACCTCTGGTCATAAGTGAAAAACATGGAATTAGTGAGTGGAGCAGGAGTTAGAGAAGTTGGCAGCTTTCCAAGTCCCAGAATGGCAGTTTCACAGAATAACTCTTATTTTAAAGGCTGTTTAAAAGCCTTTAAAATTTAAAATTTAAAGGTTGTTTAAAAGCCTTTAAATTTCATTTATTTTTAAATTTAAATTTAAAATAATATTTAAAATTATAAATAATTTTATTTATTCATTTCATTTCAGCCATAACCCACACTCAAATGCAGACACCGTTGTATGCTATAGCTAGACATCATTCTGGGGATTATCTTCCCCTTTCCTCCCTCCTGTTTCTGATTATGCTTTAGTTGTTGCATAACAACTGACACGTGAGTCAGTGTTTCCTTGCCAGTATCCCATGAGATGAGTGCAGCAAGCCTGTCCCAGCTCCACCCAGACCCCTGGTCATGTACCCTCACCTCTGCCTTCCCACACGTGCCTGGAGCCCTCCTGTCCTGTGTGATCAACTCTCCTCCTCCACAATCTAGTTCAAATGTTAGCTCTTCTCTGAAGCTTTCCCTGACTCTTTCTGGCAGTGGCCACTCACTCTGTGCCCCACAGTGCACAGCGTACCCTCTGTTGGGGCTTCTTACCATCTTCCAGTAACTATCCCTTTGAAGGTCTGGTTCCCTCTTGAGGCGAACCTCCTTGTTCATATTTGTGTCATACTTTTCCCTATCTCACCTCTCCCTTAGTGTAGGATATAAAACATGTAGCATACATTAATAAATATTTGTTGGTTGACTGAATAAACTTTCCTTTAACCCTGTAATTCTGAAAGGAAAGAGAAGTTATGAATTTCCCCCCACTCTGACTAGGAGCAAGTTCTTAGCATTGTTTCTTGAGGAAGTTTAAGGAGACTTTGCAGAAGTCACCAAGCGTGAAGTAAATGCACTGACTTGGAAGTCATCAGTCAGACAGGCCTGAGGTTACGAGATATGCCTGACCATGGAGGTAACACCTCTTCTCCATCCTCCTCCTGTTATAGTTTCTTACCTGATGTTTGAAGCAGTATTTTCTAGATTGAGGTGATCTTTTCTGGGTCTACAGGGTAGAACCTCCATTCACTTCATAGAAGTTGGAGAAGTCTGGAGGACCAGTGGCAGGGGACGCTTTTACCCTGGCTCTATCAGAAGCTTATTGATTTGTTGTTATTGTTAATATTGAAGGGAAGTCAGTAACGAAGTGCTCAAAGTTCCTTGGACAAAGATGATACTAGACACTGCTCTCTCATCCCAGCCAGTGTCCTGCTAAGAATGGAGAACATCACCCTGTCTTGGGCACTAACTCGCCTAGTCTGATGTCTGTGTGTTCCTACTTTTTCTGCTTCCGAGCAGGAGATTGTCAATACCTCCGGCCGCTTCTTCATCATCAACAAGGAAAATTACACCGAGCTGAGCATCATGAACCTCCAGATCACAGAAGACCCTGGCGAGTATGAATGTAATGCTACCAACTCCATTGGCTCCACCTCTGTTGTCACCATCCTCAGGGTACGGAGCCACCTGGCCCCACTCTGGCCTTTCTTGGGAATTCTGGCTGAAATCATTATCCTTGTGGTGATCATTGTTGTGTATGAGAAGAGGAAGAGGCCAGATGAAGTTCCTGACGGTAAGAGCATCCCTACAAAATAGCTGTACCGTTGGGGTTGTTTCCATGGGCTGGTTTCTAAGCACCCAAAGAGAATTATAAGGATGTTGGGATTCAGTCCCAAAAGGAGAGAAGGAAAATTCTTATACTGGTTCCTACCCCCCTACCCCTAAGATTAGCCACCTAGAGCTATAATTATTAGCTCTGTCCCTGCATTTGGGTGTTCTCCAAACCCCAGTCCTCTCTGCCCTTCAGGCCCCATATGGGGAATGGGCAGCTCTCAGTCTCTTTGTTCAGCTCTGTCCTCCTTCAATACAGATCATCAGGCAGATTGAGCTTGAGGAGAATCCAAGTCAAGCCTAGAAGCCACCCCAAGATCGCAGGCCACTGGCCTTTCAGGCAGATTTAAGGTATCTAATTGGTTGTCACATGGTTGCCTGGTGTAGCCCCTGGTAACTGCCCCAGCCCAGTCAAACCATTCTCAGGAAAAGCCATTGGAACCAGCCAGCCTTTGGTTCCCTTGGTTGGCCCCTTCAATAGGTTTTTAAGGTTCTTGGTGAAGCCGGCACCTCCTGTTTGGCTTTTCTGTCTACCTGACAGACAGGAATGGTGGAGAGCATCTGATGCACCCACCACCCCACCCAACCCCCACCTTCAGTTTAAGACAGAGGTAGCTAAGCAGTAACACCTGGAGTCCACGCCCGAGGCAGCACCCTCAAGCTGGTCTAGGGTCAGAGAAGGGAGTAGATAGTAGTAGCAGAATCACAGTGAGTTCTTAAGCATTGGAAAGAACAAGAATCTTCGATTATTGGACATGCTTAGAGTCAGAAAAGTCCTGGGAAATTTTTGTATGCTTTTTGTCATGGTTGTTCCATTTCTAACCCTGTGATATTACAGTCGGGGGGAGCTATTGATGGAGACTTGTATCAGTAGAACTTCTGAATCGTAACTAGCTACCCGTCCCACCCTCCCACCCTATAACATCACCAGCAAAAACAAATTAATTGGCTAGCTAACTATAACCACCACTTGCCTGTCACTGACTAGACCAGAAGGGTATGCACCTGAGCTCAGTGGAGGCTGACTCTGGGTGATGGTGAGGATGCCAACTCCAGTCTGACTGTTCTGGGCCTGTGCTTGTGCACTGTGGTACTGTACCCTGCCCCACAGACTTGTCTGTGTCCCTCGGGCTGACCAGCAGGACTGCAGCACCCACCATGTGTGTCAGTGGAGAATACTAAGGGAGGTCTAGTGCTCCCTCAGAAAGAGTGCAGCCCTGAAGGCATGTTTGAGAGCTTCAGACTCCAGAAGGAGGTGTTTGAGAGCAACAGCCACTTCCCCTTCTTTTCTTTACTTCTCAGCAGCTCCTAAATCTGTCTTCACTAAATAGAGGGAGTATTACAGTGAGGCTGGTGAAAAGGGCTTTTGTTGAAACTAACGATGCATGTGGGAAGACCTGGTGGCCTCCCCTCCATATGTGCATTCACCGGTGAGCTAGATGGAGAATGGCATGGACATCAGCTGCCCAGAATTTTTACTTTCCTTCTCCTAGGTCCACATAACTGCTATTCTATGAAGTGCAGCTGCTTTCTTGGAATTTTCTTATATGCACAATGTTTTTTTCCTCTAAATTTTTCTCTTTCCTGCTAGAAATTAGGACTCCCAAGGCAGACTACCTGTATTTATACCTGAGAGTAAAGGGGGAGAGTTGCCTCCCTGTGTGTTTTCATTGTTGGCTCTTGGAGAACATTTATACCTCAGTCCTGAAAAGGGCTTTTTCATCCCCTCAGAATGGCCTTTGCTTTGTTAAATATCACCTTTCTCAGCCTTCCCTTGGGAAAGGTTGAGCAGCAAAATGTCAGGTAGGAAAAGGCAAAGATGAGCTTCAAAACCGGATTTATTTTAAGATGAGCCTGGCTGCCACTCTCTTGGCAGAGTGACACAGTGGCTTAGCATGTCCCCATCAGAGGTTCCAGTCTTCCTAGTAGGAAACCACTTCATTTTCCAGGTTGCTGTCCAGCATATGTGGAAGACCTTCAGGTTAGATTTGAGAAATGGTTAATGTTGGTTCTATCTGACAAGTGCAGACACCTGCCCAGGGAAGCAGCTAGTTGTTCTTCAGAGCTCCATGGCTGTTGAACTCAAATGGGTACTAGTTTGTTATAACAGACATCTGTGGCCAGCAAATCTGAACAGCTTCCTGGAGGGAAAATAGCTCTTTTAAGCTAAATTATCATAGTGAATGAATCCTACATAAAAGAGATGACTGTAGGGTAAGTGCAAAGTAAAACCTCCTTGCTTTAGTCTCTTGAAAGAATAAGCAGCTTTTCCTTTTGTGTTGTTGTTGAATTGGGGTGGAAAATCTGGGGTGCTGGAATTACTGCAGTGTTGACCTTCTCTCCGTTCCCTTCCTGACAGCCAGTGTGGTCCAGGCTCCATTCTCCATCTCCACATCCCTGCCCTTGCTCCAGCATGTCCATCCCATAGTTTGCTCCTTTGTCTCTCTACCTCCTCCTCTCGACTCCTCCCTGCTCCTGCTCCCCTTGTTTTCTTCTCTCCTCCTCGAAGTAATGATTTAAAAAAAAAAGTTGATTGTTCCTCAGTGAGTTCTCCTTATGCTGTGGCTTTTTCTTCTTTAGCCAGTTTCCCCTCAGCTGCTTTGTAGTTCGTGGGAGAGAAAACTTACCTCCTGTGCTTTCTTCCCATATGCTTCTCCCCAAATTTACAGAAAGATATATGCATGCACTCCTTTTTGAAATGAATGAAGAGGTACATTATATCTGATAAAAATTTGGAGTTTTAGAGGTGATGAATTTTTACCTATCAGATAACTGTCTGTGGCTCTGTGTTGACTTATTTATGCCATTATGAAAATGGATTTTTTTAATAGGTGTGACGTGCTTTTTCTCTGCCAAATTGGTACTTTATTATCAAGATATACCTATGATTTCTTTCTGACTCACTGAACTTTTTTTATATGAAAAAAGTTCATATAAAACTCAGTATTCCTATTTGGGCAGTCTGTGGGTTCTTGGTAACTCAGGCCCTTACTAGAAAAGCACTAAATGAACAACACAAAAGTATAAAAAAACACAAATTTGAACTTACAGAGTTTAGTCTGAGAATGTTTCATTAGAAAAGCAAATATTGCTTTAGATTTCTCAGATAGAAAATGCCTAGAGTTAAGGTTGAGCTGCTTCCAGAAAAAAAAGCCTATGTCTTTTTGTCTACTGGCGTATACTCAGGATATTTTATAAGTGAAACTCAGATCTAAATCCCTTTAGGCCCCTGTTCTGGTCTCGCTGAGAATCAGTGCCCAGTAGGTTGTCTTGTAGGTAGATGTTCTGCACATCACCTTTTACCTTCAGTGTTTTCAGTAACAGGTGAATCATGGAGCCAAATAAGGGCATTGTTTTTTCATTTACCTCTTGACTACATTCTCTAAAAATGTTAAATGACAATTCTCTAAAAAGACTAGGTCCAGCCAGTGTCCCTCTAGCCTTCCATCCATCTTACAGCTGGACACATGCGTGGAGCACACCTTCTGTGGGTTCCCTGCCGACTGAACCTGGGATCAATGAGTGTGTGCTTTCAAGTGTCCCCTCCCCAATCCCCTGGGGAGGTGGAGAGTGAACATGCTTAGCTGCTGGGGCCTTCAGTTCTGCTGGACATTTAGTGACCTCAAATGAAAACAACAGAAGCTGATTTAAGAAAAGAAGTGCTGGCATCAAAAAGAGTTTTATATTTTCACGTTAGAGGGATAATTTTTATGAGCAAGTCAAAAGGACTCTTCCCTTAAGTTACTACTGGTGGAGAAGATATTTGAGGTTTTGGGGGGACCATTTTTAGTGGCTCTGATATATCCAAACTCTTTTAGACACTTTAGAATTAAGAGCTATTCTGATGTTTCAAAATAGATTAGTTGTTCAAAACATTTGGTAGCATATGAAGCTTTACAACGGGCCAGGAATGTTGGAAAAGAAATGTGACTTTATAAAATGACATGCAAAACACACACTTTGTTGTCTCTTCACTAGGGGTCATCTGGGTCAGTAACGAGTTAACTTATGGAGAAAATACAGTGGGACCAAACAAGGAAGGAAATTGAAAGTAACCGTTAATCTCCCTTGGGTTTAATGCTACTCTGCTGAGATCAGGCAAAATTGAAGTGGGCTTAGAAACCATAAAACCCTATCCTCAGTGAGATGAAGGCAGTGAAAAAGGAGCTTTGACCAGTCAGCTTTTGATCATTTGACTTTAAAGCCATCTTTTTGGAGGTGATACTGTATCAGGTAGTGCATTATTTACTAGGCATCGCAGAGCATCCTTCCAGATTAGGAGGCAGATGTAGGGGAATGAGGGCTCTAGTGCATTCGGTTGGGAAGAGGACAGATAAACGAGTGTGTGCAACAGCTCCACCAGGAACTTCACTCTCATAAGATGGATTCCAGAAGCATCTTGTTTCCATTCTCCCCCAGTCCTCTTCCTCTCATCTAGCCAGTGGCTGTGAGTAACACCAGGTGGAGAGAACAGTTATTGTGTAAGCAGCTATCTTTTGGCCTGAGGGTTTTGGGGGTATGTTGATATTTGTCGGTTACTATGACTTCTTTTTTTTCCCCCCTCAATTGCATCAAACCCTTAAAACATGGTGGTAAGTGAGCGATATGCATGCTTTTGGAGTTTGTTTAATCTCCGCTTCAGTCTATACGATGCACAGTTCATGATGTTAACACTTTTCTTCAAGTTTACTTCATTCACTTTCACAACTAATTTGGATTTCAGTTTGCTGTTTAATCCTCATTTACTTTGATTTTCATACCTCTTTTCTGTAGTTCTGTTCTTTCCCTCTCTCCTGATGTCCCTGTTAGGGGTCAAGTTGTTTTTCTGTCTGACCTGTAAAGGGAGCGTGGAGCTGCAGATAGTGATTCAGTCCAGGAAAATAGGAGACATGAGGTTCTTTTATTTGTTCCTTGTAAATGTGGAATTGGCTTTGGGGAGAGAGAGATGAAGGGGCTTATGAGATTTAGACACTAGTGTGAATAGCAACTGCTCCCACTTGCAGGCATGGCAGCTACACCAGAGCCACGGTTGCTAAAACTCCTACATGCAGCCTTGTGCAAATTATTGGCTTGTCGGGCTGCAAAATGACATTTACTAGCCAGACACCAGGGCGTACCCCCACTACCAAAAGAAGGATGAGCGTGAAGTGCTTGCGTTGGTGCCGACAGCGTCATGCTTTGAAAGGATTAGCTTGGCTATTGCGATCCCCCCTCCCCTGCTTTTCTTTTAAAATTGGGAGGAGATTGATGATATTCTTGTGTCAGCTGTCTTGCTTTAGAATTTTGTATTTTCGGGTGCACAGCCAGGGTACTAAAAATATTCTGTTTGCTCCCATGTCTTTTCCGTTAAGTCCCTGAAGTGCTTAGCTCCTAGCATGTAGCTGAGCTGGCTTGGCTGGGATGCTGAGAGCATTAGGGTGTTGTGGTAAGGGAGGATTTAGGCTGGGCTTGTGTGTCTTAGTACCTGGTATGTCTGTAACTCCACTGCATACACAGCACACAGATGTGTTGGGTGTCCTTAAGTCTTAGTTTGTTCTCTGTACCTGTTTGACAGTGTACTGTTGTTAGTAGTAGAATCCTGTGGACACTGGTGTGTTGCTAGCCTATTGTTTTGGCTAAGTCGTTGGTTTGTGGTTAGTTTTTTTTTTTTGGAATATTTTTTTGCTCCAGTCACTGTGTGTGCTGGCGGTGGCTTTGCCTCTCCGTTGCCTCAAAGGAACAGGTGGAGCAATGTCTCCCTCTGACAGACATTACTCCTGACGTGTGCTCCTGCAGACGCCTACACTGAGATTGTAATCTCCATAACTGCTTCATGTGCACCAAGCCCCCTTGTGGAATCCTGCTGAGAGTTTTTCTAGAAGCCTTCAGTGAAATCAAACTGTTATGAATCATTTTAGTTTACCTAACTTTCATAAAATAAAAAGAAATTAAGAGCACTTAACTTGTTCCCTCCCCGTTGTGGGCCTTTAAAAAAAATCTGTGTATGTATATCCCTGCTTAAAGGGGATCAAGTTGCCCTTAGATGAAACAGGGAAGAAAAAATATATAAATCAGAATCATAAAATACCAATTTAAGAAGGCTTCTAAACTCATATTGTAAGCTTTTTGATTAAAAAAAAAAAAGATATCTCGTGGCTCATCTGGGTTTGGGTTCTGGTTTTGGCCAGGGCACAGAAGTGAGCCTATCTTTCTATCTGAAGTCCTTTCTAGAGATGTCACCACTATTCAGCTTTCCCTGGTGTGTCACAGAACATCCTCTGGTATGCATACCCCTGTTGCTGGCATAGCCCAGCCTTGCTGACGCAGTATTAGGTTGAACTATTGTGGCTTCCTCTTCCTCAATCTCATTCTCCAGACTAAAGACTCTCCTACAGATTACAAAACAGCAAGAACAGTGTCCTTTGGGGAAGTGAGGATGTGTGGCTAAACGTATAGAACATACACATCCAGCTACATTGCAGGATTGAGCCAAAACTATGCATGCATTCATCACAAGAAAACAAACAGCAGGATTTTACAACTGAAATGTTGGTTTGTCTTCTCATCTATTTAAGAGTGAACCACTGGAACTTGGGGACAGGATGAGTATAATGATGTTGCAGCCTATCTGTCCGCTACAGTTGCAGTTTTTCATGACAAGCATTCAAAGTGTTAACTAAAACCATTGAAACAACATACCTGCCATTAAAAACTTGAATCTAGAAATAATAACTCCATGAGTGTTTTGCACTTTCAGACGGAATGGCCTTGAATAAATGCTATGAGTAGCCATGTTTGCCACTAGCCGTTTGCTGTTCTATTAATCCTTATGCAAAGCCTCACAGTTTTCTCCTTTCTTCTCCGGTCTCTCAACGGATTATTAAAAACTGAACACCTGTGTAGATGATGAACCAGCTGGGCCAATGTAAGTACTTTTATTGGACCTTGATTCAATAGTTTCTGATTGAGTTTTGTATTTGCAGTTTAATCAAACGGAATAGCTAGATTGTAGGGGAAGACCGTGAGTGGAAACAAATGTTGCAGGGGAGGCTTCTGTGACTGACTGGAGCTGACTGAGGGCCATTTGATTCCCAGGACAGGCTGTACAGTTTTGTTTTTAGTAGCAATATAAAGTGGAATACCATGCAAAAAATTGCTGTTTCAAAATTTTCACATCCTATGCTTAAATTGATAATGTGGAGAAAATGAGCAGTATATCTGAGACTTCAGGTTTTGTTAAAGTTAATTTCAAGCTGGACCATAGCATGGATAAGCTGTCTGGCTCCATTAACAATTGTGTGTATCCAAGAGAGATGGAAATGGAAATTTGGAATCAATCCAAGCTTAGCAGAATCTCCTCAAGTTTGGAACTAAGGAGTGAAAGGCAGGCAGACTGTGCCCAAATTAGTTAAATGCCAGAGGGCACAGTACTGCCTGTATATAGTTGAGTATCTTTTATCATTTGAGAAGAGTGGTGTTCACTAGAGAAAAAACTATTCTCACCTTTATAGTAATTAGATTACAGTTTATTAATCAGAGGGAAAGCTACCTGTATATCATCTGCCTCGGGAGTCAAAAGGCTCTATTAATTGAAGGTACGTAGGCACTTGCCACAAGGAATATTTTTATGCACTAATATTGTGCAGTAAAATTTCTTCCTACACCAGGGATGGCAGTAAGTGAAAGACTCCCTGTATTTCCATGTGTTATACTTTCAACACTTGCTACTGACTTGGACTTTAACTCTTGTAATGCAATTTTTCCTCCAAAGGAAAACCAACTCTACCAACAATCACAAAGATAAAAACTTGCGCCAGAGAAACACAAATTAAGTACTGCTTATAATGTAAGTATGGCCTTCTTTAGTTGTTTTAAAAATTGTATTCAAATGAATGTGCCTCTGTTGTCCTTGTTACAAATTCTTCACTTGTTGGTGTTACGTTGCAAGATCTTTTAGTTCATTTCAGAGCAGCTGATACTGATGGAACAAGTTCTGTCTGTCCAGTGTAGTGCTGGAAAGGAACATTTTTCAGCTGCCTTGTTTCACATATTTACATAAATGCCATTTCAGAATTTGTATGATGTTTCAAAATAAAAACTTCATACCACTGTTATATCTTTAAAAAGTAAAAATTAAATTGTCACCTTCTTAGGTGGATTATTCCCAGAGGCCATTAATTGGTCCCACTTTGCTTCTGAGGACGAGGCAAGAATGGTGGCCAGGCACAGGTGGGCCAGAGTGCCTTCCGGTTAGGCACATGGAGATCAGAATTTCACACCACATCCCTGAGCATGCTGTTTGAACTAGAGTTTTGTTTTATGTGGCACTTGGTGTACTCTTAAGTGACAGTGCATATTCCCTTTTAATTTCCAAATACTGTCTCTTTATAGATCTTTAGGTTCCTGAAACTGGTGGCAACATGACCTGCTAAATTTTCTGCTTGGACCTTTGGTTCTCTCCCCTTTCGAGCGAGCACCACCACCACGATTGTCTAAAGCATGCCTTATTTAGCCTCTCCTGTAAGGGTGACCTAGCCAGGTACATTTTAAACAATGCTTCAGTGTAGAAGGTGTAAACTATTTTGGGCTTGATGTGCTGTGAATGTTGCTTCTTTTTTTCCTTTGTTAAAATATTTAAATAGAAGTGAAAGGTCCTCTGAGGATCGGATCATGCATGCGCCATTTTTTACTTAATGCAGCTGTTAAATTGGCAAAGCCCTAAAATGCACTGCTGCCATCTAGTGATACATTTTTGTAAAGTACAGCAAAACGTACAGATATATACAGTATATAAATATATATATATATATTTATATTTTTTGGGGTGGGAGAAATCCAAAATAAATGCTTGTTTCATTTTTAAGCTGCTGATAGTCATTCTTTATTGTATGTTGTCAGATGAGGAAATTGTGCAGTTCTGGTACATAAAGATGAGTAATATAAACTGAAATCTATAATTTTAAGGGCTTAACCTACGACTTTGAAAAGAAGCTGGAACAGTCCACTGAATGGATATTATGGATATAATGAATTGCAGTATATATGTATGATTGCTTTTTAAGTAATTATTTCTTTTGTTAAATCATGTAAATTCTTAAATGCTTTTGCACTGATGTGTTGAACCTTACTGTACATTCAATTAAGACAAACTTTTATAATTTACCTTTTGTTTTCAGTGACCTTGAAATGTTATAGCATGGTATTCTATGCAACTAGTTATACTCTGGGGTTGACACTGTATTTTTTCACATTGATTTAATGGTTGAGTGTAGGCTTTCTCACGCGGCAGGGTTCTCAAGCAGTGCGTAACAGTAGATGCATGTACTTGTGTTTTGTGTAATTGTTGAAGTGCAATGATGTATAAAAAAGTGGATTACCTGTTTTTAAAAATAAAACGTTGATAAAAGGTGTTTGAAATAATACTCTTTATTCTAGTATCTTTTCTAATCTTAGGAGGAAGCATTTTTTCAGTGCTTTCACATTCCTTAATTCTATATGTACAGAGAGTGTTAATTTCTGAACCCTGTCAGCTTTTTTAGTTCTTTTTCCACCTCTTCCACAAATGCTGGGAAATTCTGATCCATGAGGCACAAGCGTAGAAAGGGGCCTAACTCTTCGGCATTCCATGCAGACTGTTCATAGACAAGGGGCAGCTCCTCCGACGCCAGGAGAGACTATGGGGATTCCACAAGAGTAGTTTATTAGAGATTACAGGCAAAAGCAATAGCCTGAATAATAGAACATAGAAAAACTTTGCCTTAAGGAAAGATTAGGGGAAAACACCACCAAAATTAGTGTTAATTAGCTTTACAGGGTTCCTTTACATGTTTCTAAATATACATAGGAAGTGAGATAAACTTGTATTCTTAAGTATTTCAAGTAATAATGAAATGATTTGCAAAGATCCTGCTTTAATGAAGAATACTGTGCTGACAACATTTTGTGGATTGATAAGAAACCTATTGATGAATGAACTACACTAGCTTAGTTCATCTTTCCCACATCATAGGTGGAAGAATGGGTGTGAGCAATTGACCATGTGGAAACTGGGCTCTGAATGTAATAAAGAGAGGTCACAAACTAACCATCCAAAGGACACAATTAGCTTACTGAGGTCTTTTTCTGGTCCACGAGGTCTGACAAATATAGAGAGACATGTAACCATCACCACAATTAAGACACAAAACATTTCCATCACCCCCCAGAAAATTCCCACATGCTACCTAACCTTGTTGTCAAACCCTTAACCTTGGACAACCACTGATCTGTTCTCTATACCTTACAGTTTTGCCTTTTCCAGAATGTCATATAAACGAAGTCATATTACATTGAGCATTTTTTCACGTAGTTATTTGCCATCTATATGTCTTCTCTGGTAATTTGCAGTGTTTTAATATTTAAAACCAGCTGAATAAGTTATCAATATTTAAATACTAGGAGAGGTCAAATAAAGGTCTGACTGTGCTTGGCAATTTGGAAGCTACAGAGACACAGGATCCGCGGTCCCACGTAACGACAATGGGCGCCAGCTCCATATGGTCCCACTTATGTTTGGTTCTTTGATCCAGTCATCTTGTTTACTCCTCACGTTAACTCTGTTAGGTAGGTGCCTTTATACCTTTTCTATGGATGGCATGGTTTGGTGTGTATGTATACGATTGACATTTCTCTAGGAATTATCTATAATAAAAATGTACTTTTCTAAATTCAAACCCGCTTTTCAGACTCTACCTAAAGGTAGAAAGAAGAAAATGAAAGTAACATGGAGCCCTGTTCTAACATGGAGCCCTGTTCTCCAGTGAAAGCCACCGTTAACATGTCAGTATATCTCCTTCCAAACTTATTTTGTGTGTTTGTGTTTACTACAAAAATTAAATCATACATGCTACTTTGTAGCCTTTTAAAAAACTTAAGGTACTACGAATATCTTTCCGTGTCAAAAGATAGGGATAGACATCACTTTTACTGACTGCATTTTTATCCAATCTGTGGTTATACCACATATTAACCTCACTATCCTATTAGTGAACATTTATGTTGTTTCCAATTTTGTTACCATAAACAACACTATGAGAACATCCTTATATGTATGTATATGTAATAAAACATAATGTTAAATTTAATCTGTACAGCTAAATTGCTTCCCAAAAAGTTTTACTAACTTACATTCATAGAACGACTTGTCCAGAAAGTTAGAGCAAACAAGTAACATACCTGAGCTCCCAGCCTGGTGCTTTTTCTGTTTGTACACAGTTCTATACTATGGAAATAAACTAGGCCAAGGTACACCTTTTAGAGCAACTGCTATTTCCTGAATAAGGACCTCACACCCTGACTTGCTCCATGTTTTTTTTTGTGGCTTTACTGTCCTAGCCACTCTGATTCAGTTAACCTCTAACCCCAATGCAAATATGAGGCTACAAACTGAGAACTATGAAGTCTGCCCTGCTGCTGAACAAAGAGGCTTTTAAATATTTTTCTGTCCTAGTTGCTGAGTTATTAAAAGAAATAGACATGAATTCTTATTTAGTCTTCTTACCTCCCAAATTTTGTCTTCTATGATTGTCCATTTATTTTAAGTTAGTGGTAAGCCACATGGAGAAAACGCCCATATTTTCTTTTTTATACCACTGTTAGCACAATTTAATAAATACATTAAAAAGAAAATCCATCCTTGAATATTGATGAATTCCACACCGAGTTTTGTGGAAAGCATAAGCTGTTGGCCTGAGAGCCTGCTGTCAAGTGCAGCAGGGAAAGCAGTGAGGAGACCGTCCTCAAGGAGCTCCCAGCAGAGCAGACAGCAGGTAACCCTGAGTCTGCATGAATAGGTTTTGCAGGAGTCTATGTTAACAGCAAACTGCAAGGGGAGAGGGGATGTCTGAAAGCAAGCCTGTGGTAACAGCTGAATCTTCCCATGTTTCTACGTTATCTTTAGCTGAGATTTTAGCACTGAAAATTTGCCCCTACAGAAACCATCACTGATCTGACTCCATATTGATATTTGTCTTAGAATAGTTCCCAAATTTCATTTCAAAATTAAATTGAAATTCTTCCCTGTATTCCTCTTTTTGGGAAAGTGGTGATTAAATTGTTTATCTCTCACATTTAAAGACTAACACTATAGACCACTCTTCCTCTTTTATTTCCTTAGGAGATAGTTCTTAAATATGTGCCATCATGTCTAATCTCACAACAGGAGTAGGTGAACACTGCCTGTCTCTGTCTTTATCATCTACTATAGTAACACTTCAGGTTATTATTCTAGAACAAGGGAGTGAACAGACGGATACAAATTTTTCAGGACCACTGTTTTTCATGACAAGGAAACTTAACATGGACACAGGCTCTACCTGAGCTAACCACGTCACGGAGGTCCTTCTTTCTGGAGCGCTTGTGCTGCCTGGTACACCCTGCTGCTGCTTCAGGTTCTGGTGTGACTGCAATGAAACCACCTGCAATTAGGAGACTGGCTGAACATAATCATAGGCACCACAGGCCATTAAAGAAGTGGAAACACATGCATGCATGTCCAAAGAAAGAAAAGAGGATCAGTAAAGGTGCTAAAATCATCAGTGTAGTCTCTTCTAGTTTAAACTGGGCTGTTACTTGATTTACCACAATAGAGTTTCGGACAGAGTTGGAATCTGAGGCTCCTGCCTCGCACCTGGTGTTCCTCAGTGTCTGACAGGCTGTTAGTGTTCCCTCCTGTCCAACGCCACGGGGTGCTTCTGTCTTCAGAGGCCCAGCCCAGGACCTAGGTCTACGTGCTGGTACTGCAGGGCGGTGGACATTGCCCAGCTTCTGATAGTCATGATCTGTCACCTTCTAAAAATTATCACTCAAGTAATATACTTTGATTGCAGAAAAGCAAAGCAGGGGGGAAAAATTCCTATAACTGTAAGATAACTTTTTTGTGTGTGTGAGGAAGATAGGCCTTGAGCTAACATCCATGCTAATCCTCCTCTTTTTGCTGAGGAAGACCGGCTCTGAGCTAACATCCATTGCCAATCCTCCTCCTCTTTTTTTTTCCCCCCAAAGCCCCAGTAGATAGTTGTATGTCATAGCTGCACATCCTTCTAGTTGCTGTATGTGGGATGCGGCCTCAGCATGGCCGGAGAAGCGGTGCGACGGTGCGCGCCCGGGATCCGAACCCAGGCTGCCAGTAGCAGAGCACGCCCACTTAACCGCTAAGCCCCAGGGCCGGCCCGATAACTATGTTTTTAATAAAACTTTAAAAAATAATCTCATTGTAGACATTCTGAAGGAATGAATTCTTCTGTTAGTATAATTCCTAGATATCTTCATTCAACAATGTTTGTGCCTGTTATATACTAGACACTGGGGTGATAAAGGGAAGGGAGCCACAAAGAAGGTAAGCAACCCAGGAAGTGCTGGAATGGAGGCAGGGGTGAGACTCAGGCTCACAGCAGAGGGAGTGAACTGGAGGGGGTGTGCTAAGCATGAAGTGTAGGAATGCTCCACAGTCCTTGCTGTTTCAAAGAAATCTGGGAGGGGTTGTTCTCAGGTAGAACATGGGAATTTTTCCAGGCAAATACAATAAACAAGGGGTAGAAGGAGGTCTGGAGGGCTACATAAAAGCACAAGAATTTGCTACTTTATCTACTTCTGCATTCAGTCTGCTGACACATCTTGCTTTGAAGTACATGAAAAAAATCTGGCTTCACACAGATATGTAGATGGAAAAGGCAAAAATATTTTAAAATGGCCTTATTAGGTAATTATGGATATTCTTTGATATGACACCAAAACTCAAAAAGTTTCTTAAAGGTTAGCTGCAAGACAGAATCTGAAGTTATAGCAATGAACTTGTTATATTCTGTTATATGAAAATCCGCTGGTCTATTTTGCACTTGGAATGGATCTTTTATCCATGTCTGATTTTGTAGCATCATGCAATGGTCATTTGGAAAATACTGGTTCATTGGACCATATAGATCTTCCAAATGTTGAAACATTTTGTCATGTAATTATAAAAAAAATCACGTTCATTAATAGCACCATCAGAAAAGTCTTCTGGGTTAGGAAGCTGTGAAGCTCAAGTGACAGGTGCAAGTTTTCCAAGATTCTTATTTTCACTTGAAAAGCTCATTTCATCATTGTTGATAAATACTATCACTTGTTTTCCTGAAATGACAAGCTCACTTCATTCATTTGAGAAAATGTTCACCACATACCCAAATCAAAATAACCATAGTTTGTCATTCTTTCAAGTAATAATGTTGTTCCCATGAAGCAAGAGGTGATCTCAGCGCCCAGTGCAGTCAAACAGGTGCTCTCCCTTGAGACAGCCATCACGCTTCAGAACACAGGGCTGTTCTGTTTGTTCTTACCGTGAGTGACTAGTGAAGAGTATGATGACTACTGGTGCAGTCTGATGCCACTGCCTTGATTTGTGCTAAGGCGACAGCGGCTTTGCTCACGATACTTTTGTCCCATCAACGCAAATATCCACACAGTGAAAAGGGCAAGTAACGTCTTCATATTATTACAAAAATAGTGTTGACTTTATAGACTCCTGAAAAGGTCTCAAGGAAGGGTCCAGGGACCACCCTTTGAGAACCACTGTTCTATAGTGACACACAGAATACAGCCAGGACTCCTGGCTAATCTGATTTCTAGGAATAGATAGTTACAATGAGGATCAACCTTCAACTTAAAATAAATCACTCAACATCAGCTATCTTTTAACCTACAAACCTGAGGGACTCAACAAACTCCACTGTGATTTTAGCCCCCACACAGCATAAACCTGTCAGGTTTCTTGTACAGCCAACACACTCGCCTACTTACTCCGTGCTGCGGTGGGATGCTCTGCGCACAGCCCTTCCCTTGGCTTTCACCTGCCCTCAGTGGGCCAGGACTCAGCCGGAGCTCCTGGCAGATTCCATCGGGCACTTGGACAGTTATGTACTGGGCCAGGTTCTGCACACAGCTGCAGCAGTGTTCCAGCGCCTGCTCCTTTGACCCTCCACTAAACTGTACCCGGAACATGCGACTCTTGTTCTGTTTGACAAATCAAAAGTTATCCTCAGTGACCCTTGTCATCACTTCACATTTATTTACTGTGCTTGGAGAGGAAGAGGTAATGGATAAGGGAGCAGTTACCCTAGATGGTTGACATGGGTATTAAAAAACCAGTAATTAGTTTTCTTCTGCCTTTGGGGAACTGTTCATCATAACTAAATTCAGTTCTTTCAGAGAACTGACATTAGCAAAAATGGAAAAGCCCATATCATAAAGACCAGGAGGGTCTCTCTACTGACCACAGTAGAAGATCAATGATCGTCTTACTTGGGAATAATGATTTCACAGCTTCTAATTCTTTACGTGGAAAATCAGTGAAGACGATACAGCATAGTCCTGGCTCAACAAAATTTCTCTAAACCTGAGTATATAAAAGAGCAAACCAGGGGCTGGCCCGGTGGCATAGTGGTTAAGTTTGCGTGCTCCGCTTTGGCATCCCGGGGTTCACAGGTTCGGATCCCGGGCGTGGACCTACGCACCGCTTATCAAGCCATGCTTTGGTGGCATCCCATATAAAGTAGAGGAAGATGGGCACGGATGTTAGCCCAGGGCCAGTCTTCCTCAGCAGAAAGAGGAGGACTGGCAACAGATGTTAGCTCAGGGCTGATCTTCACACACATACACACACACACATAAAAAGGAGCAAACCAGGTAGATGCCACATTAAACAAGCCACTGAATCTGAAAAACAAGACTGGGGGACAGGGCACAGGCAGATGCTAGGAGCTAATGTATCTCATATTAATAATCTGTAGAGCCCCTTATCCTTAGGCCAGACTACCATACAAATCACACACACACACCACACGTTGCCTTTAATTTGCTGTATGAGTTACATCCCTTGGCAAATCAGCAAATGTGGGAGACAATTAAAATTTTAAAAATTTGGCAACTACATCAAACTTAGTTGATCGTAAGTTTAAAAATAGAACTAAATTGTAATAACAACAACAATAAACCCATTGTTTTAGCAGAAGTAGTTTCTTCTTTTTCTAGTCTAATATTCTGCCTAGTTTAGAGGAGTCAACTTACATAAAAGCTGCCCCAAACGGCTGGTATGTGTTGCATACCTTTGTTCAATTTCTTCTGTAAAGAAATTCAAATGCTAACTTAGCATAGTGACAGTACTTTTCATTTATTAAATACATAAATCACACTGCTAACTGGAAAATGTTTCTACCCAGTTAACAAACTCCTGTAAGTTCCTATAAGCAAAAAATCCTTGATTTTCCTGTTCACGATTTACACTATTTAAATTTTTAGATAAAGCCATTAAGCAAAGCCACATGTTTAGGTTATAGAAAGCTCCTGGCATGGCTAAGCAATGGTCAGGTATCATGTTTGAAGAACAGATACTGCTACCCCTTTATTGCCACTGTTGGGTTCTCTTCTTTTTCAATTCATTTAATTTTTCCCTGAGTATAAAAGTAATCCAATATCATTACTCTCTCCAACAATGAAAAAATATGAAAAGGAAATGTTTTAATATATTCAGATATATTAGGACATATACACACACTAGTACACAAATATATATATTATAGGTTATATATCATATATTATATATAATATATATACATTATATATATTACATTTTTTTAACTACACCACTGTTTTGTAACCTAATTTTTTATTTAACAATAAGTATAAAAATACAAGTATACTTTATTACTTTTGATGTCTGAAGAGTATTCCTTTATTTAACTGGCTCCCTACTGACATTTATTTCCAGCCATTTTTCCTATGATAAACCACAAAGCTTTGATAAGCACTCTTATACATACATCTTTGTATGTATAAGATACAATCTGCCTACAAGCAGACTTGCCTGGTCAAAGCTTTGTGTGTTTTGGTACCTAATGCCAAACTGCCCTGGGGCAAGATAATACCAGTTTATGCCCACCAAGGGTGTATCTGCCTATTTCTCTGCACCCTCCCACACTGGAGATTCTTATTCTTTTAAATTTTTTTTAACCTACTAGGTTAACAGAGATTTTTTTCATTCCTTTGATTACAAGTGAAGTTGAACATTTTTCTTAAGTTTATTGGTCATCTGTATTTTTTCATTTGTATATTGCCTATTCATTTCCTTAGCCATTTTTCTCTGGGATGAATAATCCCCAAATCCAGAGTCATTGAAAGCTAAGGTTCCCTGAGGAAGAGAAAATAACTGATTAAGAGAACTATACATTTAGTTTTTGGTAATTCTATGAATCTTCTTTTGTGAAATTGAGCTGATTTCTTGTTTACAAATAATTAGCTGTTTCCAGCTCACCCTAGTTTAGACTCTATGTGAAGACATCTACGTGAAGTACCTTTATATTAGCTACTTCCATGATAATTCTGTAATTATCTAACCTTTTGATAAACAATCACATTAAAATTTTTACCTTGTAGCTAGATGAAAAACTATATGCAGGGGCTGGCCCAGTGGCGTAGCAGTTAAGTGCGCGTGCTCTGCTGTGGTGGCCCGGGGTTCGGATCTGGGGCACACACCGATGCGCCGCTTGTCAAGCCATGCTGTGGCGGCATCCCACATAAAGTGGAGGAAGATGGGCACGGATATTAGCCTGGGGCCAGTATTTCTCAGCAAAAAGAGGATTGGTGACAGATGTTAGCTCAAGGCTAATCTTCCTCACCAAAAAAAAAAAAAAAAAGCTATACGCAGAAACAGACAATTACTAAGTGTATAAGAAGGGCAAAAGTCTCAGACCAGCTGTATAAGTCTAGAGGTGAATGTACATAAGCATGAGTTTGGACAGTTAGGGTTTCTTCGGAATGTAGTTCCAAAACATGACAGGGCAGGATGTATGTCTGACAGCCTAACTGAAGTCGTGCTCCACGTTTGCTTCTGTAAAATTCTCAGATAGAATTTGAGCTTATCATATGAAGCCAGAAATACCACTTCAATGTATGTGGACCCAAGATAAAACCAAGGTACATCAGGAAAAATCTGAAAATGAGTTACATCTCCATCCCATGTGTGCAATGCCATGGGGTACCACAATGGAAAACCTGACACTGGGTGAACAAAAGGACTCCTAGGTTGAAAATTCTTGATGAGATTTATTTTTAAGCCATAATTAAAAGTCAGAAAGAGGGGCTGGCCCGGTGGCACAAGCGGTTAAGTGTGTGCGCTCCGCTGCAGCGGCCCGGAGTTTGCCGGTTCGGATCCCAGGCACGCACCGATGCACCGCTTGTCAAAAACCATGCTGTGGCGGCGTCCCAGATAAAGTGGAGGAAGATGGGCATGGATGTTAGCCTAGGGCCAGTCTTCCTCAAAAAAAAAAAGGGGAGGATTGGCAGATGTTAGCTCAGGGCTGATCTCCTCACACACACACACACACACACACACACACACACACGTCAGAAAGAGCTCCCTGCTGTGAAATGAAAAGTTTTCAAGTACAGATGAACAGCCTTGAACTGCCCCAAATATACAGTCTCCAGTTTCTATAATCCTAAGGAGATTAGTTCAAAATTACTATATTTTAAGTGGTGGCTTACATGTCAAATTGTTCCCGCCTTATTTCAAAACACTTAATTTCAAGTTATTACAACTAACAAAATTCCCTGTTATACTGATTCCTTGAGGAAACAAAAGTTAAGGATAAGAGTTTGTCTCTTTACACTTATCTTCGTGTACTCACAAAAAAATCAGCCTTCACCTTCAGGAGACATTAGGCCCAATAAATTCTGACTCACAGGTGTGAATGGCATCTCCATGTGGAGATTCTTAAGCTGCAGGCTCTATAGCTGATGTTAAGTGCGGTATCAGCACATCCCGGAAGACACAGGGCCCAGTTAGTGTCCCATAGGAGGACAGCCAAGAAGACATCAGGGGCCTCACAAACCCATCCACTCTTCCTGCTGATTTCAGATTCATCACCCAGATCTGTAAGAAGTTTCCCATCACCACTAGCTCCCCAACTGAAGCAGTTTTCCCCACCACCAGTGAGTTCCTCTACTGTAGAAAAGGGGGGGAAATACAAAAAAAGGACTTAACTAGAGAAGGGACTTCAGCATTTTCTTTAATTCTTTGGTATGAAACCAAGAAGTGATACTCAAAGCCTAGGCCAGACAAAATCATGAAAAACTTCAGTGAGTTACTGGGGGTGAGAAGTGAAGAGGACAGCGGTTTAGGTTTGTTGACTCCTTTGAACCCAAGTCCCCTCCCACAGGGAAGACATATGGAATTCCCATGGGGAATTATATGTCTACTGCCAGCCTATCAGCCAGGACCATTTTGATCAGACTTACTGAAAAAAAGGAAGCCCACCTTACAAGAAGGCAGAACTTACACAATCTACTTATTTCAGGCAGAGAAAAGAAATATATCTTTATTACCACAGAATTTAAGTTATGTTAAATTGAAAGGAGTAAAAATTTTATTTCAAAATACTTCTTCCATTTGTCAATTTAGACAATGGTCTAAATTGTGTGAATAAACACAATGGTGTTTATTATGTAATACTTGGTTAACTAAAGGTTATCCAAGGCAAGAAGCTCCAAAGACACCCTTTCCCAGGTAACGCAAAAAGAAGAGTCTGTTGGTTCAATATTAATATATTAAGTCAAGAGATCAAAGGAGAAAAAAAACCATGATCTTGATAAGTGTCGAGAAGCTTTTGATAAAATGTAATATGTAATGCTGATAAAAGTATTAGTAAATAAACTATATCTGAAAGACTGTCTCCCTTACATGGTAAAGAATATCCAGTCAACAGCCAGAGACGTTCTTAATGTCTAAACATGACTTGCCATTCAAGTCAGCAAGATGTCAAAGAGGGCACTATAACCCTATAATTAGTGTTCTGTAAGGTATAGATAATTCAGTAAGGTGAGAAAATAAGTATAAACTACTGGGAAGAAATAAAATTACCATTGCTTGCAGATTATAAAATTACTTTCCTAGAAAGTAAAAAATTAAATTATCAGAGTTAAAAGTTTAGTAAAAAAGCTAAATTTAAATTAGTTCAGAAAAAATCCAATAATCAGCTAGAAATATCTTTGGAATAAAGAATACCATTCACAATAACAACAGGCAAAAGGTTCCTAATTGTAGATATTTTAAATATTAATATATAATATATATGATATATAAATATTATATATAAAGTTATATAATTACACAAATTACATAAATATATATTTCTGTATAACATGTAATATACATATATATAACATGTAATCTCTATATACAGTGTCTACATACTTTGAAGAAGAGGAAAATTAGGCAAAAGCAGTAGACAGGTGATTCACAGAAGAAATATAGATGGCTAACAAACACACAAAAAATGTTCACTTTCATTTAGTTACCAAAGAAATGCAAATTAAAGGAAGATGCTTATTTTTGGGAACTAGTTTTTAAATTTAAATTATATCACTCCATTGGAGAGGATTTGGATAAGTGAGCATTCTTACACATTGCTGGTGCAGTAGAAGCAGGAACAACCTACTTGGAGGGCAAATTTACAAAATAAATGTTCATACTTCTAGGACTTCTAGCTCAAGAGCCCTACAAATAAATCCTTATGAAAATCAAAACATTTTTATAACAGTGAAAAATTGGGAATTGGTTAACTGACTTGTGGTGCATCCAAACAATAAAATGCAGTGTAGCCATGAAGAATCATGTTTTCAAAGACTACATAATGAGTTGGTATAATGTTCCTGATATAATGTTACATGACAAGAGAGCAGGATACAAAGGACTCTGTATACTACAATCCCAAATTTATAAATTACCTATATGGCAGACACTGATTATTGCCATGAGCCAATCCACACCAGAGGCTGGAAAAGCCAAACACTCATTTTGCTAACCTCTGCAGATTGGGATGGCAGTGTTCACCGTTCTGGCCCATGAGACATAAACAGACATCTTGTAGGATTGTGGGAGGTGGACAGACTTATAGGAAAGTTTATGCTTTCCTTATAAAAGGGACAGATGAAGCTGATTTCCTTAAATGGGAATATAATAGAGCTGCAGCAGCCTTTTTTTTTTTTTTTTTTTTGGTGATGAAGATTAGCCCTGAGGTAACATCCATGTCCATGTTCCTCTATTTTATATGGGACGCCGCCACAGCATGGCTTGAGAAGCGGTGCATCGGTGCGCGCCTGGGATCTGAACCTGCGAACCCCGGGTTGCGGAAGTGGAGCGCGCACACTTAACTGCTACGCCATCGAGCCGGCCCCTGCAGCAGCCATTTTGCAGCTGTGAATGAGAGGCCAAAGGAACTGCAAAGATGTTGACCTTGACACTGTTGAGTTTCTGAGCCAATGCCAGCAACTGTCCGTTTCTGGCTTTCTTATTTAGTTAAGAAAATAAACCCCTATTTTGAGGGCCATTATAGCTATATTTTCTGTTATATGCATCTGAACACAATCCTAACTGATATAACATATATGCCTAATAAAAACTTCAAAATGTTAGTAATGATTATTTTTGAGCAAATTATGGTTGATTTTTATTTTGCTCTTTAGTTAAAACTTTTAATAATATATAATCAGAAAAAATTAAAACAAATATCAGACACATGGCATGGTGTAACTTTTTCATTCAGCAGACTTAGTCCTGGCCTGGGTGTCAGAAGACCAGTAGCCCAGTTCTCTGATAGCTAGTTATAACCTTGGCTGTTGGCTTAAGATGAATTCAGTTTCCTTATATGTAAAATGGAAGCAGAGGTTCTTGAATATTTTGAGTATGTGCTCCAGACGCCTGTGGCAGTCTGGTGAAGTCAGTGGACCCCTTCTCAGAACGTTTTAATTACACAAAATATATAACATTACAAAGGAAACCAATTATACTGAAATCATTTATTATAATATTAAAGCACTAATTTGTGAACTCATAATATATATACTTCCTTATTAACATACTCAATAAAAAGATCTAGCAGCAGGGCTAATAACAGCATAATTGTGAGGTAATGATGAGCATAAATGACATCTGAGAGATCTGAAACAACTGTACTGTGATGTGAAAGTATGTGTGATTGCTATTGGTGAAAAGGTCTAATACTACTGTGGTCTGTTGCTTATAGTCATAATTGAAGGAAATGGTAAATTGATAAATCACAAATCAGAGATCAGTGGAAATCCATGCCAGTTCATGGACCCCCTGAATTTTTTGAGGGCCCTTTGGAGGGTCTGTGGACCTCAGGTTAAGACGTCTCCATTAGATGCTCTTGAAGACCTCTTCCAACTCTCAGAGCTGATGAGGCCATTAAAAATTAGGCTCTTTCAGGGGCCAGCCCTGTGGCGCAAGTGGTTAAGTGCGCGCACTCCGCTGCGGTGGCCTGGGGTTCGCCAGTTTGGATCCCAGGCGTGCACCGACGCACTGCTTGGCAAGCCATGCTGTGGCAGCGTCCCATATAAAGTGGAGGAAGATGGGCACAGATGTTAGCCCAGGGCCAGTCTTCCTCAGCAAAAAAAAAAAAAAAAAAAGAGGAGGATTGGCAGATGTTAGCAGAGGGCTGATCTCCTCACACACACACACACACACACACACAAATTAGGCTCTTTCACCTAAATTTTAATATTATCTACTCAGTGAATATTAACAGATTGATTTTTTATAGTTATTTCTGAAAGAAAATAATCCAGGTGATTAGTCTTCATGTTTCTTTGATGAGGATCATTCTTTCAGTTTAATACAGCTAGAAAGCAAGTAAAAAGGAATTTTGTTTTTTAATATTAAAGAGGGAAAAAAATGAAAAGATATTCACTGAAGCATTTGAAAATACACATCTTTTTAACATCTAAATAGCAAGACAAACGATGTACTCCACCTCCTCCCGATTTGTGCTTGGAGGATAGAGAATGGTCACACAGCTCCGTCAGTCAGGTACTGACAGATCACTCAGGGCCCCGGCTCTTCAGCAACGTCCTCTTACTAACTAGTCCTGCCTCCTGCAGGCCTTGTCTCACGTTCTGCTCACAGTGCAAACCCTCCTTAAACACATGTATTCTTCCCAGTACCACGTCACCTGCCAAGAGAAGTCCCTGCGCCACCCCCCCGCCCCATACAGACACAGAAGATGAGACAGCTATGATCGTTTGCTTAAAAACAGTTGGCTACACAGCATCTTGCCTTTATCGTTGTTCCAAACAACAGACAATCCATGCGTCTTACGATCTTCAACCAGTTCTTGCTACCAATGAGTGAAAACCCTTCCTGAAACAAAATAATTAAGCAAAATTAGAAACAGAAGCAAACAAGGACATGAAGAATAGCTGTGGGGCAGCTGCTTCCTATTGGAAAGTTGTCTGTTTATGCATTCTGTAACTTAAGCATGGGAGAAACGGCTCGCTCTCACCAACTGCCGAGGAGGACCCTTCCGATAAGTCCCGTGTCCTAGTGCTCTTCCCGATGATCAATATTAATAGTCTCAGCTTTTATTCCTTTTCTTAATCTTTTCATATTGAAAATCAATAAAATATTAAAGATAGTAATAATGTTCATAGTCATATTTGCTATAAAGTGCATTTCTATGCCTCTACATTTTCTCAAAGCCAGAGGCTTCCATTACACTAATTTATTAACTTAAATCCCTAACTACATAGTGAGATTTCTCCTTATAGGAATCTTATTTTCAGTTTCCTATGAATAGGAAAATTGAAGCAATTTGTTTTTGGATGCTGAATGTTTAGTTCTTCTTTTCAATCTGAAAAAACAAAAAAGGCCAAGAGGGCAGTAGAGGGCACACAAGTCTCAAAAGAGGGACAATAGCTGGATCGGAAAGGTGGAAAAATGAACTTTTTCTGCAGCTTATTAATAAATAGAATTAACTGTCTAATGATTATGGAAGTCCATAAGCTCCAATGATGCTGTCAGTGGATTTCCTAAGTTAAGCAGCCTGTTAAGTTAGAATCCAGGGAACTGATAAACTGACTGCATGCCAAACCGGCATGCACACTACCTGTCTGCCTTGTAGGGTTAGTCCACCACAGCTGGAGAAGGCTGCCGGAGGAATCTGAGAAACCTCCAACTCTTGGAGAACAAAAGGAAATGGTGTCCCTTATCCATTTGAACCCTCACAAAATCTCGCGTCCTAAATCTCCATATGATGCAAGTTGTGACTTCCATAGAAATTTATAGCCCAGAAAAACTGTAGGTTAATTCCTTGACATTTTCATTAGAAAAAGAAAGAAAAGGTCAATTCTAAAATCTTGATTCTAAGAGTTTACCATCAATAGTAGGTTTTCTTTTTTTTTTTTTAATGGAAAACAAAGTTAGGCAAACCATCTGTGATTTCTTCTTAAAACTCTCTCAGAATTAGCAAAAACAAATGCTTTCATTATTATATCCCAAACATGTGGATACTCTACTGTAGTTTAAAATTGCAGTAGATGGGGAACTTGGAACTCATCCACATTGCTAGTGGGAGTGCAAATTGGTACAAGTCTTATGGAGGGCAATTTGACAATATCAAAATTACAAAGGCATTTACTCTTTAACCCAGCAACCCTGATACTGGGAATCCATTTTACAGATCAAGCTGTATACAAATGAAGTGATACATGCACAAGGTTAGGCATTTCTGCATTTTTAATGGTAAAAGATTGGCAACAACTCAGGAATGCATCAATAGTGGACTGGTTAAATAAAATATGGTACTCTACTCAATGGAAATCTATACAACTGTAAAAAATAATGGATGTTCTATATCAGTGCTGTCCAGCAGAAATATAATTTGAGCCACATATGTAATTTTAAATTTTCTAGTAGCCAAATTTTAAAAACAAAAAGAAATTGGTGAAATTAATTTTAATATTTTATTTAACTTAATATATCAAAAACATTATTTGGGGCCGGCCCAGTGGCATAGTGGTCAAGTTCGCGCACTCCGCTTCAGCGGCCCGGGGTTCGCAGGTTCAAATCCTGGGCGTGGACCTATGCACCACTCATCAAGCCATGCTGTGGTGGCGTCCCATATACAACATAGAGGAAGATGGGCATGGATGTTAGCTCAAGGCCAATCTTCCTCAGCAAAAAGAGGAGGATTGGCATGGATGTTAGCTCAGGCTCAATCTTCCTCACCAAAAAAAAGAAAAAAATATTTCAACATGCAAGCGATGTGAAACACTATTAATAAGTTAGCTTACATTCTTTTTTTGGTATTAAGTCTTTGAAATCCAGTGTGTGTTTTACACTTATACCACATCTCAAGTCAGACGCTGTATTTTCAACAATTAAAGTGAAATGTAATCTGACCAAAACAATAAAGTTGAGTTTAATGGGAAAATATTTTACACTGCTTCCATTTTAAATCTAAGTTTAAATTCAATAAAATTTAAAATTCTATTTTTTAGTTGCACCAGCCACATCTCAGGTGCTCAGCAGCCACACATGGCCCATGGCTACCTTCTTGGATGGCGCAGTTCTATATGTGTTGATTCCAAAGGTATATTGTTCAGCAAGAAAGCAAGCTACAGAACAATGTCCACAACACACCACCTTCTGTATAAGAAAGGGAGGGAACATACAATGTATATTCTTATTATTTGCCTGTATTTATATTTAAAAAACTAGAAGGATTAGTACACAAAAGACTAATAAAAATAGTTATTGGTAGGAAGTGGGTGTGAACAGTGCAGAGGGGGGCTGGGGTGGGAGTAAGATTTTTTACTATACGTCTTTTTATATTGCTTTGATTTTTGAACCACATAAGCATCTTATGTACGTATATGGGAGTATTTGTGCAAACAAGGATACCCATTCCCATATGGCATAAACTCAAGGAAGAGGTAGAAGCAGGACCTAAAGAAATGATAAGTCTATAGGAACTCTGTACTAGCTTTACAACTTTTCTGTAAATCCAAGACTATTATAGAATTGAAAGTTTATTTAAAAAGAAAAGAAATGAACAGTTGTTGGCCCTGGGCTGATCTTACCTCTTTCTATCTCTAGTCCAGTTTGGGTCCTGTGGGACATCTCCACTTGGCTATTCCACAGATCAGGTCTCTCCACGTGAACTTGCCCAGACTGGAACTCAACAGTTTTTCTCCACACATGCTGCCACTCCTACGTGTTGCTGCCTCAGTGAATGGCACCACACACCAGCCAGTCAACCAAGTGATCGACCTGGTATCACGTGTGACTCCTCCTTTCCTTGCTCCTCCTTCAACACCAGTCAATCCCCAAGTCTTAGAGATCCTAACCCCCAACAACTTTTTCATCTGACCATTGTCCCCATTTACACTGGCACTGCTGCATCAGGCACCACCAGTTCTCCCCAGAATTACTGCACTATCCTCCTAACCGGTCCCCCTTCCTCCAGGCCCAATTTCTCCATCTATCTATGCTACTGCCAGAGTAGTCTCTGTAAAACAAAAATCTGCTGAAGTTGCTCCCTTTCAATGCCATCATCCCGTCATCCCCTCCTCCACCCACCGCAAGAAACACCTGCAGGATAGAGTCCAAATCCCTCAGTGTATATAAATCTCCAACGTGTAGCTTCTGCCTTTCACGCGTGATTATTTCCTTCAACTCTCGTATAAACCCTGTATTAGAGCCATGCCAAACCCCCTGCAGTCCTGCAAATGTGCCACGCTCCTCACACCTTGATGTTGTCACACAGACTGTTTCTGAAATGGCCTTCCTTTTTCACTGATCCTTTAAACCCAGCTTTACCTCAACCATTCCCCACAAGGCCAAGTTGGTTGGCCTCTCAGAATTCTATGCTCTCTCAGGATTTTGTACTTACCACACTATATCACGACTAGTTACGTGGCTTTCTCCCTGATTAGAGTGAGGAGGAATCCCTAGGTAGAGCAAGGCAGGTTCCAGAACGTGTCTTATTACCCCTTGAATCTCAAGCAACTGTCACAATGTTTAGCAAATGCTACTGGATCAGCCCCAGTAGCCACTCAGTTTAGGACTCTGTACAGTGGCTGCGTGGGGAAAGGTGTGGCCTTCCTCCCTGATAGCATCTCTTAGTCGAGCCACTTTATGGCTCATCTTTGTCGTTTGTCCAAAGTGTTTTGCCTTAGAACTTCATACATCTCTTCTCTCTGCCTCTTCCCCCTGACTTTTTTCCTAATTAACCTCTAATCACTGTTCATTTCACCCCTAGTCTCAGCTGGGTCACCCCACTACACTTTCCCATAGCACTCTACTGTTTTCTTTCATAGCACTCATCACAGTTCATATGTGTGTGTCTGTAGTGATTATTTGCTTACTGTCTCTTTTACCACTAGACTATCAGCCCCATGCAGGCAGGGGCTATGTTTGTTTTGCTCATTACTGTATATATAGCACCTATATAGTGTTTGACACTAGAGGACGCTTCAGTAAGTTTTGAGTGAATGAAAGAATGAAACTATTAAAATTAATTAACAGAATATTTCATGCCAGTATCATTTCTTGGGAGCAATGAGGTCCACAAATTTATTACCTGTCCAAGGACACAGAACATCTTATTTCTATTTTACTTATACTAATCTTGTCCAAGATTCAGAAAGAGCTATTTTATCTTAATGTTTTGGGATTCAGTAAAGAAGTCTGTATACCTAACCACTTGTCCTTCATATATTCCTAGATTTTAATAATTAATCTCTCTATCTTTGAAAATCCACCTCTGTGAATCTCCTTTAAGGCTTATCCATCTGGTGAATTCAGTTTAGCTCAATGATGGCTCCTGTGTGCAGGCTTTCCTGACCTTCTCAGACAGCAGGTGACCTGCTCTGTGCTCCCACAGCACGCTTTAGCTGCCACTACTAAGACACTCACTGACCATCACTGAGCCCCTGTCATGGCCAGCCACTTAAAAAAAGACAGAGGATCTGCCTCAGGGGAAGGAAGAATGCCTCAGAATCAGCCAGGGAGCTTCTTCCCCTGGTGCTTGGGATACTGCTCCCCCATCCGGTCAACAATCACCGCCAGAAGAGGCCACTGTTAACTGATAAGAGTCTGTCATATCTCTTGGAAGTGCTGAGGCAGAAAAAATGGTTGCGAATTGACAGTATAGGGTGGGAAGGAAAAGGGAGTGGAGTATTCCAGAAAATACCAAATTTACCATCAGACAAAAGAATAAGAGCCAATACCAGAAATCATGTCTGTTGAAATAAAAAATGACTGCCAATCTCTGATACCCTCCTACTTCCTCCAAGCACACTTTGACCCATGCCCTCATGCTGTCCAGCTCTGGCACAGTCTCCCTGAGGTGCAGTGGCAGGAATGCCACAGGATTCCAAGGTGGGGAGCCACACCACACTTTTATATAGAGAGAGCCTCAAGATTTCGTTTTCAAGTATCATAAATTATGAAGTTCATTTCTAGATTTTAGTTATCCATGTTCTCCTTGGCCCCTGTTATCATAAATTATTAAGAGTTACCAAAAGATAAACAAAAAGGAAGCCATCAAAAGAGGGGAGAAAAGGACCTAAATAAACGGATGCAGAGATTAGATGCAGACAATCTGATGCCCAAGGATGGTGGAAGAAACTACCTGCGTCCTCACCCTAACCCAGCCCGTCTCCCTTGCTGCTGATTCTATCCCTGAGCTAGTCTCTTCGATGCTTCGGACACTTCTCAGGTCTGACTTCACCTACCAGTCTGAACAAGCAAGCCTGAAGCGTATCATAGGGGTCATTGGCATTTAGCTAGGTAAATTAGCTTTAAAACCATGCCAGATATGATCATAAGTGCTTTGAGGAAAACTAACATTTTACTTTTATGGAAATAACAATTTAAAAAATGCTCACACCTGCTACAAATACCCTGATTCAAAGGAAAACAGCATAGGAGAATATGGTTACAAAAATAACTTGATGACTGACCATTTGACAATCCACCTAGTCCCCAAGCCCAGAGTACCAAAAGGGCTTCTTGATGAATGTGAGGTGTTTAGGTGCCAAGTGATTTATTTAAAAATTACATCCTGGCTTAAGCTTCAGGATTGTGTTTCTGACTCACTTTCCACAGAGCTCAAGGTTTGTGAGGTTCAAATTACTATGAAAACAAGAAAAAAATATCTATGATAAAGGAGGTGTTATAGAATATGAAAATAACAATGTGCAGAGAAAAGAAAGCCAGCAAAAGAACTGGGAGTTCTAAAAATTAAATTTTCAATAATCATAACCAATTGTTATTTATTAAGCTAATAAAAGAGAGCAAAAGTTAGATAATAAAAAATAATTTATAGGGGCCGGCCCCATGGCCTAGTGGTTGGTTAAGTTCGGCATGCTCTGCTTCAGCAGCCCATGTTCAGTCCCAAGTCATGGACCTACACCACTTGTCGGCAGCCATTCTGTGGTGGTAACCCACACACAAAATAGAGGAAGACTGGCACAGATGTCAGCTCAGGGCAAATCTTCCTCAGCAAAAAATTAAAAAATTAATAACAATTTATAGCTGGTTTGAGGATTAGATTTTGATCTTAGATTTGAATATGGATATTTCTGCTACATTCAGAAATACACAATACTGTGCTTGGAGGAGAAATAATTGTCTTACTTGGAAAGAACTATTCCATACTTATCATGAAGATAAAGAAACAATATCCTGTCTCAGACTGAGACAGCTCAAACTAACATGCCCATTCAATAACTTACTTTATCTTAGAGTTATATTTTTCCTGATTTATAAGGGTTATATAAACAGTTTGGTTTCATGCTGAAACACAGGCTATTTGGAAGACATAAGGTAAATAAAAATTAATGAATAATGTCAACAAAATAAGGATTTACTATGTTTCAGAATGTTTACCATCTAGAAATCATGACATGATATGAAAATTACAATTTGTTCCAAAAATATTTATTAAACATCTATTGTGCCAGATCCTATGACAGACCCTAGGGATCAAGGTCAAATCACATATGGCCCCTGCCCTAAGAGAATGATAGTTTAGGGGAAATCAAATAACAATAACAATCAATGTGGTAAGTTCCATTTTTCTGCAGAAGCACAGAAAAGAGGCATTAGATTACAAGACCCAAAGGAAATGGCCCTTGAACCAATTTTTTAAAAACTTTTATTTTGAAATAATTGATTTAATTCTGTAATGCAGATTTTCAAACATAAATGAAAGTACAGAAAACAGTAAAATAGTATGATGAACCACCATGCACCCATCTTCCAGTTACAACAATTTTCATAACATGACCAATCTTATTTCCCTTACACCCAGTCCCAATAACCCCTCACTCCTTGGGCTATTCTGAAGCAAATGTGGATGTCTGTAAATATTTCAGAATGTAGCTCTAAAGGATACATTTTATCTTTATCTTTAAGAAGAGTCTTAAAGCATAGACTTATGCTTTAGGTCTTAAAACAGAACCATAAAACCATTATCATACCTTTAACAATGAATAATTCTTTAATATCATCAAATATCTTTGTCACTGTTCACATTTCTGATTTTTTTTACATTGTTTCATTTTTTTTGAACAGGAATCCAAATAAGATCCACATATTGTGATAATTTTTATGTCTCTTAAGTCTCTTTTAAATGAATCCTTCCTTCTTTCACCTCTTTTTTTTCCCTTGCAGTTTTTTTGTTGAAGAAACTGAGTCATTAGTCCTCTAGATCAGGGATTGGCAAATTTTTTTCTGTAAAAGGCCAGTGAGTAAATATTTTAGGCTTTGCAGACTCTACAGTCTTTGTTACAACTACTGGTCCTGCCCTTGTAGCATGAAGAGCAGCCACAGACGACACATAAACAAATGAGCATGACTGTGTTCCAAAAAAACTTTATTTGTGGACACTGAAATTTGAATTTCATATAATTTTCACATCTCATACAATATTATCCTTCTTTTGTTTTTTTCCAATCATTTTAAAGTGTAAAAACTATTCTTAGCTCACAAACTACATAAAAACAGGCAATGGGCCAGATCTGTCCCATGGGCCATAGTTTGCCAACCCCTACTCTAGAGTTATTCTCACTGAACTTTGTTATTGTATCCCCATGGTGTCTTGTAATATGTGCCTCTGTCACTTGTAATTCCTGTAGATTGGTAGTCAGATCAAGAGGCTTGATCAGATTCAGGTTTTTGGGTTTGTTTGTTTTTTTTTTCCAGATTTTGCCTACTTCCTATGTGATGGTGTGTGATTCCACAGGAATATCTTTTCATTTTTCGTGAAGTTAGCAACCATTGATCATCACTGCCTAGACCCACTAATTTCATCAGTGGTTGCAAAATGATGTGTTAGTTTTTTCATTCATTCTTCATTTATGAGCTGAAATACATCTATAAATAGAAACTTTACCTCATCAACTACTTTGTTACTCTAGATAAAACAGGAAAGGCAGGATAAAGGCTTGCTGCTTTTCTTTTATTTGCCAGCTTTCAAAACAATGAGGTGGTTCCCTAGTACACCCAAAGATGACAATGAGGGTTTTGGTCTTTTTGAAAGTATCATTTGAAACTCACAAATTTAAATACATTTGCTGTTTCAATCAATTACAGTTATTGATCCTCAAATTGTCTCGCTCTGGCTAGTGAGAACCTTCTCAAGTTGCCTCCAGAGTACTGACATGCCCTTAATAATCTCAAGATATCAGAGGCTCAGCTGACTCTCTGTTTCTTCCTACACAGATGATGATGTCACCCAGGTCTTCAGCTATCTGTGATTTAGTCTCATTCACTCATATGTGGAGGGTCACAGAAACGCCTACTCATCGAGTTTTGTTGTAGATATTATCCGTGGGTCTTTGGCTTTGCAGTGCTATGTGATCTATTTTTATGGGGAGATTTGAGGTGATTCAGAAGCTATTATGCCATTTCTGACCAAGAAGAAATAGGAGGGTCAAAAATTAGACTCCTGCCATAAACAACTAGAAAACTGGACAAGCTACTGGAAACAACTATTTTCAGACAATGAAAAACAGGTAGCGCAAGACTGTGATATTTGACAAAGGGGTAACAAATGAAGTGAGCCCTAAACGAATGGAGGAATATGCATGTTCACAGAGTAGATTATGATATTATTAACATTCAATTCTCTCCAAGTTGATGTGTACATTTAATAAAATCCCAATTAAAATCTTAAAGAAATTTATAGAAATTAATGAGCTGATTCTAAAATTCATATGAAAATGCAAAGGACCTAGAAGAGCCAAAATAACCCTGACAACGGACAAAGGTAGAAGACTTATACCACCAGTTTCAAGAGTATTATAAAATTAGAGTAATTGAGACAGTATGATTTTGGCATAAGAATAGGCATATGGATCCATGTCACAAAACAGAGCCCAGAAACAGACCCCCACATACATGGGCAACTGATTTCAATTAAGTGCTACAACAATTCAGTGAGGAAAGTATAGTCTTAACAAACAGTGCTGAGACAACTGAATTATCTAAATGGAAAAAAAAAAATAAACCTTGACCCTTACTTCACATCATACACAAAAATTAACTGAAAATAAATCACAGGCCTAAACATACTAGCTAAAACCATAAAACCTCTAAAATAAAACATAGGAGAGAATCTTTGCAACCTTGGGGGAGGGAAAAATTTCTTACATAGAACACCAAAAGTATGAACCACAAAAGAAACATTTCATAAGACAGACCTTCTGAAAATTTTAAATCTTTAGCTCTTCCAAAAACAATGTTAAAAAGATGAAAAAGTCAGTCACAGATTAGGAGAAAATATACGCAATCACATATCTGACAAAGAACTTGAATCCAGAATATATATATTTTAAAAACCTCTTACATATAACTCAATAGGCAAAAGATCTGAACAGACACTTCACAAAAATACTAATGGCCAATAAACACATTACAAAACACTCAACATCATTCATTATCTGAGAAACGTAAATTAAAAGCACAATGAGATACCACTGCATACCCATGAGATTGGCTAAAATTAAAAAGACTGACAAGACCAAATGTTGCCAAGGATATGGAGCAATTGGAATACTCACACATTGCTGGTCAGTGTATAATGGTACAACTACTTTGGAGAGGGTTTGGCAGTTTCTTATAAAGTTAAAAACATACCTACCATACTATCCAGCAATTTCACTCTTAGGAATTTACCCAGGGGAAATGAAAATATATGTCTACACAAAAACTTGTACACTGATGTTCATGACAGTTTTAATCATAATATCCTCAAACTGGAAATAACTCAAATGTCCATGAACATGTAATTGGATAAACAATCTGTGGAACAGTAATACATGGAATATAACTCAGCAATAACAGAGAATGAGGTACAGATGCAAGCAACAACATGGGTGAATCTCAAAAACGTACTGAGTGAAAAAAACCAGATGCGTAAGAGTTCATACTACAGTGGTCCCTCGGTACTTGTGGGGGACTGGTTCCAGGACCCCTGGCAGATACTAAAACCTGTGACGCTCAAGTCCCTTACTTAGTTGGCCCTCTGTATCCACAGGTTCTGCATTTGGGGATTCAACCTACTGCAGATCGTAAACATAGTAGTACAAGACCTGCAGTTGGTTGAATTCGTGGATGTGAAACCCCGCTGATATGGAACGTCAACTGTATATGATTCTGACTATATGAAACTCCAGAAAATACAAATTTAATCTATACTAACAGAAAGCAGATAGATTAGTTAGAATTAGATGTGGAGAATATTTACAGAGAAGGGACATCCTATTGAGGATAATAAAAATGTTCTACATATTGACTGTAGTGGTGGAAGTTACCCAGGTGCCTTTTATTGTAAATAAAGGGAGGGCAGACTGTGCTGCCAACATCTTCCTAGAATCCTAGACTGACTTTTGAAGGACAAGTTTAAGTTATTCTGTAAAGAATCAGGTGGTACAACACGTGCGAAGGCAGAGAGGCAAGAAATAACATGACACGATTCAGGAGGTGCATACTGTTCCATATATGGCTGAAGGAACGTGTGCATATATAGCAATGCAAGAAGAGGCTGGAGAGAGAGGCAGATTCTTTGAAAAAGGCCTCTTCTGCTAAGCTAAAAAGTTTGTATCTATCGAAATGATCATATAATTTTCCTATTTTCTGTCAATGTGGTGAAATACATGGATTGATTTTTTAATATTAAGCTACCTATGCATCCTTGAAATAAACCTATTTTGTTGTAAGATATTTCCTTTTCATGTATCCAATTTACTAATATTATGCTAAAGATTTTTACACCCATAAAAAAGATCAGTAAGAGAGACTGGTCTGTAATTTTCCTTTCTTGTAGATTACTCTTATAATTTCTTTCTCATAAGAAAAGTTAGGAACTATTCTCTCTTTTTCCATTGTCTGGAAGAGTTTGTGCAAGATCGGTGTTGTTTCTTCTTTAAATGTCTGAAAGAATTCACCAGACAAGTTATAGGGCTTGAGGTTTTCTTGGTGGGAAGGTTTTAAATAATAAAATAAGTTTCCTTAATAAACACTGTATCATTTAGATTTTCTATTCCTTCTTCTGCTAGCTTTAGTAAGTTATATTTTACAAGAAATTTGTGCACTTCTTCCAAACAATCAAATGGTATGATATAAATATGTTAAAAGTATCTTTTTTATCCCTTTAATGTCTGTAGGCTCGCTCCACAGTGATGTTCCCCTTTTCATTCCTTATATTTTCTCTATTTTTAAAAATTAGTCTTTTTAAGAGTTCATCAATTTTATCAATCTTTTCAAAGCACTGATTTTTAGCTTTTTTGATTTTTTTCTATTGTACATTTGCTTTCTAATTCATTGATTTCTTCTCTATTTCTTCTCTTCCGTTTACCTTAGGTTCAATTTGCTGCTCTTCTTCCATCGTTTTGAGATATAAGTTTAAATCATTGATTTACAGTCTTTCATCTTTTCTAATATGCTTTTATAACTATAAAATTTCCTCTAAGCAGTGCTTAGGCCAACAAATACTCAATTGTGGCACATATACTATGTGCACTTGAAAAGAATGTACATTCAATGATTCTTGGGTATAGTGTTCTATATACGTTGATTAGGTCAAGATTGTTCATTGTTTCATCTTCTATATCCTTACTGGTTTTTGTCTCCTCTACTATTTGCTATTGAGAGAGGTATATTCAAGTCTCCCATTATGACTGTGGATTTGTCTATTTCTTCTTAAGTACTTTTTTATATGTTAAAAAATAAAAAAGTTTAGCTCAGTCATTACCTCTGCTAAGAAGACTTTTACACCTTGGCCCATCCTGAAAGAGATACTGATCCTCTATGTTCCCACATCTTATGTACACCACTGTCACAGCACTGTCCTGTGTAGTTGCCTAGTCTATGAAGCCTTTGAGAACAAAGACCATACTGCCTAGCTCTGTATCTCTTAGCTCAAAAACGACATTCAAATGGGTGAAAAGGGTCAAAAGATACAAACTTCCAGTTATAAAATAAATAAGTCATGGGGATGTAATGTACAGCAAGCATGGTGACTATAGTTAATAATACTGTATTGCCTATTTGAAAGTTGCTAACAGAGTATATCTTAAAAGTTCTCATCAAAAGAAAAAAAATTTTTTTTGTAACCATGTAAGGTGACTAATGTTAACTAGACTTATTGTGATGATCATTTTGCAATATATACAAATATTGAATCATTGTTGCACATCTGAAACTAACACAATGTTGTGTGTCAATTATACTGCAATAAAAAAATAAATTAAAAAAAAGAATGACATTCAATGGGCACTTATTTTGTTGAATGAATGAAAAAATGTCCCATGGCATAAAAAAAAGTGTGAGTTGATTTCTTATAAATAAATGTAATGATAGATTACAAACTCCTAGAAACTAGATTAAAAGTACTCTTTTAAAAGGAAGTTACCAATAACACATAACATAAGTGGACTACTTAAGAAAAGGCCAGGAAAAAGAAAGTTAATGGATCACACAAATCTATCAATGTCTGCATTGATACTGCAGAGTAAAACCACCACATAGTTCAGAGGCATATCCAGAGCAAAATGGAGCAGGGGTGGTAGTGGTGGTGGTGCTAGGTACAGCTTCTGATAAACTCAACCCCTAAAATCCCCTTGCCTTTGGCTATGTGCACCAATCCTTATTACAAAATGTATAAATTAGTCCTTAAGGAACATCTATTTACATAATTTGTTGAATTAGTCAATGTGTCTTTTTAAAAAATTTTAATTGTGGTAAAAAGTACATACCATTTACCATCTTAGCCACTTAAGTGTACAGTTCAGTGGTATTAAGTACATTCACATGGTTGTCAACAGATTTCCAGAACTTTTCCTTCTGCAACTGAAACTCTGTACCCATTAAACAATTCCCCATTTTCCCCTCTCCCCTCCCCTCTGGCAACCACCATTCTACCCTGTCTCTAAAAATTTGACTTCTCTAGGTACTTCACAAAAGTGAAATCATATAGTATTTGTCTTTTTTTGACTGGTTTATTTCACTTAACATAATGTCCTCGAGGTTCATCCATGCTGTAGCATGTGTCAGAATTTCCTTCCTTTTTAAGGATGAATAACATTGCATGAAATATATACCACATTTTGTTTATCTATTCATCTGTTGATGAATACTGGGGTTGCTTCCATCACAGGTATACAAATATCTTTTGAGACCCTGCTTTCAATTTTTAAATTTTTAAGGCATCACCGTATTGTTTTCCACAGCAGTGATACCACTTTACCACGCCACCAAGGGATTGTAAGTGCACAAGGGTTCAAATTTCTCCAGATCCTCATCAACGCTTGTTATTTGCTGTTTGTTATATAGTAGTCATCCTAACTGATGTGAGGTGGTAGCTCATTGTGGTTTTGATTTGCATTTCTCTAACCATTAGTGATATTGAGTATCTTTTCCTGTGCTTGTTGGTCTCAATGTGTCTTTAAGATTAGCTATTATTCAGCTCTCCAAACCAGCAGCAGCACATGCAGCAAGAATATTACTACCTTTCTCTAGCCTAAGAATCAGATCCAGGGGCTCTTTCTGTAAGTTACAGTAACACATAGATCCATTCATCCTTTAGGCTAAAAGATTACCTACAAAGTATACTGCAGAAGCATGTACTCCAACATATTGGGCCAAAGGCTTCTTTTCCAGTTGAAATAGATGTCTGTTGTTTTTGCCTGCCCAGCACACATTCTTCCTTCTTCTGGGAAGACATCTTGATTTGCCTTTGCGAAGTCACCCCTCCCTTATTCACAGCCCATGTCATTCTGACAAGACTACTTCCTACCCGGCCCAGTTTCAGGGGTGAGCAGGTGACTAAGGCCTGGCCTGTCAGCATATCTAGTTGCTTCGGACCAAAGTGATTAGTTTATGGATGAACCTGTGATATAAATTAGTAAAATCCATGTAAATCTGGGATTTTTGCTAGAACTGACAAAGAGGAACACTCTTTCCTTTAGGATTGTAACGATAAGAAAAGCCTGAAGTTACCAGGGACCACCAGGAGAGATCCTCCCTTAGAAGAAAGCAGATCTGAGAGAGACAGAGAGAAATACAGGGAGACATGGCTAATGATATTGTTTGAGTCCCTGGATTCAACTGTGCCAGAGGCCACTTGTATCCCTGGACATTTCAATTCCATGAAGCAGTAAGTTATTTATTTTGTTTAAAGGAAACTAAGTTGGGTTTCTGTTATTTGCGTCTCCAAGAATAATTAATACACAGCTTAAAGCAAACATTATTCACCTTTTAACAGCTGAATTATCTATCAAAATTTCCCTGTCCAAGTGCCATACCATTTTCAAAACGCCACATCTTCTCATTTAACAACACACTAATTAGTAATTTTTTTATCTTACTCTTACTCAATGTCTTAGCAGTATTCACCACAGCTGACCACTCTTTCCGTTGTGAAACACGTTTGCTTTGGCTTCTACGACCCCACACTCTCCTAGCTTTCTTCCTACCCCTGACAGCTCCTTCTCTGACTCCTCTGCTATCTTATTCTCCTCAACCTCCTCTTTCCCTTGTTCATTTTTTTACTCTCTCCCCAGGCCATCTTCATCACATCCACAGTCTCAGTTACTATTTAAATACCTATGATCCCCAAATCACATCTCTAGTGCAGACCTCTCTCTGATCTTCAAAGAACCAGGAGGTTAATTGTTAAACAGTAAACGAGGACATGTGGAGCTGACATCTCTGCTTGAGTGTCTCAAAGACACCTCAAATTCAAACTGTCCAAAACCAGAGCCACAATCATCACACACACGTGCTGCCAGTCCTGGCTCTTCTCCAGAGTTCCCCACCACAGCGAATGACACTACCTTCAGTTGAGCTGCAGAAGCCAAAAACCTAGAAGTTTTTCTTCACATCTCTCTCCCCTATTCCCATTTCCAAACCACCACTGGTCATTGATGTTAGCTTTTAAGCACTTTTTCAATCAATCCATTTCCTTCCATCCTAATACAAGCTACCATCTTCTTTCTTGATTTACTAAAATAGCCTCCTAAAGTAGGCTTCCTGTATCTTCTTGCCCACCTCTCCTCTTCTCTACACTACTGTGAGAGAGTTTTTATCTAAAAACACAACTGGGCCCTGTCACTCTCCTGCTCAGAATCCTTCAATAGCATCCTATTTCTCTCAGAATAAAAACCAAATCTTTCATATAGTCTGCAAAGGAATAAGTGGGAAGGGACAAGTATATAAACATCTGATTATCTAGTTTAAAATAGAAGACTTTTGAAGACCATAAACTGCCAAGAAATCAGAAGGACCATTTAGGACTTGAAACCTCTTAAGACAAAGGTGTAAGGACACAGAAGAAGCCTCTGTTCTGGTGCAGTTCTCTCAACCCCCTCTCCGCCTTCCCCAATATGGATGTTGGGAGCAATGGAATCGATGGCTGCAGTCTTAGAAAAAGACTGCAGTTTTGGAGCCTATCAACATCTTTTACAACACCACTCTTTGAGTAAGCCTGGGCCCAGAATGCTGTCTCACTTTCATGACATGAGACACATCATTTATCAATATAATCTCTAGGTTTTGCTGGCCACTTAATCCACTTTTCCTCAGAACTCAGCCTGGGATCCATCTTATCTCCCGGGAAACCTTTCCATTTCTCTGCTTTGATTTCACAGGTTAACTCTCAGAGGGAAATATATTTCTCTTGTTTCCAGGTTGTTGGTGGGTGCCTCTCTAAAGTACCTGGATACTTAGAATACTAATAATCAGATCTTAATTTTACTGATAGTTTAAATGGTATAGAGACTAGTCTTTATGTTCATTCCTTGTGAATGAAATGGACTGTGGACAAAATAAAAAGACAGCTATTATGTGTCTTCAACAGTAGCCAGTATTCACAAAGGGTTAGCCTGTGTCTTAGTCAGCTCGGGCTGCTATAATAAAATACCACAGAATGAGTGGCTTAAACAACAGATATTTATTTCTCACATTTCTGGAGGCTGGGAAGTCCAAGATCAAGATTTGGGCAGGTTCACTGTCTGGTGAGAACCTGCTTCCTAGATTGTAGACAGCTACCGTCTTGCTGTGTGCTCACATGGCCTTTTCTCATAGAGAGAGAGAGAGATCTCTCTTCCTCTTCTTATAAGGGTACTGATCTCATCATGAGGGTCCCACTCTCATGAACTAATCTAAACCTAATTATCTCCTAAAGGCCCCACCTCCAAATACCATCACATTGAGGCTTAGGGCTTCAACATATGAATTTAGAAGGGGTCACAATTTAGTCTATAACAGCCCATAAAAGTCATCTGCCAAAACACCTACAGAATTTGTAAGCAACATCACCAAGACAATAACTACTACAACCCAGTAAGAATACAGATATTATATTTGCCAAGATACGTAAACATTTTTTAATTTAAAAATAATATAATCTGGGCCGGCCCTGTGGCAGCGTAGTAGTTAAGTTCGCATGTTCAGCTTCAGCGGCCCAGGGTTCGTCGGTTCAGATCCTGGGCGCAGACTTACTCACCGATCATCAAGCCATGCTGAGGCGGCATCCCACATAGAAGAACTGTAACTCTACAACTATGATACACAACTATGTACCGGGGCTTTGGGGAGAAAAAGAGGAAGATTGGCAACAGATGTTAGCGCAGGGCCAATCTTCCTCCAAAAAAAAAAAAAAGTAACATAATCATATTATAGACCTGTTGGAAAAGAAATCTCCCAGACTTCCAGACTTATTACACCAAAAATAATAAAAAAATACAATAAGTTGTTTGAATCTATTAATATATCTAAAGGAAAAAACCATCTGTCAGAGAGGGTCAGAGGCAAATACTGGTAGCACCCATCCAAACACTTTCTAGAAGAAAGGGAGTTTTAGCCACTGTACTTAAAATTATTCTAATTACAATAAATGTTTTCTCATTTTTAAGTATTTTCTTCTAGTCTTTATAAGTATTTATATACACTTTTATTCTGAATTCTGCCTTCTTCACGTAACATTATTATACCATAAGCATTTTTCATGATGTTACATTTTTGTGAAGATAATTACATAATTGTGAAGATAAAAAGAATCCAACAATTCTTTTTAAATCATTACTTCAGTGTTGGCTATTATAGATACTTCCATTTTATCCCTATTATGAATAACACTGTGATGAACATCTTTAGATGTATAATTTTTTTATATTTTAGATTATTATCTTACAACCTATTCTGAGAAATGGAATTGGGTTAAAGGTTAACAACTGTGCCCTGTAGGGGGGTCTTGTAATATTGGCAAACGATGAAAACATTTTAGAAAAAGAGTGTGCTATGCCACCAGCAATATATGAACATAACAGTTTCATCACATTCTTATCAACATGCTGTATATTAAAATTTAATTTCCCCTCATTAAAGAAACCAAAAAATCTTGTTTTACTATCTATATCTTTGATTACTATCTAATTACTCTGTTCATTCATTCATTCAACAAATAGTTCTCCATGTGCCAGACACTGTGGCAGACTTGGAGAAAAATGACAAAAGCCACAATCTCTGACCTCAGAGAACTTGTAATTTAGAGACAGAAACAGAAAACAACAACACACAACCTAGTGACTACAGTAGAGATGAGCACCAGAACAGGGGCAAGTGCAAGATCCTACAGGGACACACAGAAATGGTGCTTACCTTGACTCGAGGTGCCCGGGCACGGCTTCCTGAGAAGGTTACGTCCAGGCTTCATCTTGATTACTACCGAGACTGCACATAATTCTGTATGTTTGCTTATTCATTCTGTTTTCCTGTTTTTGTGAAGTGTTTGCTCATTTATCTCTGACAGTCTCATTGTTTTGTTAATTTGTATGAGCTCTGTGTTATAATAAAAATACTGTCATTTCATGCTCTAAATACTTTTTTAGGCTTAAAATATTTCAAAGTAAAGAGTAAGTCCTCTTCCCGTCTCTGTCCTTCAGCCATTCAGAACCCCTCCCTGGGGCAACCACTGAAACCCAGTTCTCGGAAAGACTCTACATATACTCTCTGTGCATATACAAGCAGATATGTATATTTTTATATTTTTTATCTAAGTTATAGACATACATTTTTAATCTAAGTTGTACATACATAGTTTCTATTTCTGTGAATAGTCTCTTTATATCTTTTACCCATTTTTAATTGAGTTATCAATTTATTTTATTAATGAATTGTAGACATTCTTTATATATCCAAGAAATGAACACTTTGTCTTGAGTTGAATTTTTTTTCCTCCTGTAGAAAGGCCTTCCTCACTACACTTTAAAATTTCTATAGTTTGGTTATAGATTTTATTGGACATACCAAAGTTTTCCACTTTTGTGTCGTCAGTATCTCTTGATCTTTTCCTTTGTGATTTAGAAAATCCTTTCTAAAGTCAGAGAGTATGGAGTAGTACACAAATTTATGTAAGTACCTTCTCTCAGACCTGTATTGCTTTTGATCTTCCAAGGCGCCTCTAAGTGTGATGTGGTCATTGGCTTCTCAGGCATACAAGACAGGATTTATAAAACTCATCCATTCATTTACGTTTATCCCCTAAAAGATTTACAATTGTAACAACAACGATTCTACAAACCATTGAATTTAGTTTTGATGAAGAAATACATATGGCTGAATTAAACTATAATCCTTATCAAACCAAGTATATCTACATTGTTCACAGTTAACATCAACCTATGATCTAATTCCTGAATTATTAAATATAGCACTTCCGCTCTCATTCACTTCTAGTGACACTTCAGCCACGTTACATCAGCATCACAGGCATCTTTTTAAAGTTCTAATTTTTAGATTTCACAAGGAGTAGTAATTATAACAGTGAGTGAACCAGCTGAGCCAGGTATAATGCCATCTCTTGCTCTTTCAGTACAGCTTAGACGATACTAAGTGACACTAAAAGCAGAATCAAGACAACATGGCAAAGATTTTTAAAAAGAGAAAGGTCACAATTCAGAGTCCTATTTCTCAGTTCTCACTATTTTCCATTATTAGAAAATATGTGTGACAAAAGACCAAATGCAAAAAGTAAAGCTTTTAGCTTCTAAGAAATAACAAAGCTTTCCTTACCTTTAATTTATGGAGCCCACTATAAGTGTTCTGCATAAAGTGACTAAATCAATATGAAAATATTTGTTTACAAAAAGAAAAAAAAGCAGGGGTTTGTTAATTCTTTGTCAGTTGAGAAAGGACGTGCCCTGCACAAACCACATTCTCACACATGTCCTCCTCAAGTGCTCCATAGGAATAAAAATAAAAAGGAAGCCTTTTCAAATTAAGAGTACAACGTTACAAGAGCTACAATAAGCAAGGTAAATCAGAATTTTCTATGAACTATAACCAGGTTAAGAAGGAGAACTGGAGCTGAATGTTGGATAAGAAAAAAAGGGTCCTATTTAGGGCAAACGGCATTGGTTAAAAAAATAAAATAATAAAAGGGTCCCAACTAGCCTGCACCAAAGGGATGGTGAGAAAATTTACATGCACAGCAATGGGACAAAAAACTATTTTCATATGCACCTTAGTGGATTCAGCAAATTTGAGACAACAGTTTGAGCACACATGGTAGGAACCTGATCAATAACAATACATACATATTTAATTAGTAAATTTACATTGATCAAATATCAAACCAAATTATAGAGAAATTTATAAACTTTGATACAGGAAGAATACCACAAACATAGTGAATGTAAGATCATTCATGCACATTTACGGGGCTCCTACTACATGGTAGGAGCTGTGCAAGGTAAATAGGATTAAAAGATAAATAAGACAGTGAGAGCTCACAGACCAGTGAGGAAGATAAACACGTAGGAGTTTTCCAAGCAGAGAAGGGAAAAAAAAAGTCATTCCAGGAAGTGAGGACAGCAAATACAAATGTGCAGAGGAGTAGAGGAATATGACAGGAACAAGAAATAGAATGTAATTTAGTTTGGCTTGAGAATAGGATGCAATTTTATTATTGTAGAAATTTAGGCAACCAAAGGTCTAGGGTTTCTTAATCCAAATTAAAATAGAATCTAATAGAAGTCTATATTCTCTAATAAAATCCATTAAAACAAAAGATTTTTTTTTATGCAGCATATGGTGTGTAATCAATACTTTAATAAATAACAAAAAATATTTAAAAAGCTCATTCCAGGCCAGCCCAATATGTAAAATCAGTAGTCTGCTCCTCCCTGCCCTCCTCCCCAAGTATATTCCTGAGGAAGAATTAAAAATGAACCATTTCCAAATTTGGAGGGGAAAGAAAGCCAAACAGCATAAATCTTGAGTTATCTAAAGAAACTCAAGAGGAGGGGAAACAACTGCTGGTTGTGGGCAGGAAGGGCTCGCATTCTTCTTGCCCAACAGGACCACAGCTCAGGAAGGGAACCAACATCAGCAGGCAGCCCAGTGATGAAGCGCAGGTTGCATTCCAAATCAGTAGGAAAAAGACAGTGTTAGGACAATTGGTTATCCATATGGAAAAAAATAACATTGGGTTCCTACATCACACTATACACAAAGATAAAATCCAGGAGGATTAGAGACATAAATACAAAAAACAGAGAAATGTAAAAATATTTCTGTGGAAGAATTTCTGAAACAAGATATAAAAAGCATAAAACACAAAAAAATAGATTGATAAATCCACCTACATAAAAATTAGAAACTTATGTACAGCAAAAGCCACCATAAACAAATTACAAAAAGCCAACCACAGAGTGGGAGAAGAGATATGCCATCCGCATACTAGTCCACGGCAAAGGACTAGTATCCAGAATACATACATAAGGGTCTAAAATTGATAAGTAAAAGACAAACTAATAGGGGAGTGGGCATAGGACAAAAAAAGCGATTCACAGATGAAGAAACCTAAGCTGCCAATACGAAAAGATGCTAAAGCTCATTACAATCAGAAAACTAAAATTTAAAAACATGAGACTCCATTTCACATCCACTAGATTAGCAACATTTAAAAATTTTTATTATGGGGCATTTCAACCATATATGAAAGTAGAGAGAATAGTAAAATGAACATCCATGCACTCATCCTCCAATCCAACAACCATTCATTCAATTCAAATAAGAGTCAATCTTATTTCATCTATACCTCAAATGTCAGATAATTTTGAAGCAAATCCTAGGCATTCTAGCATTTTTTCTGTAAATATTTTAGTTATATCCTTAAAAGACGGGGAAAATTTAAGTCAGATTTATTGAGGTATAATTTACATACAGTAAAATTCACTCCTTTTAGTGTACAGTTCTATGACTCTGACAAACAACCATGGTTGTGTATCCACCATAATCAAGATAAATAATATTTTCATCATCCTCCAAAATTATCTTCCGCCTGTCTGTAGTCAACCCCAACTCCTAGTCCCAGCCCTTGGGCAGATCTTTTTTCTGCCCCTATAGTTTTCGCTTTTCCAGAATGTCAGGTAGATGGAATGCTACAGTATGTACTCTTTTGAGTTGCCTTCTTTCACTTGCAAAATGCATTTTAGATTCACCCATGTTGGTGTGTGTTTCGGTAGTCATATATTTGTGTTGCTGAGGAGTACTGCATGGATGTACCACAGTTTTGTTTATCACTCACCAACTGGAAGGCTTTGGTCGGGGCCATAATGAATAAAGCTACTGTAAGCATTTGTGAGCCAATTTTCGTGTGAAAACAGGTTTTCATTTCACTTGATTAAATATTAGGGGCCTTTATTGCTGGGTCATGGCAAGCACATATTTAGCGGTACAAGAAACCACCAAGCTCTTTGCCTAAAGTCGCTATATCATTTTGCATTCCCAGCATCAAAGCGTGAGAGCTCCATTTACTCGGCACCCTTGCAAACCGTTAGTATTGTAGTTTTGTTCATTTGTTTGTCTAATCTTGGCCATTCTAATAGATACGTAGCAGTATCTCACTGGGGTTTTAATTTGCATTTCTCTAATCAATGTAATCAATTCAGTAAGAATTGACGCAAACACAGGAAAATATTAAAGATTGGTTAAAGCTGGGTGGTAGGTGCAATGGTCTTTATTTTTTTCCCTATGTTTTTACGTTTGAAATATTTTCATAATGAAGTATCTTTAGCCTCTAAGTCTTCCTTTGTAATTCCTTAAAAATAGCCAAAACAAAATTATTTAACTTCAATACCAATACATGCCTTGAAGAGATCATCCTTTTTGCAAATAATAGTCTGCAAATAGTTTTTGGGGGGAGGTAATGGTAATCTAAAGAATGGGCTAGAATTTCATAAAATCAACACAAAATTTTCAATTTTTTATGCCCTGACAAATTTTTAGTACTAAAACTTCCTTAAACGGAATCTAATCTTACTTAATTAGTGTGATAAGATGATGTTACTGTGGAAATTTAGTCTTCAGTTTGATATTTTATTTTCATTATTTTTTCCATAAGATTTGTTATTTTATAATAATGACATGAAGAACTCGAAGTATACAAGTGTTACGTTCTATATAAACCAAAATTACTTTCTCTCCTTACTAAGATCACTCTCAGAGTTGTACTTTTCACAACAGATCTCTCTTAAATCCTGAGCATATTTACAGACAAATATGATCTTCATAAAACTCATTTCACAAGAAAATAAACTCCATTCCTGAACTATATATATTTAAGTATTTACTGCTCCTATGGTTGCACTGCATCTTTGCACCTGCTCTCGGATTATCGGATGAAACATTTATTCTGAAAAACAAAACATAAAATCAGCTTGCTTAAAAGTAAATTAATTTTGTCCTACCTCAAAAACGAAACTGGCAAAGATCCACAGGATAAACTCTCACCATTTATTGTGGACCTTCCTATAGAGTTTTACTTTTACTACCTTTCCTCCAATAGGAAAAAAATGACAAGGAATACTTACGTAAAATGCATCTTGCCTTAAATTTTACTATGCACTTCCACATTACGTGCAACAAAAACTTGTTTCTTTTAAACTTCAATTAACATTTACTCAACTAGAGTGAATATTACATCCTCATGGGTGTGCTGCAATAAGATATACTCTTAGCAAAAGTAGTGTTTTAGGTTTTTTTTACTTCAAAAATCATACCTCATTTACATGGATACTCCTATGCAGGTACCGAAAATGGCTTCATGGACATGCCTTAAATTCTCACGTAATCTGTACTGGTGAGTGAATCACTGCCTCCCCAAACTACAACTCCTGTTAAGTGGGTAGTAAGTCTGATGACTCCCTCCCTCAACTCATAAGACCAAGGGAGACACCAGACACAAAGTGGGCCCATCTACAGGCTGGTCTGTATTCTAGGGACAGAATGGGAATGAACAGGAAGAGAGGGATTCAAATGTTATTTATTCAGATGGGGCAGTAGGAGTCTGGAGCAACTCCCAGTTTTCCAATTTGAGTAATCAAGAAAATGGTGGTACCAGCAAGGAAAGAAATAACTGAAGAGAGCAGGTGCAACTTATATACAGCAAAGCACCCAAACGAATTTACAGCTTGATATATTTAATATACATATATATTTAACTATCACCTAGATCAAGACAGAACATATCCAGGACCCAGAAGGCTACCTCATGCATGATCTCTCCCAGTCAGTAACGTCCCCACCACACCTGCTGCTAAAAGTAACCACTATCCTGACTTTTATCACCATAATTAGTTTTGCCTCTTCTTAAATATATGTACTCTTTTGTACCTGGCTTCTTTGGGAGGAAAAGTTTATTTTTATGTATGTATTTCTGGGAAGCAGGGGAGGATGGAGTGATGGCAAGTGGGGATGAAGAAGATATGAGGTGGGTTTATTTTCATATTTATTAAACATCTATTATTTGTCATTATCTACTTTAGACACAGAGAACACCAGGTAAAAAAAGCTTGGTACCTACCCTTAAGGGACTTACAATCTAGAGGGGGAGACAGGTACATGAGTAATTACATCAACTTATAAGCATTCTAAGAGCAGCATGGTCATGGTGCTAAAGAGAACACAGGAAAGGAGTGGCTCACTTTGCCTAAGCCCATGGAAGATGCCAACAAAAACTGAGTTAAAAACAAACAAAAAACCCAAGTTAAAAAGATTTGCTAACTGTTGATAATAATCTGCAGTTGGGTGATGGAGGCATCGGGATTCATTATATTATTCTCTCTACTTTTGTGTATGACAGTATCTATAATAAAAAGTTTCAATTGTGTCTTGAAGCATAAACAGGAGCTAATCAATAAGACAATGAGACAAGAGCATGCCAGGCAGAGAAATATTAAAAGCAAAGGTCAGAAGGAAAACTAGAGTTTTCAGGGAACCACAGTCATTTGGGGAAGTGTGGGAGCTAAGACAGAAAAGCCAGCAGACCCAGATCATTAAGGTCCTTGCATTCCATGCTAGGGAAGTTGAGCTTTATCCTAAGGCAACCGAGAGCCACTGAAGCAACCATAAGCAAGAGCACGATCTAATCAGACTTGTATTTTAGAATGATCATTCAGATATCAGTACAGACACTAAATAAGAGACAAAAGAGAAGTGATCAGTCACTCATATGTGGAATATAAACCAACACATGGACAGAGAAAACTGGACTGTGGTTACCAGGGCAGTGGGGGTGGGGGGTGGGCACAAGGGGTGAAGGGAGTCATATATGTGGTGATGGACAAACAAAAATGTACAACCCAAAATTTCACAATGTTAGAAACCATTAAAACATCAATAAAAAAATAAATAAATAAATAAATAAATAAAAAAGAGAAGTGATCAGTGAGACGTTACCGAAGTAACCCTGGCAGGAGATAAGGAGAGCCTAAAATCTATAATTATTTCAAAATAAAATTTTAATTAAGAAAAAAGAGCAATAATGAGGGCCCAATCTGAGGTAATGGTTTTGTTTTTAATATTTTGTATAAATATATTTTGTTTTTAATGTGATTTATTAAAAATTAATTGTTCTTGAAGTTCTTGAAGAACTATTGTTCTTCATCAACCAAGCTGAAAGATTTAGCATAAAGGACTGCATTAGATAGCAAGTGGTCAAACTGAATTCTGGTGAATATTTAATTTTTCTATTTAAAAATTCTCCACATAGCCTTGCAGCAATTAAAAATATTTTTCCATAATTCTTCCCCCTCATATTGGGTTTCAGTTCAACTAAATAAAAGGAGTCAGAGTAACTGACTTAGAACTGCTAACACCTTGGCAGGTGTTCCATGAGAGTGCCCACCATCCTCACTGTCAGCTGGAGAGTTCTAGGTACTCGGCAGACCAGCTTAGAAGCGCAGTGACCAGGCAGAGAGTTCAGGTAGTGCCATTGTGCAAACAAGTCAACAGCTCAAGACTAACAAAAAAAGATGAAATTCCGAGCCAAAACCAAAAGCTAAGCTAAACCCAAAAGTCTGAAGTTCATAGCATTTATTGTTGATTTTGATGACCTGTGGATTTTACAAAACATCCACCCCCAAAATGTCCGGCACAAAACAGTACCTTTGACAGCTTCAATACTTCATGTTAGCTTTTATAAACACTACAACAACGAGGCAAGTCTAGTTCTAATCTTTTACTAAATAAGAGAACACAGAAGATGCCAACTGAAATAGCCCACATCCATTAATATAATCATTTACTGTGATCTGTTCTTTATTTCTTTCTGGTTTCACGTCTTTATTTGGCCATATTTGCTAACATGCAACAGAAAAAACACACTGTGGTGTGAAATCTTCTGTTCGCTCAGTTACAAATGTTGAACAAAGTGGAAACTCATTTATTCCTCCTTGACTATTTGCAGTTCAAATACTGCTATTTCTACTCCCTGTTCCCATCACTAGTAACTGCTGAAGTCAGGAAATCTCATTAGAATTTGCCACCTCACCGTGCTCAGGCAAGTTGACCTACTTAGCAGCTTAGTCTACTATTTTTTGCCTGATTGTTGTGACAGGAAGAAATAAAAATCTTCATCCCCAAAGACAAAAAAAACCCCAAAACTTAAATCACAAATTTAGCCTTCGATAGATCCTCCAAATACCTAGAGCAAACAGGATGGAGGAAGAAATGATCCTGGGCAGTGGATATATGTATTGATTCAGAAACTTAACACGAGAAAGTCACATCAAGGACTTCTGCACACAGTATTGTCATAGGTACCTAAAAAGACTCACAAAGCAAATGGGCAAAATAGCCAAGAGTAATAACATTCACAATACCTTATTGTGGTTTTGTGTGCTTCACACATCCTTAATAAAGTACACCAGAAATAACATTTCCAAACCAAACAGTAGTTTAAGGTGCAGGAAAAACTTAAGTTAATGTTGTTTTTATAAGCCACATTTAATTTGGCAACATATTTTGTTACATAAAATAAGGGAGTTTTCAAAACTAATAGTCAAAGAAATACATTTACTATTGCATAATATTCTAGGGAATTCAGAAAGTATTTACTTACATAGCAGAATGTGAGAATGTATGCTGCTCTGTATTTCTATGATTTACTTTTCGTTTTCTTCTGCCTCTGATCTCCATACAATTGTCTCTCTCCACCTCCATTCTTAGTCTTCTCTATGGAAATAAGTGAACAGTCTAAAAGAATTAACTCTCAAGTTTGCCCCTGAAAACAGCCTCTGTTCTCTGAACACCCATAGGGATTTAACAACAAAATGACAACGCTACCATTTGTATCACATTTTATAGTTTGCAAATCTATTTTATATACAGCAGAGGAGATATTATTTCCATTTTACTACTGAGGGCACTGAGGGTGAGAATAGTTGAATATTTTTCCAAAGGTCGAATTTCATGGTACACAGGGAAGTTAAAGAACCTGACAGTCTAACTCACAAAATGGTGCTAGTGGCAAAACAAATAATAATAGTAATGGATGATAATGTACAGAATAAAGTGAATATCCAGGAGGCCACATTGATACAAGCAAATAAATGAATAAATAAATGAGGGGAAAGGGACAGCCCTTTCTTACAGTAGAATTTCAATTAATAAATGTAGAAAGAATCATAGAAATAGAAAATCACCATTTGGCAAACACCAGAGCAATAGCTGTTGCAGGCAAGAATCATCAATGGATGCTAAAATTAGTGGGCAAGAGTATAACGAGAAACAGGAAACTCGCATACCTCAGAGTATCTTCCCACAAGATATTAATTACAAAGGGAAAAATGGTAACTTTACAATGGAGAAAGCTGGCAGATGCCACCTTAACCAGGTGATCAAGGTTATTATCACCAGTAACGAGACATATCAATGTCATGTACCTCCTGAGATGATGCACTGAGGAAGGCTGAACATCTCTGTCTTTCAGAGACATTCTACAAAATAACTGGCCAGTACTCTTAAAGTGTCAAAGTCATAAAAGACAAGCACTGAGGAACTATGTCAGGTTGGAGGAGTTCAGGGAGACATGACAACTAAATGCAGTGTGGGATTCTAGGTTAGATCCTGGGCCAGCAAAAGGACAGTGGGACAACTGGCGAAATAAGGATAAGGTCTGAGATTAGTTAATAGTATTGTGTCAGTGTTAACTTCTTGGTTTTAATCATTGTTCTATGCTAAATGTTAACATTTGGGGAAGCTAGGTGAAGGGTACATGGGAATTCCTGTACTATTTTTGCAACGTTTTGTAAGTCTGAATTATTTCCAAATAAAAAGTTTTAAAAAAATATTATAGTGCTGGTGCTTATAATCTAAACCACACCACTTGGAACTACATTTTCTTTGTGTCAAGTGTATAAATTTTGTTTCCTCAATAAGCTCCACTGAAGGATTAAACATTCACAAGTATTAAATTATTTTAAAGGTTTAAAAAAGAAGAGTCTAAGTAGTAACAAAGTAAAATTTGCTCATTTCCCCTTCATTAATGATTAGTAATATAAAAAAAGACAACTTTTCTCCAATAATGATAAAAGATTTACTATTTTAAAAGAATCCAAGTAAAGCTGATCCAATTGAAACTAGTGTAGACTTGAACATTGTGGGAAAGAAATCTTATACCAAAGATATATTTTCAGAAAAACCCTAAATTCTATAACCTCTTGTCACCCAGAAGTCCCTAAAACATTTTCCATGTCTAATGCTTTGTTTTTAAGTTGTGCTTGCTTATAGGAACCAAGGCAGAACATTGCTAGATGGCTGAACTGCAGAACCAGTCCAAATCAGAAAGGTCCATGATGGTGATGCAGTGCTGTGTGCAAAAAGGAAACGTGTGCAAAAGGTGACATGTAAAAGAAGGGAAGATCTGAGCATGCCCCAAGTGATGACTCGGAGGCCCCTCCCCCTTCACACCCCATAAGAACCCTGCTTACCTTCCCTTTAGGGAGAAGGTGTTTTAGAGCATGAGCTCTACCTCCTCCATTTGTTCATCAATGATTCAGTTTCTGCTCTGCCATTCCGTCTATTGGCACAAGCAGCTCCAGGCAAAAGGACCCACTTTCGGGTCACTAGTCCCTTAGGGCTCAGTAACACTCTTAACAAGAGAAGTAATCTAGCAGCCTGGCTGAATACTGTGACTAAACTCATGCCATGTATTTTGATAAAAGAGTAAAAATAGGGATGTAAATTAAACCAAGAATTATTTTGTTGCAGTCAAAAATAATGAGGGAAACTTTTTTTGAAGGTTTCACTGTAAAAATACTATGGTATTTACTCATTGTGAGTTATGACATTGATAGTAAAACATATCACGGATAACTGGTGAGCTACATATTGATGCAAACTTTCAACGTAACTCAATAAGAATCAATCAGAATTTAGCCTCAAAAAGGCACTTTTTCTTCCAAAATACAAGTCTAGTAAACTAAATGAGATCTCTAAAAATAAGGACACCATCTACAAAATCTGCAAATATGTTTGACTCTGAGATGTTAGGAAATGAAGAAAAGGAGGAGGGAAAAAGGCACTTGGGTTTTAAGTGTCCAAATTACTCTTTGTGAGTAGCTAATATCCTTTCAAAAGCATCATTCCAAAGTTATGACTCACTTCAGAGGGAAAAGATAAGAGAAGAAATGAAATGCTCAATATTATTGGCTTCACGTGCTTAAGATTTTCATACTAAATACAAAATAGAAGCTCTTTTAAAAATTATTGTCAAGAATTAGTCCCTAACGAAAGAAGGACCAGAAATACATAGAAAGGCCACAATAAAGTGCAACAGAACAAAAGTGTATAGTTTTAAAAGCAAAGGAGGCTAGACAAGCCCTTAAGTTCCCTATCAGAGCCATTACCATATCAGTGAAGCTAGATATGCACACTCGCTTCCCACAAAACACTTAGTACAACAAAGCAGCTCAGGCTTAGGTCAAAGATCGCCCAGTTCGCGTGCTCATCTGTGTAAGTGAATACTCTCATCTACATAAATGTTCTTGATTTGTACTTGGATATTCCAGCCCTCTGACAGCAGATCACCCAGTGGTTAAAACATAAGCTCATCTGAGATACCATGTACAACCAAACCTCACAGAAAATTGCAAAACTTTAACTGTTTGTTACCCTATGGTGAGAAAAGATACATTTTGGTGGAATACCTAAAGTGTTTTACTGGAAAAAAAATTCAGAAAAATAATCTAAAAGGTTTTATACTTCCAGGTATGATAACATCTTGAATAGAGGCATTTACCTCACATCTTTATCCTATCACAATTAAAATGCCAAAACAAATCTAAAATGGGAGAGAACTACATCAACACTAGAAACTAGGAATGGATGCCTTTCATATGACAAAAATGTTGAAGAATTTCTGCAAGACACTGTAAGATAGATCTGGATGGAAGAAAGATGTCAGGAGCCAACCAGTGACTTATCTTCCTGAGAAAAGAGTGCTGTGACTCAGAGAGAAAACAAAGAGATACTGGCAAAAACACCATTAACAAGAGGGGCAAGAGCTAGGGAATCGGAGGGCCATAGGAAACAATAAGAAATCCTCCATTTGGAATCCATTTCACCACTACCAATCAAGAGCCTTGGAAACAGCTGTGCCCCAGGATGTGCACTGCAATATACCAAACAATGATCTAGGAAATCTAAGAATTTCCCCAGAAACAGTGAGCAGGTATACCAGGAAGGTGGAGGAATAAATTTAGTATACAACTGGCCTTGTGACTAGCAAAATACCCATTCCTCATAGACGAAATTAGACAGAGACATCACTCCCCTGCTAGGACAGGCTCCCAATCCACACCTTTCAGGTTTCTGGATGGATGAACAGAAACGTAAATTTCTATTAACCAGGTCTCTTATGTGATATTTGAATGGAAAATCTATTAGTATCCAAGGACAGTGAGGTTATTGCAGATGAATCCTAGATGAGGATTCAAAGGTCTCTACATGAGACTTTTACAAGCATAAAGATAAGTAAAATTTTTAAAAAGGTGAAGAAGGAAGAAGAGGAGGAAGAGGAGAAAGAGAAGGGGGGGAGGGGGAATTGGAGGCAGAGGGAGAATAGGAGGAGGAGAAAAAAAGAAAAGGAAAAAACCATACTGGGTCTATGAAATCATTCTCCAACAAAAAGAAGAAAATATAATAGCCAAAATACTAAAAAAAATGGCATATAGTTTTGAAAAAAACTAGAAACAGAAGTAAATTTTAATTATAACTGCACTGCATGAAATTTAATAAAATTTTAAAAAACAGGTCCTTTGAAACAAGAGGTCAAAGATCCGATACTGGGTAACAGGCTGAGGTTTGGCTAAGAGTAAGACAGAAATAAGTAGGGAGCTGGAAGAAATAAGAAATAAAAAAAGAATAAGAATGTAAGATGTAATAGCAGAATAAAAAATGTAACAGGAGAATAAAAAACTGTAATAGCAGAAGTAAAAACTACATCAATGGTAACTCAATAGAAAAATGAGCAGAAGATTTCAACAGACACTTCAGAAAAGAAGATATCCAGATGGCCAATAAACATAAGAAAAAGTACACAATTTCATTAGTAATTAGAAAAACACAATTTAAAACCATACTGACATATCACTATACACCTACCAAAATAAAAAGAAAATATCAAGTGTTGTCAAGAACATGGAGCACTCTCATACATTATTAATTGGAGTGTAAATTGGGCATAATCACCTTGGAAAACTCTGATAGTATCTACCACAGCTCAACGTAGGCACACCCTACGACCTGTCCATCAGAGTGCCTGGATTAGCAGCAACAGCAGCGCCTAGGAGTTTGTTAAAAACGCGAAATCTCAGACTACACCTAAAACCTGGTGATTCACAATTAGCATTTTACTAAGAGCCCAGGTAATTCACATGCACATTAAATTTTGAGAAGTGCTGTCCTATAACTCATCCATTCTACTTCAAACTCATCCATTCCACTCTAGTTACATTCCCAAAAATAGATACAAATGTTCACCAAAAGACATGTACTAGAATGTTCACAGCAGCACTAATAGCTAAAAATTACCCCAACACCCATCAATAATACATACAATGGATAAGCAAATTGTGATATATTCACAAAACAAGAATGGACAATCTATAGCTGCACACAACAATATGGACAAGTCTCATAAATATAATAATGAGTAAAAGAAGCCAGACATAGGAGAGTTCTGTATTACTCATTTTATATAAAGTACAAAACAGGCAAAACTAATTTATACATTAGAAGTCAGAATGGTGGTTAGCCTTTGGGAGGGTGGTGGTATACAGTAGTGACTGGAAGGGAACATGAGAGAGGTTCCTGGGGTACTCAAAATGTTCTGTTTCTTAGGAAAAAAATCCCAGTTATAAAATATTTAAATAAGTCATGGGGATGTAATATACAGCATGATGACTATAGTTAATACTGTATTGCATATTTGAAAGTCACTAAGAGAGTAGATCTTAAAAGTTGTCACAAGAAAAATAATTTTTATAACCATGTATGGTGACGGACGTTAACTAGACTTATCGTGGTGATTATTTTGCCATATATAAAAAAATCAAATCATTATGTCATACATCTGAAATTAATATAATGTTATATGTCAATTATACCTCAAAATAAAGTTCTGTTTCTTAACCTGGCCAATAAGCATATGAAAGATGTGCTTCATTAGTCATCCAGGAAATGAGAATTAAACCATAATGACATACCACTACAAAGACTAGAATACCTAAAATTATAAAAACGGACAATACCAAGTGTTAACCAGAATGTAGAGCAACATAGACTATCAAACAGAGCTGGTGAGAAAGCAAAATCATAAATCATTTTGAAAAACAGTACAACAGTTTCTCATAAAGTTAAATATTCACTTACCTTGCAACCCAGCAATTCCACTCCTAGGTATTACCCAAGAGAAATTAAAACACATATCCACACAAAGACTTGCATATGAATGTTCATAGCAGCTTTATTCATAACTGCTCCAAACCAGAAATAACCCAAATATCCATCAACAGGTGAATGGATAAACAAATTGTGGTACATCCATACAATGAAGCAATAAAAGAGAACATGATACACACAACAACATGGACAAGTCTCAAAACACTATGCTGTGTAAAAGATGCCAGACATGAAAGAGTACATACTATATAATTCTATTTAAATCAACTGTTAGCAAAGGCAAAACTAATCCGTAGTGACAGAAAGCAGAGCACAAAGACAGAAAGTGGTTGCCTGGGGATGGAGGTGGGTGGGCATGAAGGAACTTTTGGGGGTAAGAGAAATGTTCCATATCATGATTGTGATGGTGGTTTACACAGTTGTACACATTTATCAAAACTCACTGAACTCTATCAATAAGTACATTTTATTGTATATAAGTTATACTCCAATAAAACTCATTTTCAAAAAAGCCAATGACAAATCAAGAAAAGAGATTTCAACATACATTCAAAGATTTAATATTCTTACTCTAGGGACATAATGCCAATAATACCAACAACAAAACCCCAGTATCTCAACAGAAAATGTGAAGGACACTGGGGATTTCCAGAATGCTGAAAAGCTTGCAGAAACACCTGAGCACTGACAGCTTTCCATCGTAGAAAAAGAAGTAGATGTGAATCCAATGCTTTTAAACATTCCCTTAATCAGAAGCTAACAGATAAATTTTTCTGGAATGGTGATATAAGTCCGAAGTATAAAAGGGTTATGGCTTAGCAAAAAGTGAGTTTTTCCAGAGCCTGGCAAAAACCGGTGTCATCAGACAACAGGGTTAGGGTAAGCTGTGCTGAGATTTATTGTATCTACTGCAGCCGTGTGTGGACACCTCGCTTCTAATAAGATTCTATTCCCTTTGCCAATTAGGCAACCTCGGTCTAACCCCACTGTGTTATGAATGCGCTTTCTCCTTCTACCTACCTGGAACGCATCAGTTGGCATCAGAAGTGAGACTGGCACAGACACACCACCACCCTTGTTAAACAAGTTTGGAAGGAGGGCTGGGAAGGCAAGTGAAGGAACTACGCCTAAGGAAGTCTGGGTGGAGACAGAGAGATTAGAGCAGTTATGACTACTCCAGAAAAGTCACGTAAGAGTGGAGTTTACAGACTGTTCTCTTACTTGTGACAAGTTGAGCCCAAAGGATAACTTAAAAGAGGAAAGGCAAGAGAGTGTAAGGCATAATTCACTGGTAACTCACTAACTAAGGTGTTGAGGATGATCTCAGATTCCCAGAGGGAGCTGAAAAGCCAGGGAGATAGGGGAGGTATGCTGGAGGACCCCCTCACATGCCTCTCAGATGGGTAGTGAGCAACTTTTCAGGCCAATAACGCCTAAGAACTGAAGTTTATTTGGATATGGGAAAGTATAAAAATAGAGCAGTGAAATGCTTAAACCCTTGCTAACCCAACTCTCTCTGAGGAGAGATAACAAAACACAAAACAGTCATATTAATTGATGCCAATATTTTTAAATGTGGGAAGCAGTGATAATAAAGTTATGAAGAGCTTTGTCTTCCTTGATCCTTCCTGAAAAAGTGGTCAAAGGAAAGACTGGTTCTAATTTAAAGAGTTTAACTATGTGAATAACTTGATTTTAAAAGTTTGTGCTAAACCCTTCTTCTCAGAAAATTCTGAGGTTGAGACTGTGATTTGAACAAATATTTTTTAAACTAACTGGGTTAAAATTACTGTTTGCAAATAAACAAGAATATAACATTTTCACTGGCCAATAGTAAGGCAATTTCTTTTGGAAGAATATTTGGACTGAGTGTGAAAAGTAACAAGGAAAACAAGACAAAAACCATGAACCCCGTCATTTTCAGGATGACCCATGTTTCCCCAGAAAACAGAATTAAAATTGTCTCAAGACAATTTAACTTCTGTGTTTCAGACACAATTTTATTTAGGTGAAGACACTTGTGCCAGATCAGAACCAACTGAGATAAAAAGGAATGGCTAGAAATAAAGGCTCAAGTCTTGGGAAATAATTTTCCCCATTTGGATATCTTTAGAACCTTGGCTTGAGACTTTGGCTTCTGCAACTTCTGAGTTGAGAAGGGAGATGCTGATAAAAAAGTGGATCTTTATGGATTTACAATTAAAAATACAATATGTTTTTTTTTTTTTTTGTGAGGAGATCAGCCTTGTGCTAACATCCGCCAATCCTCCTCTTTTTTTGCTGAGGTAGATGGCCCTGGGCTAACATCTGTGCCCATCTTCCTCCACTTTATATGGGACGCCGCCACAGCATGGCTTGCCAAGCAGTGCGTCGGTGCGCGCCCGGGATCCGAACCAGCGAACCCCGGGCCGCCACAGCGGAGCGCGCGCTCTTAACCGCTTGCGCCACCGGGCCGGCCCCAGAATATGTTTTTAAATTTAAAGAAATATCCCAAAAGGAGTTATGAATTCCACATTTTTTAAAAAGGGTTTGAGATAGAGGAAATGGATGGCAGCCCATTGAAAGGTAAGTACACTATGATCAAAAGCGCCAGCACTAGGAAGGGAAGAGCCCAGTCGGTCTGAGCGGGCAGCAAAAAAGTGTGTGTGATCTTATACTTAACGGTAACTGGCAAGGGTACGGTAAGGAGCGGAGCTCTGTGCCCTAGAAAAGCCACGCCTCCATGTCCCCACCCTAAAAAGGGCTCCCAGTGCTCATGCTACACCTAGCCTAAGCTGAAAGAAGAAATAAGGGTGAAGAAGGAAATGTGTGTGTGTCTGTGTTGTATGTTTGGAGAGGTATTATAGCTAAAAACAAACAAACTCAATCCTGTAACTCAACAACACCTCCCCATCCCCCAAAAAACCCAATCAGAAAATAGGCCAAGGACTTGAACAGACATTTCTCCCATGAAGATAGACAAATGGCCAGTAAGCATATGAAGAGATGCTTCACTAATCATTAGGCAAATGCAAATCAAAACCACAATAAGATACCACCTCATACCCATTGTGATGGCTATGATTAAAAAAAACAAGAAAATAACAAGCATTGGTGAGGATGTGGAAAAACTGGTACCCTTGTGCACTGTTGGCGGGAGTATAAAATGGTGCAGCCATTGTGGAAAAAAGCAAGGCAATTTCTCAAAAATTTAAAAATAGAATTACCATATGATCCAACAATCCCATTTTCAGGTATATACACAAAAGAATAAAAGCAAGGTCTCAAAGATATATTCGTATACCTATGTTCATAGCAGCATTATTCACAATAGGCAAAAGATGGAAACAACCCAAGTGTCAATCGACACATGAATGGATAAACAAAATGTGGTATATACATATAATGGTATATTATTCAGCCTTAAAAAAAAAGGAAATTCAGGGCCCGGCCTGGTGGAGCAAACAGTTAAGTGCGCATGCTCCGCTGCCGCAGCCTGGGGTTTGCCAGTTCGGATCCCGGGCGTGCACCGACACACTGCTTGGCAAGCCATGCTGTGGTGGCGGCCCATATAAAGTGGAGGAAGATGGGCATGGATGTTAGCCCAGGGCCAGTCTTCCTCAGCAAAAAGAAGAGGATTGGCAGATGTTAGCTCAGGGCAGATCTTCCTCACAAAAAAAAAAAAAACGGAAATTGTGACACATGCTACAACATGGATGAACACTGAGGACATTATGCTAAGTGAAATAAGCCAGTCATAAAAAGACAAATACTATATGATTCCATGTATATGAGGTACCTAGAGGAGTCACATTCATAGAGACAGAAAGGTTGCTGCCAGGGGTTGGGCTGGGAAGGGGGGAATGGGGAGTTAACTGTTTAATGGGTACAGAGTTTTAGTTCTGCAAGATGAAAAGAATTCTGGAGATAGATGGTGGTGATGGCTGCATAATGTGACTGTACTTAATACCTCTTAACTGTACATTTAAAAATGGTTAAGATGGTTAAGTTTTATGTGTATTTTACCATAACTAAAAACAAAATTTAAAAGCCCAAAGTAGCCAACAGAGAGTCTGTTCAAAATGCAAAGACTGGAAATGGGAAGCCAGTCAAGCCTAAGTCCAAGGTAGACTGAGGATGGAACCAAGGTCTCCCCGCCTTCTTGCTATACCAACGCTTCGAAAGAAATGACAACAGAATGGCCTAGAGGTGGGTCTGCACGGAGCCTTCTGGCAGTGACATCCTCACTTGAATGCAGATGCTAACTGGACAAGCAAAATGGAAACCTATGGTATTACTGGACCAAGCTACAGTTTAACATGAAGCATTAAGTTCCCAGAGACCACATAAGAGGGGGCAATCAGAAAACTACGAAATCTAAGGGAAATTAAGTTTAAATAGCTGCCCAGGTCCAAGCAGAAAGCCCAAAGCCTTATTGACCTATTAGGATTTGTACAAAAACATATCACACAGGGAGCTGTTACTGGGCCCTAGCCATCAGTTTCTCTGAAAGAAATGATTTTGTATTTTTTTTTGTTGTGCAGCTCCCACAAAAATTTGATTGTACAAATATAGCACATTTTTATCCATGCCAACAATTGGATTCTCGTACTAAAACGGAAGTGGACAAAACTTTCCATGGCCATCCTATCCCTACCTTTTATGGGAAAAATTCTAAAAATATATCACAACCTAGATTAGTATGAGGGGAGAGGGTGTAACACCAACATAAAATTGCAATTGAAATGTATCATAATCCAAATGTGTTTGCTCTTCTGTGTGTTGGTTCTTGTGGAACCCAGAAAATACTGTGAATAAATTGTATGAACTGATGAAAATTATTCTTTAGGGGTAAAATGTTTTTTAAATATGTATTGTTACTTTTATCACACTTACACATGTACATAATTTTAAAAATCAAATACTTCTACAATAGAGGTTAACTCAGTAAGAACTGAATATTTTTTAAATTCATTACATCAACGGAACTAAAAAAAAGAAAAATCATCTCAATAGCCGCAGAAAAAGCATTCAATAAAATTCAACTCCTATTCATGATTAAAAACTCTCAGCAAACTAGAATAGAAGGGAACTTCCTCAATCTCATAGAGGGTATCTACAAAAAACCTACAGCTAACATTATACTTATTGGTGAAAAGACCAAATGCTTTTCCCCTAAGATCCAGAACTAGGCAAAGATGTCAACTCTCATTATTTCTGTTCAACATTGTAAAGGACGTCCTAGCCAGTGTAATCTGGGGGAAAAGGTTGGGGCTAGGGAGGCACGGACAGTGTATAGATTGGAAAGGAAGAATGTTAAAACTGTCAATTCACAGACAACAGATCATCTATGTAGAAAATCTTACAGAATCTACAAAAATCTGTAGAACTAATAAATGAGTTTAGCAAGATGACAGGATAAAAGATCAACATGAAAAAAATCAATTGCATTTTTTCACACTAGCAACAAACAATTAGATATTGAACTTTATAAAATTCTATTTACAATAACATAAAAACTATAAAGTATTAATGGATAAATTTAGCTAAATATGTGCAAGACCTACTGTGAAAACTACAAAACACTGCTTAGAGAAAGTATATAAATAAATGGAATTAAAAAAAGATATACATAAACGGAGAGTTATAATGTGTTCACGGGTCAGAAGATTCAATATTAAGATGTCAATTCTCCCCAAAATGATTTATAGATTCAAGGCAATCCCAATCAAAACCCCAGCAGGCTTTTTCATAGGACTGTAGAGTCTAAAATTTATATGGAAATGCAAATGACCTAGAAGAGCCAAAACATCACAGTTGGAGGAATTATACTACCTGATTTCAAAATTACAACAATGCTAATGCAATCGATTACAGTGTGTTATTGAAGCAAGGATAAACATATAGGCCAAGAGAACAGAAAAGATGTCCAGAAGTAAACCCATACATGCATAGCAAACTGATTTTCAACAAAGGTGCCAAGGTAAGTCGATGAGGAAAAGCTAGTCTTTTCAATAAATGGTGCTGGAACAACTGTTATCTACATACAAAAAAATTAACCCAGACCCTTAACTCTCACATATATTAAAAATTAACTCAATGGTTCCAAATGTAAATTCCCTAAGACCATGACTATATTCTATAATATAGTAATTTTTTTAATACCATTTTTAATTGAGGGGAAGAAAGGACTCTATACAAAATAATAATAAATATTAATGTTATTAAATAATACTAAAAACTTATAATGAACCATAGGCCTAAATATAAGAGCTAAAACTATAGCACTTCTAGAAGAAAACAGAAAAATATCATTGCAATCTTGAAGTAGACAAAAATTTAAGTAGCATACAAAAAGCATAAACTATAAGAGGAAAAAATTGGACTTCTTCAAAATTTTAGGCTTCCGCTCCTCAAAATGAAAGAAATGAAAAGGCAAGTCACAGACTGAGAGAAATATTTGCAGACACATTTCTGATAAAAGACCCGTAATCAGAATAAGAACTCTTATTATTCAAATATAAGACAACTCAAAAATGATTAAAAGATATGAACAGACGCTTCACCAATGAGATATACAAATGAGAAATAAACACATGAAAAGATGTTCAATATCACTAGTCATTAAGGGAATGCAAATTAAACCACCATGAAATACCACTACACACCCACTAGAATAGTTAAATTTGAAAAGACTGACAATACCAAGTGTTGGTGAGGATGTGGAACAACTAGAACCCTCACACATTGCTTGTGGGAATGCAACTCTTGTGGGAAAACAATTTTGCAGTTTCTTATAAAAGCTAAACACAGACATACCATATGACCCAGCAACAGGTCCTCTCTAGGGAATTTACCAAAGAAAAATGAAAATATACGTTCATACAAAGGCTTGTATACAAATGTTTATAGCAGCATCATTCACAATAGTCCAAAAATGGAAACAACCCAAATGTCTATCAAAAGTTGAATGAATCAGCAAATTAGGTTTATCCATAAAATGGAATGTTCAGTAGTAAAAGGAACGAATAATATAGATGAATCTCGAAAGCATTATGCTAAGTTGAAGACGCCAGACACAAAAGACTACCTATTATACTACTTCATTTATATGAAATTCTAAAAAAGGCAAAACTATGGTAACAGAAATCAGATCAGTGGTTTGCTAGGCGGCAAGGATGGGCAGAGGGGATTGACTGCAAAGGGGCACAGGGAAACTTTCTGGGTTAATTGAAATGTTCTATATTGATTGTGGTGGTGGTTATACGACTATACACATTTATCAAAACACATCAAATCAAACACTTAAAATTAGTGAATTTTATTTTATGCAAATTATACCTCAATAAAGGTGATATTTTAAAAAAAATTTAAAGAAGATTTAAAAAAATATTACTCAATATCTAAGCTATATGTGTATATGCAACATGTACCAAACTACAGAGTTACCCTTATATTTCTCAGTAGTGGGTGTCTTGGAATTTGATAAACCTGGTTTTATAAATACAGTGCAAAAATCATTCCATGTATGATACAAAGAAACCTCTACCAGTTTGTAACATTTACCAACTGGTGAAAAAAGACGGAGCAGAGACAAAGCACAGGGTGGCCCCCTACATCTGAAGAAGCCAAACTGCATTAATGTCACCACTCAGCAAAGACCCACAATACTGACAGGGAGAACTAGCTGTGTGCTAGGTATCGCTCAGTCCACTGTCTGGAATATTCTTCATTTGCAGCTGAAGAAGAAATCTTATCTCTTGCAACTGACACAAGCCCTAACAGTACAACTCGTGCTGCAGTTTTAAAAGTCACAAGGAACACAAAGATGACTTTGCAAGTTACCTCACATTCAAGGATAAGGCTACACTCCACTTAAGTGGAAAGATGAATCATCACAATGTACAACTGTGGGATGCTGCCATCAAACTATAATAGAACATGTAATGGATTCACCAAAAATTCATGTCTTTTGAATATATCTGACCTTTTATTGCTGTTTCTCCCCATTAGAATGATGAACTCCACGATGACAGGGATTTTTGTCTTTGCTGTTCACTGTTATATCCCTAGCATCTAAACAATGCCAGCATATAGTAATTGCTCAATAAATATTTGTTAAATGAATAAATTATGCCCACATAGATATTCAGTAAATATCTGTACGAATTTATTATGTCTAAGTAGATATTATTCACAACTAAATGATATAATAATCTTCCATTACATTTCCTTTCTTGCACAATTTCTTTGATTGGAAGTTAATAATCAAACTGTGTCTTCACTCATTTTGTTTCGAAATACCAATTCAAACATAAACTTTCTAGCAAGGTGATTCTTATTTTCTCCTTCATATAATTTCTTCATTCCAAATATTTCCTGCAATGTGTGTGTCTGTGTATGTATTCAGAATAAAGAACAAATGCATCTTTATAAAATTAGGGTTTTATAGAGGGCTATATCAACTAATAATACCACATGTCAAGTTTTTTTTTAGCTATTTCCTTAAATCTATTCTTCTGCATATGCTCCTTACCCTATCTGGAAAACTCTCCACACATTTCTCTATAAATCTCGCCTGTTTTCAACCCAATCTCCCCAATTAAGAATCCTTTATAATACTGGTTAATCTCAATCCTTTGATCCACTTTGACTTCCAACAAAACCCTAAGTCTCTTTAGGGCAGGCAATATTCAATAGTATATTTTTCTATTTCCCACTGTTACAAAACATTTGACAAATGTTTAATTTATTGAACTTGATGAATTTTAGTGAGGCTGAAGAAGCCTGAGGATACAAAAGTTAATGTAAAGCTATGAAAATAAAGAAATATATTTGCATATCAAACTATATGCACAAAGCTTACCAGTAGTGTCTGTCCTTGGGAAATGAAGAAATGACCTGATATAACTATGGTGAGAACAAGATACCCAGATTCTTCACTGGACTGAAAAACCTGAAAAAGAGAGACAGAGAACTATGTATAAGACAATAAATTTCTGTGATACTAATCAACTTATAATACTGATAAGCAAACTATTTTCTCACATTGCTCTTCCTGTCCTGAATGTTCCCTTTCCTTTCATTTCATCTGTAATCATTCCCTTATAGTTTCAAGTTTCTCTTCATAGAAGGGCTAACAGCCAAGTTTTTTAAAAATATAATTAAAACCAGTATTTTGAAACAAAAAGAATTACCAGATTAAGAATCAAGACATGTGGGACCTGAGCCAACCACTTTTAAGTTACATTTTCATAAATCATTAATTCTCTCTGAGCCTCAATTTCCTTTCTGTAAGATGGGGATAATGCCTTACAGGGTTGCTGTGAGACTTCAGAGTCCCAGCTTCTTCAGTCATATAATCCATTTTTCTTTTTTTTTTTTTTTTTTTGGTGAGGAAGATCAGCCCTGAGCTAACATCCATGCTAATCCTCCTCTTTTTGCTGATGAAGACCGGCTCTGAGCTAACATTTATTGCCAACCCTCCTCCTTGTTTTTTTCTCCCCAAAGCCCCAGTAGATAGCTGTATGTCACAGTTGCACATCCTTCTAGTTGCTATATGTGGGACGCGGCCTCAGCATGGCCAGAGAAGCAGTGCGTCAGTGCGTGCCCGGGATCTGAACCCGGGCCACCAGTAGTGGAGCGTGCGCACTTAACCGCCAAGCCATGGGGCCAGTCCCTAATCCATTTTTCATAACCCCTCAAGACCTGGTGCTTTCCTTTGGATGAGCTCTAATTTGTCAAGGTCGCTCTTAAAATACAGTGCCCAAAACTGACCATAATACTCTTGGTGTGGTCCAATCATCTCCTGTTACGTGCAGTAGTGCAGCCTATGAGCACACTAACCTTTTGAGGGGGTAGTCCCATTGAAGAGTTTGATCATATATCAACAAAACCTCCTGAAACTTCATCACCTATGTTGGTAAATCATACTTTTGCTTTCTTCATCTCAACTTAAATGTAAGACCTTGGATTTATCCCCATTATATTTTATCTTGTTAGATTTGGCCTATAGTTGTGGTGGAGAGTTGAGGCAATTAAATCTAAATGTCAAGGAGGACATGACTGATAGATGTACAAGAGTGGGATTTGGGTCTTAATAGGTGGCTTTAATATCATTACTAACACTGTAAGGTAAACATCCTTGTATAAATAATAAGATGAGGGGCCAGCCCAGTGGTGTGGTGGTTAAGTTCACGCAGTCCACTTTGGTGACCCGGGGTTCGCAGCTTTGGATCCCAGGCACGGACCTATGCACTGCTTATCAAGCTGTGCTGTGGCAGGCGTCCCACATATAAGGTAGAGGAAGATGGGCACAAATGTTAGCCCAGAGCCAATCTTCCTCAGCAAAAAGAGGAGGATTGGCAACAGATGTTAGCTCAGGGCTAATCTTCCTCACCAAAAAAAAAAAAAAAAAGAATGAAATTATAGACTCACCTTAATACTCAAAGCTCAAAATAATTAACACATATCTAACTCAATTTAAGTATATTTTTACAAGGTTACTGCATTCTCTTGATAATGTGCTATCTTAGTTTGATATGTGGAGTTTAGAGCTTTAATGCTATATTTAAACTCAAGATTTCCTACTGAGTTTTCTCTAATTCACTTTAAATTCCAAACTTAAAAATCGAATAACTGAGATGTCAAGGGGGGTATGCTAAGCCCTGCACTATTTCCTTCAGTGGTTGTATTCTGCCTCTTTCCCAGTATTAGTTATTTGTACAACACTCTTCCCACCGTAGTTTAATAGACCACTTAAAACCAGAAGGATAGCTAGAAGTCAGGCACAGCTTTCAAAACTAGTGCCTAGTCAACAAATTCTTTGGAAGGTAATATGTTAACACGACAGTTTACCTTTAGAAACATAACATATATCCTGAAAAGTGTCCAAAACATAAATGTACAGCTCAACGAATGATGATCAAGCAAACACATAATCACTACCCAGGTGAAGAAACAAAACATTACCCATCTTCCAGTAGTACCCTAGTGCTGTCTCCCAATCATATCATGATTGGGATCATGATTGGGATCATATCATGAATCATATAGAAAGAATCATTTTATGTCTGTCTTCATCAATGTTGTTGCACGTACCTGAGTTCATTCATTTTCATTACTGTGGAATACCATTCTATGACTATATCGCAATTTATTTTTTCATTCTTTTGTTGATGAATATTGTTTTTCTAGTTTAGGTCTACCACAAACAATGCTATTATAAACATTCTACCTAACACTCTCATTCGGCAGAAACACTCATTATGGAGATGCCAATTCTTCCCAAATTATTTTATAAGTTTTTCAAGCGATGGCTAATGACTTCCAGGAGAGTCCCAGTAGACTTCTCCCCTGCCCTCCAACCTATTACATCCAATTGCCCACTTAAAGGTCTAATAGTCATCTCAAAATTAATGGCCCCGGGGCCAGCCCAGTGGCGTGGTGGTTAAGTTCGCGTGGTCTGCTTCAGCAGCATGGGGTTCATGGGTTCGGATCCCAGCTGCGGACCTACACACCGCTCATCCAGCCATACTGTGGCAGCATCCTACATATAAAATAGAGGAAGACTGGCACAGATGTTAGCTCAGGGACAATCTTCCTCAAGAAAAAAGAGGAAGATTGGCAACAGACGTTAGCTCAGGGCTGGTTTTCCTCACCAAAAAAAAAAAAATTAACAGCCCCTTACTTGAAGTCCTAACCTTTCCATTCACTCATTTATTCATTCATTCAATATTTCCAAAGTGTTGAGCAAGTGGCATCTGTTGTCTATCACCAGGAGTATAAGCCCAAACACTTCTGCCCACTGCTACTTGGTATTGGAGTCACCATGGAAAACACAACACAGTCAAGCAGTGGATGGAACAGTGCTTTACTCACACAGAGAAGAGACACAGCAAGATTAGCCTTATTAGTGGGGGTTGGTTTCCCCATGGCCAGCAGATCCCTCTCAGCAGCTGACACAGGGCAGTTGGCCTGCACTCATCCCTCTCGTGCTGTGGCAAGAGGACCCTTTCCCCTCCCCCCAGGGGACAGATACAGCAGTGGAGTTGGCCAGGTGCCATATGATGCTTAAGCAGAACAAAGGAGCACAGGCTGTAAGGATTCTTTATCTCTTGGTAAGGAAGTGTTCCAGGCCCAAGACCCATTCTTACATTGCCAAGAGGGAGTTGAAAGACTGCATGAGCAAGACTGCCTTTTCCAACACAAAGCACCTACCATGTGCCAGGGTGTTGAAGGCATTTGACTCCCACAGTTTTTCCATCTCAGAGTATAATCATACCCTTCCATTTCCTTAGGCCCAAACTATGGAATCGTTCTTGAAACCTCTCCTTTTCTCACACCCATATCCAATCCATCAGCAAATCTTTCATATCTACCTTCAAAATCCAGAATCTAACCACTTCTCACAGGCCTGGGCTGAGTTATAATCATCTCTAATAGATTATAATAACCTTCTAACTGTTTGTCTCGTTTCTATTCTTGCTCCCCCTTTCCAACACAGTTTATTCTCAATATAGTAGCCAGAGTGATCTTTTTAAAACCTAAGTCAGATCATGTCATTTCCAGCTCAAAGTCCAGCAGTAGCTTTCCATCCCATTGAGAGACTCATGCAAGGTGCTCCACAATCTAGCCCTCCACTGCCTGTCTGCTCTCATCGCCCTCTGTGCACTCTGCTGCAGCCACACTGGCCTTCTTGCTGCTCCTTAACCCACGAGGCATATTCATGATTATAAAACTCAGGGCTTTTACAATTGCTGTTCAATCTGGAATTCTTTTCTCCTAAATAGCCACAAGACTCACTCCACTTCTTCAGGTCTTTGCTTAAATGTCATCTTTTCAGGTAAAACTTTTCCTGACCATCCTACTGAAAACTGCCACCAACTCCCCCTGTTACCCAAACTTGATCACTCCTAGTCCCTTCTCCACTTTTGTTTTTCTCCATAGCTCTTACCACTTTTGTTACTTTATATTTACTTATCTGTCTACCTACTTTCTTTAAAAGATAACTGATAAATGGGATTACAAACAACACTCAATCCAAAAGAAGGCAGAATAAGAAAAAAAAGGGAACAAAGAAAGATGGGACAAATATAAAACATACAGCAAAATTATAGACTTAAACCCAACCCTATTAGTGATTACATTAAATGTAAATGGCTTAAACACCCTAATGAAAGGCAATCTGACAACAGGATAAAAAGACAAGACACAACTATATGCTGCCTACAAGAAATGCACTTTAAATATAATAACATGAACAAGTTAAAAACAAAAGGGTAGGAAAAATGTATACCATGCTAACACGAATCAAAAGAAAGCCAGATAGCTATATTAACATTAGGCAAGAGTATCAAAAGATATAAAGAAGGTAATTTCATAATGATAAAGAGGTCAATTAATCAAGAGACATACTTACTCTAAACATTTATGCCCCAATAACAGAGCTTAAAAATACATGAAGCAATAACTGACAGAACTGTAAGGAGAAATAGACAAATCCACAATTATAGTCAGAGATTTCAATACCCCCTCTCAATAACTGACAAAACAAGTACATAGAAAAATCAGCAAGTATACAGTAGACTTGAACAACACTATCAACCAACATGACCTGACTGACATTTACGAACACTCCACCCAATACCAGCAAAATACACATTCTTCTTGTGTACACAGAGTATTTACCAAGACAGACCACATTCTGGGCCATAACACAAGTCTCAGTAAATTTAAAACTATGTTCTCTGAACACAAATTAGAAATCAATAACAGAAAGATCTCTGAAAAAATCCCCAAATATTTTGAAACTACTTCTATTCAACATTGTACTGGAGGTTCTAACCATTGTAATCAGGCAAGAAAAAGAAATAATAAGTAAAACTGTCTTAATTCACAGACACTATGATCATTTATATAGAAAATCCAATTGACTTTCCTAGAATAAATGAATTTTAGAAAGGTTGTAGGATACAAGATCAATAAACGAAAACTAAATTTATACATACTAGTAAAGAACAATTGGAATTTCAAATTTTAAAAACATAAAAATAGCATCAAAAAATATGAAATACTTAGGGGTAAATATGACAAAAGAAGTGAAAGATCTGCACACTGAAAACTGACAGAAATTTAAGAACACATAAATATATGGAAAGATATACTTTGTTCATGGATAGGAAGATTTAATATTAAGATGCTGAGGTAGGCAGAATAATGGTGCTCCAAAGATGTCCATGCCCTAAAATTCATATGGGAATGCAAGGATCCAAAGAAAAGATCTTAAACCAAGCATTAAAGTCAGTCAGTTAACATTAACAAAGTACCCACTATATATGATCTCTCTCATAAATATTTGGGAAAGAAAAAGATATAGAAAGGAATGTCCCTGATCCTGAGCTTCATTCACTCAACACATATTTACTGAGCACCTACTAGACGCCCAGCATTATTCTAGATGGGACACATCATTAAACAAAACAAAGATTCCTGCCCTCATGGAGCTAACGTGGAATGGGGATGCAGAGAAAGGGTACAGATGATAATAAATATAACTAGTGGCATACTAAGGATGGGATGGTGGAGTCAGTCAGCCTTGGTGCAGGCAATAAGGGAATGCTTTGTCGAGAATTTATAAACAATAGTAAAACTAACTAAAAAGCAGTTTGCTTTTTATTACCACCATGTGCCAGCAATTCTAATCAATGTCACTGATAAAATACTCCTCCCTGAAAAAATCTTCTATTGGTCTAAGTTCTAAACAATTGCTACAGTTACTGCTGAGTTTAAATAATACACATGCAAGCTTCAAATGATCAGATTTTTATTATTTATTCTTTAATAAACTTTGTTTTCTACACAGATGTTCATTTGGAAAACTCCCAGTTATAAAGTTGGCCTGCATACATGCAGACTTAACCACATACACTTGTTTCAGGTGTAGCTCATAATGCTTTGATATACTTTGGCTTGCTTAACACAAAGTTCTTGTCTCTAACCCTTTCTTAGGATGCAGGTCACTTCAGTCCTGTGGTACTACCTTCTTCTGCATTTAAACCATAGATCCAAAATAAACAATGATTGCACAGGGATTGTAAAGACCAAGAAACAGAACTTAAGTTACTCCAATGCTGTCATTTTATGGACTCTCTTGGTATTTATACTTGTGTTTAAAATTTTAAACAATGAAACAGAGTGCAAGCAACAAGATGGAACATTTTTGTTTGGTAAGTGCAAGTACTAGTTCACACTCAAAATATTTTACTAAATTTGAATAATACCTTTTACACTGAAATTTATTCTTTATAAATTGTTAAATGTTTCCAAACTAAAGAACTAAAAAGAGAATAAAACATAGCAATTTTATCAGTAGTTGCCTAAATTGTACCTTTGGAGATTTTTGGTTTTATTTTTTTTAATCACTTATTAGTTAATGGGCAATTAATTACATAAAGTATTAGTCTGAACCAAAGAATCAAAGTTCAAACAGGTATCTAGATATAAAAACAATTGGCTAAATAGTTGTGCTTTTTTCCCGCCTTCTACTATATTGTGTATTTCTTTTTTCTTATTTATTTTACTGGCATGATTATAATAATGAAGCTCAAAGGAATTTTCACTGTCTGCCTAATAAATGAATACTTGATGAAATTTTTGTGAAAATAATTTCATCATTTTGGGGAGGAGAGGAAGGTGTTTAAAAATGATCCATTCTGGTGTCATTACATTCAGCAGTGTGCCTTGAACATCTAGGTAAATTATCTAGTATATCAGAAAAGTGCTAGGAGCTAGGGAAAAATAAAGCAGGGTAAGCAGAATGAGAGTGTAAAGACAGGGCATGAAAGTTACAATATGAATAGGGTGGTCATGGTAGGCATTGCTGAGAAGGTGAGGCTCGAGCAAAGACTTGAAGGCATGAGAGGGTTAACCAGATATCCAAGAATTCCACACTTACTATTTTTCAGATATTTGTTGCAATCTTTCATCTAAAAAGGTCCTTTATAGCATGCTCATACAGTTTGAAAATGTCCAATTTAAGACCTCCAACGGATTCAGGAAAAATGGTAGTTTGATTGCATCCCTGCAGTATTCCCTTCCCAAATCCAATCCAAATACCAATTACCTTTCCTTGAGCAGTTATTAAAATCAGTATCCAAGTGGGCAAGGAGGGTGGGTTGAGGTCTCAGGAGCCAGATAAAAAGAGCTGGTATGTTTTCCCCCTATTGGAGAAAGGAGGCCCTAGCCTGAGCCAGGAGCCCCAGGGCAAAAATAGAAACGCTACAGTTCTGGGGAGAGAGCCGTAGAAATTGGTGGAGCTCCCAGAGCACTAGGCTGCGATTCTGAAATTGCTACTGGACTCCCAGCCTCCAAGGAGTCACACTGGAGCTGGACAACTTACTTAGCTGAGTCCTTCTTACTCCTCTACAGAAGGCCCAGAGGGCTGAGACTCATGTTCCTCCCAACACTCACCACTTAAGGTATGTGTCCACTGTTGGACTTCAGCGCCAAGGGTAAAAAGAGGCATAAGTTAGATAAAGGAAAATAACTACAGACCCAATGGGCTAAAGCGATGAAGAACAAACAGAAAACCCAGAACGGGTGGCTCCTAGCGGAACAAAACTGCTGGAGGAGAGCAACAACAGCTTGAACCAAAAAATTATTATTATTATTACTAAAAACACTTAAGGAGAGTCTTGGAGCTAAAAACATGTTTTTAAATATAAAAATTCAATAGCTTAACCGAACAATTGGATGGACACTGTTGAGACCAAATTAGTGGTCCGAAAGATCAAGTTGGAGAAATATTCACAAATACAGAGCAAAGCTACAAAGAGGAAGAAATCATGTGTAGTACAAGACAAAATAATATGGAGCAAAGATTCAGAGCCAGGAGAATAAATGTTAACGTCAGGAGCTAAAGTGGAGGGGGAAAAACAGATGGAGGAAAGGCAATGATTACACAAATAATAGAAGAAATATCCCATAACTGCAGAAAGACACGCGACAGAAGATGGTTCAAGTTCCAGGCACTGATGGCGGAAAAAAGTCAACAACTAGATGCATCCTGATAAAATTTCTGAATTGAAAAGAGAGAGGAAGATCTTAAAAGGTTTCAGTCAAAAAAAAAAAAAAGTAACTCTCCAACACTGGAGGATTCTAGAGAACTAACTCCCTTTTTTAAGTGGTAAAGGAAGGGAAAGAATCATGCATTTATCCTACCTCTCCTACACAAACCAACCACTGGGTAAACTGTAATAGACATGAGGAAGTTTCTCATTACAAAAATATTCCAGATAATAAATTAAGAAAAAAAGATAAAATTAGAATATCAACATTTTGCAACTCCTAATTAATTAATAGCTCTAGGCCTTGTGCATCAATAGCTGCAGCATCACAAAGAGAGAGATAAATAGGCATTACATAACTTCCAACGAGAAGAAAACCAAACCACCTAATAAGTACTCTTGCAAAAAAAACAAAAAACAAAAAAACCTGAACTTGTTGAAGCCTCTAGATTCAACTATCAATTCACAAGTAATACAGAGCATAAAGGATTACATTAACTGCACCACAGACACACAGTCAGCAAAATCTGTACTGTCAGAAACTCCATAGAACTCAGTTACTTCAACAAATAAATTGCAAGGAAGGGAGAGAGGTGGGATCAGAGAAACATATGGAGGGGAAACCTAAAGATTAAGATATACCAATCACAATGTATGGTCCTGTTTAAAAGAATTATGACACTTATGAAACTATTAGAAATTTGAGCACTATTTAATAATATTAAGGAATTGTTCTTTAGGGTAAAAATGATATTATGATTATGTTTTTAGAAGTCCTTATCTTTTAGAGATCTGAACTGAAATAATTACTGATGAAATGGTATGATGTCTGAGATTTGCTTCAAAATAACACAACGGACAGGGATAGGGAATAGAGGAAACCAGACTGGCCATGAGTTGATAATTGTTGGAGCTGGATGATACACACATGTGGGTTTACCATACTATTCTGTCTACCTTCTATTATGCTTGAAATTCTTTATAATAAAAAGTTTTACAAAAGGCTTCCATTTTCTTTGTTGACTAGATAGAAGCAAGGTTAAGGAAGGCATTCAGCTTACTACAAAAGACAAGGATACTACAAGTAATGTCCTAACTCTACAGAGAGATTCCAAGTATCATAATGCCTAATATAATCCAGGCATCTGAGGGAAAAAAATTACTTAATTCTGGCTGTTGGGAAATATATATACCAATTTTTTGGTGAGAAAGATTAGCCCTGAGCTAACATCTGTTGCCAATCTTCCTCTTTGCTTGAAGAAAATTGTCCCTGAGCTAACATCTGTGCCCATCTTCCTCTATGTTATATGTGGGACACCTGCCACAGCATGGCTTCATGAGCAGTACATAGGTCCCCACCCAGGATCTGAACCCACGAACTCCGGGCCGCCAAAGTGGAGCGTGCAAACTTAACCACTACACCACCAGGCCAGCCCTAGGAAATATTTTTAAGGAGTGATAATTGAGCATTTTACTGAACGTTCACATAGCACAATATGAAAAGCTCAAAGAAAAATGTTCTCTCTAATGACCAAGTCATCACAGAAAAAGACAGGAATTTTAAAGTGTCAGAGAGAACATATCACATTCACATCTTCCCTTCATTCAGGTTGCTAACCTAAATGTGACTCAAGATTTATATCATCAAAACAGTATTGTTGTACTGACAAAAACAGACACAGACCAATAAAACAGAATAGAGAACCCAGAAATAAACCCATGCATATATGGTCAACTAAAATTTGACAAGGGAGCCAAGAACACTCAACGGAAAAAAAGACAGTCTCTTCAATAAATGGTGCTGGGAAAACTGGATATTCACATGCAAAATCTTGTGAAACCAGACCCCTACCTTACACCCACTCATAAAAAATAGCTCAAAATGGATTAAAGACTTAAATGTCAGACATGAAACTCCTAGAAGGAAACATAGGGAAAAACCTCCTTGACATTGGTCTTGGAATTATTTTTTGGATATGACACCTAAAGCACAAGCAAAAGCAAAAACAAACAGGTGGGACTACCTCAAACTAAAAAGCTTCTACACAGCAAAAGAAATGATCAACAAAATGAAAAGGCAATGAGAGAAAATATTTGCAAACCAAACATCTGACAAAAGGTTAATATCCAAAATATATAAGGAACTCATACAATCAATAGCAAAAAAGCAAATAATCCAATTTAAAAAATGGGCAAAAGACCTGAAAGGACATTCTTCCAAAGAAGACATACAGATGGCCAACAGGTACATGGAAAGGTGCTCAAATCACTAATCATCAGGGAAATGCAAATAAAAACCACAATGAGCTATCACCTCACACCCGTTGGAATCGCTATTATCAAAAAGACAAGCGAGAACAAGTGTTGAGGATGTGGAGAAAAGGGAACCCTTGTACACTATTGGTGGGAATGTAATACGGTACATCCACTATGGAAAACTGTATGGGGGTTCCTCAAAAAATTTAAAATAGAATTATCATATGATCCAGCAATTCCACTTCTGGGTATATATACAAAGGAAATGCAATCACTATTTCGAAGAGTTATCTGTACCCCCGTGTTCTTTGCAGCATTATTTACAAGAGCTAAGACATGGAAACAACCTAGGTGTCCACTGACAGATGAATGGATAAAGAAAATGTGGTATGTATACATGCACACACAAGAATACTATTCAGCCATAGCAAAGAAGGAAATCCTACCATTTGCAACAACATGGATGAAACTTGAGGGCATTATGCTAAGTGAAACAAGTCAGACAGAGAAAGACAAATACTGTATGATCTCACTTATATGTGGACTCTAAAAAAACCAAACTCATAGAAACAGAGTGGTTACCAGAGACAGGAGATGGGCAAAATGGGTGAAGGTAGTCAAAAGGTACAAACTTCCAGTTATGAGATAAATAAGTTCCAGAAATGTAATGTACAACATGATGACTAGAGTTTAACAATACTGTATTGTATATTTGAAAGTTGCCAAGAGAGTAGATCTTAAAAGCTCTCATCACAAGGAAAAAAATTTGTAACTATGTGAGGTGACGGATGTTAACTAAATTTCCTGTGGTAACCATTTTGCAATGTGTACATATATCAAATCATTATGTTATACATTTTAAACTTAAACAATGTTATATGTCAATCATACTGGGGAAAAAAAGATTTACATTAACTCGACCTCTGTCTGTTGTGGTATTTTGCCATCCACACAGTAGCACAGACTGAGATATAGAGCCTGCCTATCACAAGCTGGCTTTTCAGACAGAGCTTATACACTGGTTAAATCAGAGAGTCTTCTCATATTTCCTATGTATGTATTTGTGCAAGACTGTACTATAATACTAATCTAAAATTAAATAGAAAAAAGTCAAATGAAAATATAGAAAAGTATTTCAAATGTACTTACCTTAAATTATATCTACATGAAAGGCTAAAACAGTGTTACTCTTCAGATGTGACAAATTAAATTATGTACTTGATTAAGGGTTTTGTTTTCTGCTTTTAAGACCCCTCAGAAAGTGTCACAGCTCTATATACTGGCCCAAACTGCTGATTTATGCATTACAAAATATGGAAAATGTGCAAAATTGCTAAGTAGGCTATCAGTTGCCTCCCCACTGACTCTCGATAGCTAAAGAGCCTCATAGATTATTTCAACAAACTTGTAGAGTATATTACGCTAATGAAAGTGGTCCTGCTACATACCCATTACCAAACTGTAAAATTCAGTATTTTGTTTTTGCTGTTTCACAGAAATGAAAAATGTTAACAATAACAATAATAAACACAATTACAAGAGCATAACAATTAGACAAAAAAAAAAAAGTAACCATATATACCTGAGGAATTTCCTTCTTTGGAAACTAAAAAATTATCTCATGCATCAAAGCATGAGATGTGATTCCTCTTCTTTTACCATATATCGCTAAGAATAATGATCACGAAACTATCCAGTCCCTTTAAACCTAACTACGAGAGTTAACTTGATCACCTTGATTAGCAGCCATAAGCAGAACATATTTACTCAAAACATCTTCCATGCAACAGAGGAATAAGATCTACATGTCTTTGAAATTACCAATCAAGGTCCCTCTGGTTACTGTTCTTTCCATAAAACATAGTCCTAGAACATATCTCCAATACTATGTTTAAAAAATCCTTTAGAAATTTTCCAAACTAATAAATCCTATAAAAATCACCAAGTATACCAGAAAGTCGTACCTCCCATTGGCACATCTCTCCTAGGTCCCTGCAACTTGCACACTCGCCTTTGCTATCTTCATAGGCACTATCATCTATTCATTCATAAACAAGGCTCATTTAAGCTCATAACAGTTCCAATATCCAAACCGTATTTGTAAATCTGAGTTAAAGAAACACCTTAATTTGTTTCTCAGCTGCCATGTAGTCATTTGCGAGGAGAAAAGCACCCTATATTCCAAATGAGCAGGTCCTTCAGCTTGTTTGGCTAGCTCTTTCAGTGGTGATGCCTTAATCATCTTTAAACAGCCCTGCACAGTAGTAGGTGGGGCACATGGTAGGTGGGGAACAAATCCTAAACATGAATGAATGTTAATACTCTTGAGCCTCATTTTAAACTAACTTCTTAGACTTCTTCAACCACTAAGCTGAAAAAAAAAACTTCACTATATTTGTCCAGATAAATTCCACCTTAAATTATGTTATGCAAACAAGCTATGGCCTTTATGAAAATTATGTCTGTTACACAAGCTTTTGTTTATTGAAAGAGAACAAAGACTGATTCCAAATTGGAAATATGTATTTATAAACTGATGCTTTCGAACAAGTAATGATTTTGTAATAGAAAAAAAATTTAGAACATCAGTTAGAAGGTTCTCCTCAAAAGCCTAAGCAATCTACAATGTATGTGACATACAATTCAATTAAACATAACTAAAATTATAAAAATTATTTCCATATCTATTAGGCAGATAGGTGTAGGCTAGAGTATGCTGTAGAAATTAACAACCTCCAAAAGCAAAGGTTTATTTCTCACTCACACTACCTATCCATCCTCACTCTACCTGTCTTCGCATTCTACCTCACACTGCCTACCATTCTCACTGTTGGACCTAAGCTGACACACCAGCCGATATCTGCAACACTGTAGCAACAGGAAAGAAGATGAGAATCATGCACTGGCTCTTAAAGCTTCTGCCCATGACACAGGTCAGTTCTGCTTACACTTCACTGGCCAAAACCAGTCACATGACACACTTAACTTGAAGAGGCCCAGGATATGCAATCTTAGTATATTTTGTGAACAACACTAATGACTACTACTTTATAAAAGATATTATCTGGAATCAGATAGACCTAGGATCAAATCCTAGCTTTGCCACTTGGAGGTATACTTAATTTTCTCATCTATAAAATAAAAATAATAACTACCTTATAGGATCATCAGAAAGACTAAATGATATTACATCAGATTAGATGCTTAACAGAATGTCTGGCCTTGATTCATTTATTCAATAAATATTTTGGGGGCATCTGCCAAGCACTCTTCTAGGTACTGACATACAGTAATTATGCACTAAATAACAATAGCAACAACCATAAAAACTGTTATTAGAAAATGCCTTTTGGGGCCGGCCCCGTGGCTTAGCGGTTAAGTGCGTGAACTCCGCTGCTGGCGCCCGGGTTCGGATCCCGGGCGCGCACCGACGCACCGCTTCTCTGGCCATGCTGAGGCCGTGTCCCACATACAGCATCTAGAAGGATGTGCAGCTATGACATACAACTATCTACTGGGGCTTTGGAGGGAAAAAATAAATAAATAAAATCTTTAAAAAAAAAAAATGCCTTTTGAGTTCCAACTAGGAACTCCAAGATAAGCCTTCATTTCTTAGCAGTCTCCAGATTCAGAAGAAAGAAGTGTGTGGCAGACTTCTAGTTGTTCTACAATACCCATTTTCCATCTTACATGGGAATAGAATCTCTCATTTTTAGCTGGACACATGATCTCATGGAATACAGACTACATATGCCAGCTGTCTATGCAGTTAGGATGGCCATAGGTCTAAATTCTGGCCATTTTGCTTAGGAGGAAGTGTCACGTGGCAACTTATGGAAAATTTCCTTATGAGAAAATTTCTTTCCTTAAGAACAGTTATGTATACTTTAGCTACTTCTTCATCCCTGCCTCCACTAAACCATCTAGAATATCAATTCTACCTTGGACTAAGAGACGACGGCCATGCACGGCAGAGGAACAAAACAGAAGGATCCTCAGTTCCTGACACTGCAGAGTGTCATCCCAGCCCTGTATTTTTATGTGGAGAATAAACTTTCGTCTTATTTAATTCACTGTTATTTTGCATTTTCTGTCCCTCAGAGCCAATCTTAGTCCTAACTAATACAAAATACAACCTGTTAACTCTTCAAAAAAAGCAAGGCGCATGAAAGAATAATAAATCTTGATGATACCCCTACATCTTCATAAAAGAAGATACCAATGTAGGAAGTTAGCAGTGTACAGCAGAATGAGGGCTGGCCTGAGGAAGACCTGAGTTTTCAAATCAGTTCTTTCACTTCCTTTGGCAAGCTATTTAACCTAGCCAGGCCTCAGCTTCTTGTCTATAAAATGGTAATAAGAGCTAAAGAGTTGTGAGAATCAAATGGGAAGATGTGAAAATACTTTATAAATTGCAAAGCACTATAAAGTATCAGTATTACTTTGTCAGTTGTCCCCTTCTCCACCTTTCCCTCAGAATTGGGGCATGAGGATGGATTACAACACATAGACAAACCTAAAGAGTCCTCCCAGAGATTTGATTCATTAGGTCTAGTGCAGCAACCATGAATCTGCATTTTCAACAAGCACCCCAAGAGAGTGTCCACAGTCTGCCCACGACACCTTGAGAAACACTGCTCTAGGGATCAGGCCCCACCTATTCTTCTAATCCTGGGCTCAAGTGCCCCAATATTTTAAGACTGTGCTGAAATACAAGGACAATTCCATAGTCTCTCCAGTACCTAACTGAATGCCAAGTACCCAGTAGATAATTTAATAATATTTTGTTGAATTGATGAACTGAAGTGGAAAAAAACAAAGTGGAACAGAATCAAATGACCCACTACGGACTTCCACTCCTAGCCAACATAAAGTAGCAGGGACTGAATTTACCTCTAAAACAATGAAAAACTGGACCAACTAAACAACTAAAATAACTGCCTGAAACAACTAAAAAACCGGACAACTCCCAACTCCTGCAGAGACTTCTCCTCAAATCTTCAGCATATATGTGTGAGCAAACTACTGGAGGCTGGGCAAAGAACCACCTGAAAGGATTTAAGGGAACAATCCCGAGAGCTCATACAGGGCAGGGAAGAGGGCCTGTTCTCATCAGCCAGAGTGGAAAAACTCATAATTTTCAGGGTATTGGGCAAAGTACTCTGAAGAGTTTTGCCTCAGGAGTGGGAAAAAACTAGCTCTAGATCAAATGCTTCTCTGGCCCCACCTGACAAAACTTAAAAGCAAGACTTGAAAGAATCAAACTGTTTCCAGATAACTTCGCCCAGAATAAAAGCTCAAGAATATTTATAGGAATACAAAAGTATCCTACACCCAACAGGGCAAAATTCACAACATCAGGCATCCAATCAAAAATTACCAGGCATTCAAAGAACTACTATTCTACTATTTTTAAAAATAATTTTCTTGGGGTTTTACTAAATCTTAAATTATCCTTAAAAAAAAAAAATACTGTCATTTTTATCATCTCACCCTGTGTGTTAATCTCAAAATTCCTCACCCATATAACTGAACTGCTAGTCCCCATATGAAATATTAATATTTCTAAGACAAACAGCATAGTAGTTAAAACCACAAGCTTTGGACAGGAAAACCAGGGTATGAATTCTTTTTTCTCACTTATTATCTCCGTGTTCCTGGGCAAGCCACTGAACCTGAGTTTTACTTCACTTATCTATAAAACGGGTATAATAATATTTGCTTCATAGGGCTGCTGTAAGAAATAAACCAAAGTAAACAATAAATAGTAGCTATCGTGTCATAATTATCAGTAATTATCATAAGAAGAGTTCAGAGAAGTTACTACACACTCGGTCAAACACTTACTGAGCACCTATCACATGCTAGGTAATATGTAGGCACTAGGAGTATAAAGAAAAAAAGGAGTTAAGAAGACCCAAAGTATGGGGCCAGCCCGGTGGTGTAGCAGTTAAGTTCACACGCTCTGCTTCAGCGGCAGGGGGTTCGCAGGTTCAGATCCCGGACGCAGACCTACGCACTTATCAAGCCCTGCTATGCTGGCGTCTCACATAAAGCAGAGGAAGATGGGCACAGATGTTAGCTGGAGGCCAATCTTCCTAAGCAAAACAGAGGAGGATTGGCAACAGATGTTAGCTCAGGGCTAATCTTCCTTTAAAAAAAAAAAAAAGACCTAAAGTATACCTTATGTTGAATTCACATTTAAAAGTTCATTTCAAGTACAAACTCCATATTCTATTTCTTAATTTCTAAGTAGGGCAATTATTTTAAGTTCCTCCTATAAAAATTAGAGGATGACTTTTTTCCCCTTTGAAAGGAAAAAATAAGAAGTTGTCAGGTTCAACCAATTAGGGCACATCTGAGAAATCCTTGCAATCTGAAAAACATAGTAAAACTTTAAATTAAAAGCAACCTGCAATTAACATCACCTTTCAAAATTATTCTCAAATTAGTAGACTAAATTATATCCAGACATAAAATACATAAAATGGACCAATCTGTTATTATGCTAATCTTTTCAGAAAGCCTGGGCTAACAGATGTAAGGAATTAAAATCAAGTTCAAGTTTGTATTTCATTTGCTCATTCCACTTAAATGACAGATGGTTTAAATATTAACCCAATTAATAAAATATTTGAATATTCATTATGAATCTGATTGCCTTGCCTCATAACTCCATAAATTCATTTCATTAATTTTACTACTATATGGTGGCCCATTTCATTAAGGTCTTCTGAACTCTTACCTCTCAAAGTGTGGTCCTAGAATCAATAGCATCAGCATCACCTGGAAGCTTGTTAGAACTACAGACTTTCACCCCACATACCAGACCTACTGAGTCAGAATACGCGTTAAAAAAAAAATCCTCAAGTGATTTCTATGTACGTTGAAGTCTGAGTAGCACAGTTCTAACCCGTTGATTTTTTTCACATTTTTTTACAGTTACAAAAAGTTTACTTGCTTCCAAATTGTGGTTATTTATCTCCAGATAGTGACTTTTAATAAGAATAATTCAATTCAGACAAATAAATCAAATCAATATAGATATATATTAGATATTCTATATATAATACTTGTATCTCAGACTTGAACTTATCTCTCAACTAAGACTTCAAGTCTTAGAAGTATTGTTGTACTATATATTTTTTCTCTTGAGTTGAGATTTTTGCTTTAGCAAGTGGCCATTGTGATGAAAGTCTTCTCTATTAAACAACTATATAGAACAGTACTAGGAGATTAGATTCTCCCCACGATTTCAGAAAAAAAAAATTTCAAAATAGGTTCCACCAAGGCTGAATTTGAAAGTTCCCTGGAGAAAAAACGATCAGAATGACTCTATCCTCCACGATAATACATTTTTATGCTTTCCCTAACATATTTTTTACTGCACATACCACATATTTTTACAATAAGAAATTCACATGGGACTTAAGTGCAGTTCTTTAGATGGCTCACCTTTTATTATTACTATTGCACAACAGTCACACTGCTCATAAAATAGAACAAATTTTGTTTTCTCCTTGGTTTTTCAAAAAAAAATGACCGACCTAGGCTGAAACTGATCACAGCAGGTAGGATGGTTCGGTACAGATTCAAAGGAAGGTACAAATGTTCAGTTTTCAAAAGCACTGCAAAAGCCAACCTCATCTCTTGTCACTGTAGCCGTGGCTTCATGCCAAACATTTGAAAACTGTTGAAAAGTGCCGTTCCTTATAAGCAATTATGAAGAACTTTGCAAAGAGAAGGAAAAAAAAATTGTATTAACAGTCAACTCCTTAGAATGGTCAAATGTCCATGGCCTCTGGGTTGCAGGATAAGAATCTAAGAGTTAGCCGGCTGCATCTGAGCCAATGCACCCAACGCTCATGCCTTAGGAGAAAGGGTTTAAAGGGTGTTAAGAGAAGGTATCAAGGAACCTGTTGGGAAGTCTCAAAAATTAAATATGTCCTCAAACACCCCCAGTTTTTTATAAGATCCTATTATAGATTAGTCATCCTTCAATTTAACTCTGTATTCACCCCATTTTGCATTTGTAACCTATATAGTTTCTCAGGATACAGGGTTCCATGAGTAAACTAGGTATTTAATGCATTTTTTACATTCCTAGATCCACTGATTTCAAGACATAGTGCCCCTAGCTCTAATATTCTAGAATCTGGTGAACAATTCATTATGCCCCATCCTCACATTCACAGCCAAGGCTCTCGGAAGAACTGTCTATGCACATCAGCTCCGTTTCCTCACCTACCAGTCACTCTTCAACCCACCCCTATCTGGCTTCCACCCCCTTCACTTCACTGAAACTTCTCTTGGTAAAGACTATAAGGATCTTCATATTGCTAAATCCAATGTACACCCCTTAGTCATCATTTTTCTTCACTTTGTGGCATCACTCAACGAAGTTAATTATTCTCTCCCTCTTGAAATAACTTTCCATAGCTTTGACAGACCTGCTTTCTCCTGGGTGCCTTCCAACTCTCTGGCTCTTGTCAATCTTCTTCAGGGACTCTGTCTCCTCTACCTGACCTACAAATGCTGGACTATCTAGAATCTCATATAATCTCATAACTATAAGTATCATCTTCATGCTGATGACACACCTTCATGCTGATAATACATTTACATCTCCAGCTCAGATCTTTCTTCTGAGTCTAGGCCAGTATATCCAACAACCTATTCAATATCTCCACCTGGATGCTTCATAAACACATTTAAACTCAATACGTCCAAAACTGAAGTCTTGGATCTTTCATTCCTCCTCCAATGTTTCCTATTCCCCAACCATCTACTCAGCTGCTCCTACTAGAAACCCAGAAGTCCTTGACTCTCACCACTCATATCCAATCAATCTCCAAGTCCAAAATATAGCTTTAATATGTCCCGTTTCCCCATCTCTCCTGCCATCCTCCCCTGCTCCCTGCCTTCAGGTCCAAGTCATTATCATCTCTTGCCTACCACACTGCAATAGCATTCTAAGTGATCTTCCTGAATCTACTCAAGTTCCCCTCCAATTCCATCTCCACACTTCAACCAGACTTATCTTTCAAAGATGAAAATGCTCCTACTTAGAACCATTTAGTGGATTCCTATTGGTTTTAGGATAATGTTCACAAACATTATCCTACCTCTCCGAACAATCTCATCTCATACTATTGCTCCTTTGTTCCCTAAGCACTAGCCTTACTCTTTTTCTCCGTACATTACCCATGCTGAGGTTTTTCTAGGTGCAGGGCCTTTGTACATGTTGCATCGTCTACCTGGAATATTTGTTCTCTTTCTTTTACTCTTCTCCTACCCAATGCTGCCCAAACCACACCAACATACACATGCACGTGCATATTCCAAAATCTCAGGGTCCACATCCAATAGTCAAACCAGATCACAAGGAACTGAATGACTAGCAACGCTTGGCGTTAAAACATACCACCAGAACAAAAAAATAATAACTTTATACAAGGTACTGTTTTAGGTGATTTTTATATATTAACTTATTCAATCTTCGCAACAATCTGATGAAGTAGGTACTATTATTATCTATATTTTAAGATAAGGTAAATAAGGTACAGAGAGGATAAGTAACTTAACCAAGGTCATTGAAATCCAGTGGCAAAGCTAGGATTCAAATTTAGTCCTCGTTCTGTGTGTGCTTGACTGTTCCTAGCATGACAACTTGGATATGGACTATTCAACCCTTCGTTCCACAGAAGGGATGTGGAACTGGTTTACATAACTATATAGTTATTTGGATAAATACTATATACTCCACTAGACTAAAAACATAAATGAGGGTAGGGACCGTGTATATCTTGTATATCTTGTGCACTCATATATCCCCAGCACCCTGAATAAAATCTCACACATAATTGATGCTCAATAAATATCTGTTGAATATATGAAGGTTCATTACTCCCTTGTATAATTATTTTGAACACGTCCTGGGTCTTCATAAATATAAATATATATAAATATATTTTTTTCTTATGATAACTGTCGCCTGATTATTCCTGTCAGTCCCTTGGTGTCCCCTCCTCCTGTCCGCGTGGCATTCGGGTCCCGGGCCCTACGTGGTGGCTGCCCACAGTCTTCCCTCCCTCCCTGCGGGGATGAGCGCCTCGCGGCCTTTCCTGCCCTCAGTCCTCACCTTCCACGTGGGAGAAGAGGCTGTCCCAGGTTCCAGGCCAGGCCCAGGCGACTCCCCAGTGCCCGAGGGCATGAAGCGACCATACCGCTGCAGAGGCCACTGTGCCGCACCTCCACCAGGAAGATCAAGGCCCGCCTGCTCTTTTCCCGCCTCCGCCATCTTGGGCCTCAGGGAGCGCAGCCGGCGGGCACCTGCCAATCGGCTCAGCTAACCAATCAGGAAACGAGGTGACCCAAGGCCCACCTTCCCCTTAAGCGGAAGCTAAGGGATGGGCCCTGAAGACTCTTGTAGGGGTCTGGTCGGGTTGTGGGCCTGTCTCTGAACGTTGGGCGCCTTCTTTTCCGGGTGGGCAATGTGGAGACAGTAACTTCCACCTTGAAATGGGGCTGTGACGCTTATAAATGGTAGTTGGTCTAGCCTCTGTAGGCTTCGGGCCCTCACCTCTCCTCAGGCAGCCCATATCATTGTCCAGCTGCTCTGATTGAGACGTTTCCGAAAACTGGCTGACTGCTTGTGACTTCTACACGCTGGGACTGGGCCGGCTTTCGAGGCTGCCTAGACAAGTGTGTTTCCCTTCCTAACGGCAGCCTTTCAGATGACAACGTCCCTGCCCACCTCAAACCCACCACAACAGAGCCCCATTTGCATCTACTATTCAGGAAATAAGGTTATTTCCTCATCATCCTGTGGCTCCCTGGACATACTCCCTCCAGACCATCAAGTTTTCTCCAAAAGAGAGGAGCAAATGGGTGGGGGGCTGCCAGCAATAAAAGGTGTGCCTCAATTAAACTGCAGGTGCAACGAAATGACAGGTCTGGGTGATTTATAGTCAACAAAGCACCTCGACATCTGTTTCATTTGTCCTCCCAATAACCTTGTGGTGAATTAAAGAAGCAAAACAGAGATTACCCCCATTGAAGAGATGAAGGCAAAATGAGGTCCTGAGAGTAGAAGCGATTTGTCCGAGGTTATACAGCCAGAGTAGAACTCTGGATTTCACAGTCTCTCCATGTGTCCACCCTACCCACAAAGAATTTAGGTAGTCATTCAGTCTGTCAAATCAGAAGCAATGTATATGGATGGAGGCTATGTTAACCGAACACATAAAATAGAGTTATAATACATCAATTTTTAAAACTATGCATGTCAAAGAGTATTAAAGGCATAGGTAACGGTTGGATACGCGGTAATTTATTCACTCTACAAAGCATGGATTAATTATCTATAGTGTGTAGCTATGTTAGTCACCATAGAGGTTACAGAAATGGCTAAGGCATGCATCTTCACCTTCTAGGACCTCAGTATCTAACAAGGAAGACAAAGAGAGGTACCCATGATACCTGACAGTTAATGCCATGTGAAATGTACAAACCATGTGTTCTAAGGATTCAGATGAAGTAAAAATCTAGCAACAGGAATGGCAGTGGCATTTCAGTCCTAACTTGAGAGATGAGAAAAAGTTTCCCAAGGGAAGATGGAAGAAATTGGTATTCCATGTGGAGGGCAAGTTGAGGAGCAAAGTTGCAGAGATTGGGATGGTGACATAACCGGGCAGAATGCTAGGTTTTTTAAGGAAGATGAGGAAGGACACAAAGGTGAGTTGGGCAGAAGAGCGCTAAACAGCAGCTAAGGAGAGGGAATTTTACTTGGTAGGTGGTGAGGAGTGTGGAAAATTTGCATTTGGGAATGACACTGTCATAATGGTGGCCAGGCAGGCTAATCTTTCAGGGACATATAGAATAACTTGCATTCAAGGCAAGGGATATTTGTTACTTTCTTTTCATTATTCCAGTAGAGCTTGAAGAGGTCAGATTTCAGAAACTGCTTCTGAAGGTCCTTAAATGATACAGCAGTACTGCATTTAATATAGTAGTAAATGGTTAGAAACTTGGTTTGAATCCCAGTTCCGCCACTTACCAGCTATGTGACCTTGGGGAAGTCACTTAACTTCTCTGTAAAATAGGGTTAGTAAATATCTACCTTACAGGGTCATAGGGAGGATACAATAAGATCATATGTGGGGAAATACTTAGTAAATTACAAAGCAGTACACAAGTGGATGCTTTCTATTTGCAGAGTTAAAGTGACTTTCTATGGGCTCCCTATAGGCAGGAGAGTGGGAGTGGGATCCTGACATTCGGTCTCAGAGGCGCTCCCTTCCAGGTCCAGGGCTGTGGATGCTGTCAAACACTCGTCACAGAAGCAGATGGTACTCACAGTTGGGACCCTGTCAGTGCCCAAGGACACACAGGGCCCTGCTGGGTTCCCACCTGTAAGCTCCCTTCCTAGACAATGCACCTGTGCTCAAGCTTCTGGGGCCACCAGCGTTTGCCAAGAACCGATCATGTCTGCAAAGGGAGATATGATAAAGCCACAGCTCAATGCACAGCAGCTCTTAAACACCTATGATATTAACAAATGTGACTTGAACATTCAAGAGGTCCCAGACGCTATACTAGGTGCTGGGGATACAGTAAAGAACAAAACAGCTGTGGCATCTGCCCTCCTGAAGCTTACAGTCTAGTTGTGGGGTGGGGGGGCGGGTGGCAGGGGGCAGAACACTGAGCAAATTACTCCAAATTTTTCATGGCCATTGTGTTTTCTTTTTTAAAGATAAATTTATAATATTTATTAAGTTATTTTATACAATAAAAAATACAGATCTTAGATGTTCAATTAAGCAAGTTTTGACACTTATATACATTCATGTAACTACCATCCAAAACAAGATATAGAACATTTCCAAAAGCCCCAACTTCTCTTAGGAGTGCCTCCTTCCAGTCACTCCCCAACACCCAAGGGCAACCATTGGTCTGGTTTTTAATCACTATAGCTTAGATTTCCTGTTCCTGGAGTTAATATATATATATATATATAGAATATACTGTTTTGTATCTGCTTCTTTTGCTCAGTGTAATTTTATCTTTTATCTTTATCCACGTTGTTGTGTATATCAGTAGTTCTTTCCTGTTTAGTGCTGAATAGCATTCTATTGTATGATTATTTGTTTGTTCTTCACCTGTTGATGGACTTTTGCGTTGTTTTCTGTTTGTTTGTCTTAAGCTCTTATGAGCATTTTTGCACCAGTTGTTTTTGTAGATGTGTGCTGTCCTTTATCTTCAATATATACCTAGGAGTAGAATTGTTGGGTTCCAGAGAGATACACGTTTAACCCTATAAAAAACTGCCAAAGAGTTTTCCATAGTGGTTGTACCATTTTGCACTCCTACCAGCTAAATATGAGATTTCCAGTTGTCCTTGCTGACATTTGCATTGTCAAGTCTTTTTAGTTTTAGCAATTCTGGTGGATATATAGTAGTATCTCATTTTGGTTTTAATTGCATTTTTCTGATGATGAATATTGTTGACCCTCATTTCAAATGGTTTACTGGCCATTGTGTATCTTATTTTATGAAGTGTCTGTTCAAATCTTTTGCCAGATATATATATTGAAAGTATTTTTCCCACTCTATGACTTGCCTTTTCATTTTCTTGACTATGTTTTTCAAGGACCAGAAGAATTTAATTCTGAATGAACTATAATTTATTAATTTTTCAGGTGCTTTTTTTTAGTGCTTTTTGTGTCCTGCCCCAGAAATTTTTGCCTATACCATAAGGTTGTGCACCTATTTTCCTATGTTTTCTTCTAGAAACTTTTTGGTTCTAACTTTTACATCTAGGCATATGATCCTCCTTGCATTAAATTGTTTGTGTGAAATGAAGTAGGAACTAAGGTTCATTTTTTTACATATGTATATGCAATTAATGTGACACAGGAATAGCCCTCAACCAATGCCTGATGGAAACTGACATATAAATATCCCAATTTCCTCACTCTTTAGGTGGGATAACTCCAAGATTTGTGGTTTACCCTGTTTCCCAGAGTTTTCTTGTGGGATCAGGCTCCAGTCACTCATGATGTAACTTGCTTGGTAATGATTCTTTTTTAGCTAACTTCTCTTCCCTGTCTCCCTCCTCTACCAGTATTTCCTAGGATCACCTCTCAAATAAATTACTTGCACTTGAATCTTTGCCCAAGGTCTGCTTCTGGGAGAACCCAAACTAAGACAGTGACTGATAAAGCAGACAGTGTCCTCCCTTCATGTATTTAGCTATAATATAGTTACATACAAGAAGATGGTACAAAAGGCATTAAGAGCAGGGAGAAGTCCCTCTCACATCCAAAGCAGACCCTCTGATGCCTTGCTGACCAGCAGCAGCAGAACAATAGCATTTGTGATCAGGACTAATGAATGACAGGTGTCTATGAGCTAATACAGCCCCCTCTTAAGAGACTGTTACCAGTTAAAGAAAACAAACTAGCCCCTCAAGTTAAAAAAACGGTCATTTATTTCACTGAGCATTTTTTGATCCCATATCCTTTTACTATGTAACTCTATTTTACAGGTGGCATAAATGACAGAGAGAGGCTGGCTGCATGAGTAGTGAGCATCATTGTTGGAGGCAGGCTGCAGGACTGATTTTGGAATCCCAGATCATCCCTTTCAAAGCAGACCAGGGACTCCAGATATTCCCTCTCTCTAGGATATCAAGTCAGCAAAGAAAATGATGGCTTCAGTCTCCTTGGTCTCCTAGATGATAGAGAAATATGCACTTTTGCTCTGCCTGCCATGTCCCTCAGCAACAGCTGTGGGACCATGCAGAGTGACTGAGAACTGCAGGGCACTGCTGGTGGCTGTGGGGTTTCCCAGAAAAGCCCTGTTTGCATCAGTCAAGCCAGATGAGGTGTCTCCATGATGTCAGACCTGGGGATGCTGTGTAAGAAGGGGATGTTTCCATGGCACTCTACACTCACTGCTAGAAAGCAATTATTTTCAAGTTTCTACTCTGTATCTTTCACGTGCAAAAACGAACTGCTCCATTTCAGCTAATTGAAGGGATTTCAGTGTGACTGGGCACAGACAATCCCAACCTGTTCACAGGCTGCTGATTACTCGCACAACATGAAGAGAGATTAACACTGAATTTTCCATTTATTAAAAACACAGAGAATAACAAGCTAGTAAAAAATGTTTGCCAGCTGGTAAATTTGGGGGCACATTTTATAAAGCTGGATAGAGTCAGAAATAGGAACTTCTAGCAAACCCTAAGGAAAAACGATGAACTCACACCTTGAAGAGAGGGATTATGTTTTGCTTATGTTGGAATCCAGAGATCCTGGCACATGGTAGGTTCTCAATTTTTTTTAACGAAAGGATTGCAAATTTTAATATGGAAGAAAAAAAGGGATACTTTAAAAATCACTTTAAGGCTATAAAGGGCTAACATTGGGGAAACGGTTAATAACTCTTTCCCATCATTATCTCCACACAAATTGGAAAAGAGACACATCTTCAGCCATATCATAAAGAATTGTAGCTAAAGCTAAGGGAGAAATTTCTATTTCTCAAAATCTTAGTCTGATAGCTGGTATGTTCGGGAAATTTATAACCCTGAAGCCTACAAATACGTAGTCAAATACACATACACAGGAAGCATAGGAAGGAACACAGACAGGAAGATCTCCTTGAAGTCTCTTCCAGTTTGATGCATCACTTATTCCATCATTTGTTGCCTGACCCAGGAGAAGTCATTTAACCCACCTCTGTAGAGTGAGGCTGCGGTATTTGCAGTTTACGCCTCAGAGGACAGATGAGAGCATTGTAAAGAAAACGCTTTGTGCTGGAGGGTGACTCAGCAGAAGCATTTTGGAGCTTAGTTGTTGAAAATATTTTGAATAATTGAGCCTGCAGCCGTTGCGACACACCTCCTACAGATGCTAGGTTAGGACTGGCAGAGGCTAGGAGGTCGAAGTTTTAGGGGGACCCCAGGGAACAGTCAGGACTGCTGGCACTGTTTCCTCACACCAAAGCCTTCAGCACTGAGTGTATCACAATATGTTTCCAAATGACAATCCTTTCCCCAGGGGATAATTCTAACAATAAATTGAGACACTCAGAGGAAGAGCGAAAAATTTTTTTTTGAGTGGCCATGTGAGTTCAACTAATTTATTCGTTCATTTATTCAGCAAGCATTTGTTGGACTTTGTGCCGGACACTAAGCAAGGTAACAGAGAAACAAATCTGAATAGGACACAGCTCTTCTCTTGAAAATATGTGTATAGTCTGGTAAGGAATGGACACAAAGACAAATAATTTGCAATATAATGTGAAAGATACTCAACAAAGGTACGGACCTGGTATTGCGCTAGTGCAAAGAAGGAGGGATACATTCAAACAGGACTGGTTAGGGAGGTGTGCTGAAGGGTGGAGACTTTTTGGCTTGTGGTAAAATTCACATAACATAAAATTCACTATTTTAACCATTTTGAAGTGTACAATTCAGTGGCATTTAGTACATTTACAATGTTGTGCAACCACCACCACTATCTAGTTCCAGAACATTTTCATCACCCTAAAAGGAAACCCCATACCCATTAGCAGTCACTCCCCATTTCCCCCTCCCCCAGCTCCCAGAAACCACCAATCTGCTTTCTGTCTCTATGGATTTCCCTGTTCTAGATATTTAATATAAAAAGAATCATACGATATACAGCCATTCATGTTTGGCTTCTTTTACTTAGCATAATGTTTTCAAGGTTCATCCATGTAATAGCGTGTATCAGGACTTCATTCTTCATTCTTTGTTTTTGTTTTTTTTTTTTTTTGGTGAGGAAGAGTAACCCTTAGCTAACATCTGTTGCCAATTCTCTTCTTTTTGCTGAGGGAGGTTGGCCCTGGGCTAACATCCGTGCTCTTCCTCTACTTTGTGTGTGGAACGCCTGCCAGAGCATGGCTTGATAAGCGATGTGTAGGTCCACCCCCGGGATCCGAACCCACGAAACCCCGGGCTGCCGAAGTGGAGCACGCAAACTTAACCACTCCATCACCGGGCTGGCCACAGTACTAATATTCCGTTGTATAGATGTACTACATTTTGTTTACCATTCATCAGTTGATGGACATTTGGATTGTTTCCACCTGGGTGGGAACTCTTGAACAATGCCTTGTTTATTTCAGAATAAAAATGGCTTTGCTATCCTCTGATAAAACAAAGCAATAGACTTCCAGGCAGCGTAGTATAGTTAAGTTCACTCCTCAACAACTTCTCCCACCTCCAGACACATAGCAATGACAGGTCAAATATAAGAAGAGATAATCGAAAAAAGATAGCTGGGATTAAAGACAAAGCAAGCATCTCTGGGACCAGAAATCCACAACAGTGAACAAAGATGAAGCCAGGGGCGTGTGAGGCTCCAGATCTGGACCCAGACAGTGGTGGCAGGAGACTGACTCCAGCAGAGATATAGGAACCAAACAGCTCCACACAAGGCACAGAATAGAGTCAGGCTCCCTGCATGAAGCCAGGAGCTGGAGTGGGGTGCCCCTCCTTTGAAGGGGGCTTAGAAAGACTGCTACCCTGCTGCTTGGTATAACTGTTTCCAGGAAGATAGGGACCTAAGGAGGCAGGAGCACAGACACAGCCTCATGAGCAGGATCTGAACCAAGTCTCCTGCAGGTTCTGAGACTGGATATCCTCAACATTGCAGCAGACGAGATGTGCTAAAACACCCCTATAAGACTTGATTCTGCACTAGGGCCTGGGGAGTTAGGGGAAGGCAGCAGCATTCTCACTCCACTACTAGAAAGTAAGGGAAAGATGAAGACTCAGAAAGTTTCCCGCTTAAAATGACCTCAAAAATCAAGAGTCTAAAACACATGAGGAAATATAATTCTAGGAAAGAAAACAAAAGCAACAGTAGGAATACAAATTCACTTCTGACAAAATTAGTTGTACAGAACAGACCAACAAAAATGCTTTAAAGTGATCAATACTATTATGACCTTCAACACCATGGATAAATAATATAATATTGAACCAAAGGAGCCAGATGTAAGAGTACACAACACATGATTACATTGATATAATGTGATAAAAACAAACTAGTCTATGGTGTGAGAAGTCAGGACGGGGGTTACCCTTGGAAGGGGACCCAAAGGGATGCAGGAAATGTTTTACTTCTTGACTTGGGTGCCTGTTATCCGGATGCCTTCACTTTGTGAAAAGTCATTGTGTTATACATACAGTCCCCTTATTATTTGCAGATTCCTTATTTGTAAATTTGCCTACTAACTAAAATTTATTTGTAACCCTTAAATCAATACATGCTGCCCTCTGTAGTCATTCGCAGACATATGCATTGAGGGGGAAAATCTGAGTCATTGGACGCTGAGGTCAAACAAGGCGACACTCCGCCTTCTTGTTTTGGCTCTCTTATTGTAAACAAGTGTCCTTTTTGTAGTCTACCTAGTGCCACATTTTTCACATTTTTGTGTTGTTTGTTGGTGATTTCGCTGTTTAAAATGGCCCCCAAGCATAATACTGAAGTGCTGGCTAGTGTTCCTAAATTCAAGAAGCTGTGATGTGCCTTATGGAGAAAATAGGCAAGTTAGATAAGCTTCCTTCGGACGTGAGTTATAGTGCTATTGGCTGAGTTCTATGTAAATGAATCCACAACATATATTAAATAAGGTATCATTAAACAGAAACACACATAAAACCAGGTGATGTCCTGATCAGTTGAGGAAATGTTGTGACCAGAGGCTCTCAGGAGCCTAACTCTGTATTTCTCCTAGGAGTGATGGTTTGGTATTCACTAATTCAGTATTCAATTTAATCAATAAATAAATTTCCAATATAATAACAACTAAGAGAATTTATACTTCCAGACAGTAAATAAAATAATTATTAGAGTTTGTATTTAATGATAGCACATAAATTTGTTTAAAATGTAGAGAAATTTAACTATTGACTGTAAAAAAATATTTTTGTGTGTAAAAATGTAAAATGGAAACTCCAAAAAAGTGTAACAACATGGAAGACGAGAGGTGTTCAAAGAGTAGTTAAATTATGACAATGTTCAAAGGTAGGATTGAAATATTTAATAAAGTTAGTTTTGTTAGAAAAGTGAGGAGTTAAGTGTGTAAATGTTCAAAAAATTAGAGAAGCTACTAAAAAATAGAAGTACGATCTGTAGCTTCCAAATGAGTAGCCTAAAACAAGAGAGTTGGGATAAAGAAAAGTCTATCAACAGAAAGAAAGAATAAAGAAAAAATAGTAAACAGAAATCACTCATAAGCTGGTATTGAAAATTCAAATATATACATATTCACAAAAATGTAAATAGATTATACTCTTATTAAAAACATAAATTATCAGATTGAATTTCTAAAATCTAGTTATATGATAGAATTAATTATATTATATACAATTAGAATTATAAAATTATCAACTAGAAGAACAGTAGACTATAAAACATTTAAATTATCAGGTGAAAACACCACACACACAGGTATACAGACACATCCCAGAAAAGTAATCACAGATTATAAAGTGAAACATCAATATGGTAAAATATCAAAAAGGAAGTATTAAAAACAAAGGAATAACTTATAAGACCAAGTATATTGCCATATTAATAAATGTAGATATCAGTTCACCTGGAAAAAGAATGACTAAGATCTCAAAGCAAAGTAGAGGAGAGAGTTCAACAAGTTTCTGAAGAGAGAAAATTATGTGAGGAAGAGTAGCTGACAGAGTAGGACAAGGGAAGCTGCAGACTGGAGTATGCTAGGAGGATGACATAGCCTAGAAGAAAGCCAACGTGCCCAGCAGAGGTGGCATGTGTCCCCAGAGGGCAAGAGTAAGATGTGGGGCAGAAAACAGGTGGATTGATTGAATGTTTACAAATGGAACACTTTCTCACAACTTGAATGTAAAACACCTAGCCACAGGGCATCTCTTTCCAGGCAGAGGGTTCTTTCACAGAGAAATCGAATCACTCCCATTTATCTAGCATTTGGAGGCCATTCAGAGTAAAAGCAAACTTCCTATTTGATAACATAAAGCAAAGTTCACCAATTCCAAAGCCCAACCCATTATATAGCTCCAATCAGCTTTTTAGTGCCTCACTCTTAAATAAAAACCAATCATATTATCAGACATTTGAGAAAAATCTCCATCATAAAAAAGAGACTACAAGAAAGGATAAATAACACTAGAGAAAAGTGACAACAGAGAGTGAAAAAAAAAATGATAATTAAGATTTTCAAAGGGACATGAAAATCTGTTGCATTTATAAAACAAGTACAGGTTGCTATGAAAAAAAAGCAATTAGAGAAAAAAGAGCACTCTCAGAAAATAAAAGATATGTTGGACAAATATAAATAAAATAAAGTTGGAAAATAAAGTTGAAGAACTTTCCCAGAAAGTAGGACAAAAAGGCAAAGAGATAGAGCATCTGAAAGAAAAGATAAGAGCCATCTGGTAGCCCTCAGGGGATCCTATTCAGCCATTCTGACAAGTGCACAACCTGGAAATGTGAGAGAGTTAACACCTCTTGACCAACGGAAGCTGGAAGCCCTGGATAGATGTGCTCATCTTCTATTCCTGGGGCAAACAATTCCATGGTGCTTTCTCTGAGGTCCCCAAAGAAATCTCTAGCGGGATGGAGGCCGACTAGAGTTGCCTACAGTGGTGACCAGGAAGCTATACACCTTTGGATTGGCTTTTCCTTCTTCCCTCTTTCACTCTTCCCAGTCCCTCCATCTCCATTTCTGGGATCACTTCCCCAAATTAACTACTTGCATGCAAGACCTTGTCTTGACCTCTGCTTTTGAGAGGAATCTAGGCTAAGATATAAAGGGTTTCCAAATTTTTCATTACAAAAAAATCCTGCTTTATTTTTTTTATATGTTTCTATGTGATCGTGTGTGAATTATTCTCTAGAGTGTAAACCCAAAAGTGAATTGCCGAGTTTGCGTAATGTGTGCATTTTCAATTTTATTAGAAATTGCCGTTACTTTCCCATGTGGTTGTACTAGTTTACATTGCTCTCCACACACTGAAAATTCCCATTTTTCTGAATTCTCTTCAATATTGATGTTGTCTGATTTTAATTTTTGCCAACAACATAGAGCCTCATTATTGTTTTGATATCCGTATTCTTGATCGCTAAGGAAATTAAACATCTCTTCATATGCTCACTGCTCATTTTGTTTTCCTCTTACATGAATTGCTTGTTCATATCCTTTCCCAATTTCTTATTGGGTTTGTTTGTCTTTTTGTTATACATTTATAACAGTTTTTCGTATATTGTAGAAACTAATCCTTTAATCTGTTGAATATGTTGTGAATATTTTCTCCCAGTGTTTTCTTTTTCTTCTAATTTGGCCTATGATAATTACTTTTTAATCTTAATGTAATCAAAATTATTTTTCCTTTATTGTTTGTGGGGTTTTTTATGTCTTATTTAAGAAATGTTTCTTTTTGTGGAAATTCATAATGATATTTACTTATTTTCTCTTCTCATATTTTTACAGTTTGGTTTCACATTTAGGTCTTTAATACATCTGGAATTTATTTTTATGCATGGTGTGAGGAATCAGTGTTTTTGAGTTAACAAGCATCGAGAAGAAGCTTTCCTTTGCTTTAAAAAATGCTCCTTGCAGAGACATCTTGGCATTTTGCATAATGCACATTTGTCAGACCTAGAAATGGCAGATAGGTAGAAAAGGAGGGAGGAAGCATGAAGAAACCAGGGATGGTAGAGGAATTTCACATTTTATCCAAATGTAAGTACTGAGACCTTATTTGGGTAAAGCAATCATACAAAAACCACTTTGAAAAGGTTTACAGTGGGTCTCAATTGTCTACAGTGGCCCGTTAGTGAATATTTTTGGATCCCCTCACCCCCATTAGTCAGTTGAAATATGCTCAGGGAAATTGTGAAACTGTGAGAAAAAAAAAAAGTAGCTTTAGTCTGAAACAAACATAAGGATAAAGAGGGGTCTGAAGCAAGAAAATCACATTTCAAAGACTAAAGTAAAGGATTTGGGAATTTCCTGCTATTTTGGAATTACTCACCCTATATTCATTCATTCACTCATCAAACATGTGTTGAGAACCTACTCCATTTCAAGAACTATCCTGGATGCATGGGAGCTATAGAGGAGAATAAGTCCCTCTCCTTGCCCTCAACGAGGTCCCTTCTGGACAAAAAGACAACTACATAAGGAAATAAATCTCCATTGTAGGTGATAAACATAATGAAAGCAGCTATAAGACATCACACAAACAGCATAGAGCAGGGAGGAATGAAGTATCAAGGTTGGGGAGGCTGAGGAGGTCAAGGAGATGTTCCTGAAGAAGCTGACATGTGAGGGACTATTCAAGGGTGAAGAGTAGTTCACCAGGTAGGCAAGGGGCGGGCATGGGGAGCCTTGGAAGGACATTCCAATTGGAAGGAGCAGAGAAAGCAGACGTGTTGAGAGGCAATCTTGCCTCCAGGCAGTAGCAGAGGATTGAAACTGTCACAAAAACAATATCTATTTCTCCTGAATTTGTATTTCTTCTTTTCCATTTGAACTTGTATTAGTTCTGAAGAAAAGGCCCAATTTCAGCAAAGAAAATAAACATGAGCTGAAATTTACCTTCTTTCGCATATATATCTAGATTTCTTTCATTTATATAATAAAATGGTTGGTTAAGCACCTACTGTGTGGCAGATGCTAGAGATGCACGAGGAACTCTTGTGAAAAGATGGGCATGTTGTACACCTATAACTAATAAAATGTTATACGTCAATTATATCTCAATAAAAAAAAAGACCAGCAGGCAGAAATACAGATGCTGACAAGGCAGGTCCTCCAATGGAGGGTTGTACCCAGGCCCTGCATGTGTGATGACAGTGCCAAATTCTGCCTGGGAGAATCAAAGAAGTAGTCCTTGAGTTGAGACTTGATAGGTAAACAAAAAGTTTGCTGGCCAGAGAAGTAAGAAGGAGGCCGTTCTGGTGGCAGTTGCAGGATGTTATGCTGGGTGTAATGCTCCTTCCAGCTGCACAGCCTCATCCACAGCACCTGGACCAGGGAAGAGAAGCAAAGCCATCCTCTGAAGGATGGTGGCAACTGATTGGACCAGAGGTGGCCTCCTGACAGGTAGACGGTGTTCTATGAAGTAGCTGGGCACAAAAGTCTTTACCCAATTAGGAGGCACTGGAAACTGGATTTAGCCAATAAGACGGAATCCCTTAAGAATTTAAAAAATACAGATTGGACTGTCTAGTCAGAGTAGAAAGATGATGAAGCCAGTGCTCAGAAAGAAGAGGGGACCTGGTTGGAGCACCTGCCGCCTAGAGTCCCCTTGGGTCCTGGCTAGCTTTTCGATGCCAGATGCAGTCCACACGTATCCTTACAATAAAGCCCCTTCCTTTCTCAAGGAGCCTCATGACTCCAGGTCTTGCAGCCAAGTCCTGCACACCTGCCCACACACATATGCAGTGTGCAAAGTAGTGAAGGGTTGGGTAGCATAACATTTCAGGGAACTTGTAAAAGTTTAGGGCAACTCGGGGTAAGATATAAGGAAGGTCATAACAGTTAACATTTACTGAGTGCCTACTATGTGCCAGGAACTGCTTCAAGTGCTTCACAAATATAAACTAATCTAATCCTTAAAAGAACCCTGTGAAGTGCAATTAGCACCCATTTTATCAATAAGGAAACCCACGCACAGAGAGGTAAAATAACTTGCCCAAGTTTGCACAGCTAGTAAGTGGCAGAGGATTTGAAAGCAGGCAGTTTGGTTCTAGAGTCCTGGAACTTAGCTACTAAGCCACGCTGCTTCTGTAGAGTTAAGAGATGTTGCTGGAGAGGTAGGCAGGGGACAGATCATGAAAGACCTTGTATGCCTTGCTAAGGAGTCTACACAATTCAACAGAGCTGTTCTGTGTTTATCTGCTTTACATATTGCACTTCTGTTTGAAGATTTCATTTAGATACAGGGTCTGCTTCTAAAACTGCTATAGGCAATGGCAATGACTGAGGAATTTTGAGCTAGAGGTTGATGTGGTCTGATTTGCCTTTTGGAACGATCACGCTGGCAGTGGTGTGGAGAATTGGTGGTATCTGCAAATAAAAGCAGGGCCGTTGCAATGGTCCAGATGAGAGATGAACAGGTTTGTTGTAGAGCAGCGTAGTAGGAATGGATGTGAAATACACTTAGGAGGGGGAGTCAACAAGGCAGAAGAGACTGATTGAATGTGTAGGAGGAGAGTAGGGGGCCCAGGTGACTGGGACCTGAGCACTCCTGTGTGTACTCAGGGGCACACCTCATACCCATGCGCGTTCATTTGCATGCACACACTATGCATAGAGGAGAATTATTAACTCCGGGTAGGAACACATATACTCAGATTCACAAATGCATTTCCCCACTAGGTGAGCGCCCTCATGGCCACATCTGCAAAGCTTCCTTTCTCCTCTTACCCTCTGTCAGAATCCTGTTCTGAAATAAGATTTCTATCTACTACAGATAGATTTTTTTATAGATCTATCTATCTGCTTAAGTGGTTCTCAGCCTGGGGTATTCCACCCCTCCATGAGGGGAGGTTTGAAAATGTGTGGAGGCAATTTTAGTTGTTACACTGACATGAGCATGTTATTGACCTTGAATGCCTGGGGACCAGAGTTGCTAAACATTGTGCAATAAACAACTGTCTTGCCCAAAATACCAACAGCACCACCTCTGAGAAATACTGGAAGAACTTTGTAGTCAAAGAGACCTAGGTTTGAAACTCAGCTCCTCCCCTTACCAGATGGGGTGTGGGAGATCAAAATTGGCCACCCTGAAATACATCTCTTTACCTTGATTATTTTCTCTGATGGACATTTGACCTCCCCCAAATTGCCTAAAGAATTTAACATAGAAGACCTGTTTCAGGAAGGAGTTACTATCATATGATGGCAGTAATATAATGTAAAATAGGTGTTACAATAGGAAAGGCACCAACAAGCCCCTCTTATCAAAAATTCTGTCTCTTCCCAGCCACATTCTCTAGGTGGTCATGCAAAGAGTTGCCAGAAAAACATTTACATTTATAAGGGAAGTCTCCATTTGTAAAGGTATCTCCCTCTCTGGGGGAAAGGGGGATGGCCTCTCTAGAAACTTATCAGTGTGGGGCCGGCCCGGTAGTGCAAGTGGTTGAGTGCGCGCACTCTGCTGCGGCGGCCCGGGGTTCGCCGGTTGGGATCCTGGGTGTGCACTGACGCACTGCTTGGCAGTCCATGCTGTGGTGGTGTCCCATATAAAGAGGAGGGAGATGGGCACGGATGTTAGCCCAGGGCCAGTCTTCCTTACCAAAAAAGAGGAGGATTGGCAGATGTTAACACAGGGCTGATCTTCCTCACACACAGAAAAAAGAAACTTATCGGTGTGGAGGATGAGGCCTTAAATCTGCATACTCTTGATTACTGTGATTTCTGTCTGCCTTCTGTCTCCCTCCCCACCCCCAACATCCTCCTTTGTCTTTAGCTGAAGATGGTATTTAAGATAAGAATTGCCGCTATTTTGTTGAGAAACTCAGTTTCCCTGGTTTCTCCCATGTATACATGTTATTAACCTTGGTATTATTTTCTCCTGCTAACCTGTCTTTTAATTATCGGGCCAGCCATAAGAACTTTAAGGGAAAGGGTGGAGGGGGATTCTCCCTCTTCCCTGACAGGGGCAAGTTAGCATTTTTGAGCCTCAGTTTCTTTGCCTGTAAGATGAGAATCTCTTACCCACCTCCCAGATTCTTATGAGGATTCTTCAAGGTAACATAGTGCCTGACATATATGGAGTTCTTGGTTTCCCTTCCTTGTTTAGCATCAAGTCCTTTTCTTCACTTCATTTTATGGGTCATGAACTAGTGTGCTAATTTCCAGGAAGCAAATTTTGCTCCCACCCCTCTCATGATCCTGGGTACAGAGCAGGCCTGTGCCGTCCACTACAGGGGTAAGTGATTGACAGCAAAATGTCCCTTGAAATAACTCATGAACAGCTTGTGGAAGTTGGGCTGTCAGAAATTCCAGCTCAGGAAGAGCTGTTTCCAGCACTAGTGGCTGTCAGCCCATTATATTTATAGAGACAGGGGCAGCATGGATGAATGGGTGGTTCAAGCCCAAAATGGGGGTGAAATTGTGGAAAGGCCAATGGCTGAGTTTCCTTACCTTGGAAATCAGAGAGCTAATCTTCCTACAAGGATGTCTGTAAGTCCTTGGGTTGTCTGAGTTTTCAACTAGTCTCTTTGAGATGGTAATAAGAGGCACTTATCACTGATTAACTTACTTATCATTGGTCAACTAAATGGTTAACTAAAGTGTCTAGCACTGTGCTAGACACTTTATTTACACTACCTCTAAATGTTCGTAATCAATTTTCAAGGCAAATCTTGTATTACTTATTTTATAGATGCGAACACTGAAGCTTGGCAAAGTGGAGTAGCTTATATGACATAATGACACATATGACGCAGCTGTACATGATCAAGCCCATTTTGACATTGGTTTTTCTTGACTCTGATGCTCTCTCTTCACCAAATGCAACAGAAGACCAAGGAGGCTTTCGCTGAATTTTATTTTTGTTCTCTTTAGTCCATGCCTCCCTTGCTGTTTAAAAAATGACAGTCCTGGCCTCCCTTGAAGCTGTGTGTCTGGTGGTGGGGATCCCTCTGTCCAGGCACGGTGATGGGCTGTGTGTTAGTGAGGATCTCCTGGCTACAGAGTGCCCAGCACTGGTAGCTGAAGGTAGATTGGACAGTTATATGTGATACTCTGAGTTGACGGTGACTGCTAAGTAATAATGACTATAAATTGTGGCTGAGGTCACAGACGAAGTGTAATGACCAGTGACCCCCTGATTGGTTGGGTGACCACTCAGATTGATTGATAATTGTACCGTACTGCTCATTAAATATTTTAATATCACCCCTAATTTTGTTATCAAGTTAAGGCTGATTTCAGAATGCTGGCCTCATTCTATGTATTACTAAGGAAAAGTCTAGTGAAAGGAGTTTGTTATTTTTGCTTCATATAGAATGCTATTATTATGAGTATAAAAGAGCATTTTTACATTTACAGTTTCTAAAGTTCCCAAAGAAATACAAGTGCATTGTAAAAAAATTTGGAACACACTTAAATACATTTATTTGTTAGCTGCCTAGCCAGCAATCTAGAAATACGCAGACTTTTTCGGGTATCTACCCCTCTCTGTTGTAGCCTATCTGCTTTGGGTGAGCCCTGCTTGTTCTGAGATAATCAGGATAATGATTCAGAGATGGAGACATGACACAACATGGCCAAGGAGACTCAAGCCTCAGTTGTCTGGGGCATATAAGAAAGAAATTTCCTCTTCTTCTGAAAGAACTACCAGAAGAGGGGTCCTCTCGCTGGGACGGCATGGTAAGCAGATACAAAGGTTGGAACTTCCATAGCCATTTTGGCATCACGAAGGGAGTCAGCCTTGGGGTAAAGCTGGAGCCTCGGAAGGCAGAGCAGAAAGAGGGAAGGAAATGGGTCCCTCAAGGGGAACAGCATCACGGAACCACTGAACCAAATTGGCGCTGAGGCTCGCCCCATCTCTGGCCTTTTCAGTTATGTGAGCCCATAAATCTCCCTTATTTTTCAAGCCAGTTTGAATTGGGTTTTCCATTTCTTGCAACTGAAAGCAGAGTTGGTTGGCTATTTGTTAACTGCAATAGAAACCTAGAAGGAAAAAAATAGCAAGCTCCCGTCAGCCTACTGTCAAATCAAGACACATTGTGAAGGCCAAAGGGCTGCATGGCATTGTTTAAAGTGAGCCTCATCTCCTCCAGCTAGAGGACAGATTGTGCTAAAAATCAGGCCAAGATTTGATTGCACAGGAAGACAAATTCACAGCCCTAACAAGTCTATCCTCAAATCAGGGCCCTGGTAAGGTGAGATCAGGACCCTGATACATGGGATAGGGGTATTTGGGTAGATGCCTTTGAGCCTGGACTCATCTGGGCCAGCAGGGGTGCCCCCACCACTTGTAGGAGAGCAGCCTCCCATTGCCACTCCCAGCTTGATAACTGGAGTCAGGTCTCAGCATGGCTTCAGTGGGGAGGTATTGCCCTTGCTATGGAATAAAAAGGATTATTCCCAAAAAGAACTGCAGGACATGGCAAATATGTGAAAAACATATGTAAGAATGGATCTCAAGATTTCTGGACAAAAGAGGTTGGCCTATAAGGCTGGTATGGAAGATTTAATGATATGAAGACACTTCCATGACTTTGAATTTAACATCCTGACAAGGATGCCTGGAGTTGCTTCTAATATGCTTCTGGAATGGCTCCTTAAAGCTTAGAACCAATGACGGTCCACAGGAAATAAGGTGGAGATGCCTTAGGGGAGTATTAAGGAGGAGGTAAAAAACCTCAGCGAGATGAGCGTGTTAGAGTGGATTCATTATGTAACACCAGAGAGCTCTCCAGCTGACTGTGTTCTCTGGGAAAGCCCAGAAGACACTTCCTTCATTAAGGTAATGAGGAATATGCTAGTGAGGGGGCTGAGTGGTGTCTGTCTTCTGTAGGCCAGTGTTGATGGTAAGAGATGCTACTGCAGAACTGGGATCCCTAGTGTCAGTGAGATGATAGAATTTTGGAATAGAGAGGCCAGGAGGCAGCACTTAAGTGTCAGAGACAACGTGGGTGTAAGTACCATAATGAGCAGCAAGGCCAGATGGAAATCAAGGGCCCTGATCTGTGGGGAACAATGTTTCTAGGGGTGGGATAAATGGACAGCCAATGAGGATGCTGCTTAACTGCTATGATCAAAATAGATCAAGAGAGGGTGAGCAGAAGGTTGATTGCAATGGAAAAATATCATGATTTCTCACCTGTTTTCCAAACCTGAGCCAGTTTTTAGAACACTTGATTGAAAGGGGCTGGGCCCCCTTGAGGAAGAATCCTGAAATGTCACATCAAGTGTATGCAGCAGGTATTCTCCCAGTCCTTCCTCCAAAGGGACCTACAGTCATTTATCAGAGTAATTGTACACTGAGTGCAGGCGAATATCCAGATCTTCGAAGGCTGTTGGATATAGGATCTGAGCTGATACTGATACCATGGGGATCCAAAAATGCCGTCATGGTCCCCATGCTTAGGGATGGGGTATATGGAGGCCAGGTGTTACACGGAGTCCTGGTCCAAGTCCATTTTCTCAGTATCTGATTGCATAATTGAGGTGGATATACTTAGCAGCTGGTTCTCTGGTCTGTGGAGTAAGAGTCATTGTGGTATGGAAGGCCAAATGGAAACCCCTTAAACTACTGCCCCCCAACTGAGATAGTAAATTAGAAGTAATACTGGATCCTGGGTGGAATAGCAGAGATTAGTACCACTCTAAAGGATCTAAAAATCAAATGAATCAAGGCAAATGATGATCGATTACCAGAAACTTAAACAAGTGGTAGTCCCAATCCCAGCTGCTGTGCCAGATATGGTATCTCTACTGAAAAGATCAACACAGCCTATGGTACTTGGCATGCATCAGTTGAGCTGTGTTATTTTTAATCTCCACCAGGAAAGCAGATCAACAGCGGTTTGCATTTACCTAGGACAGAGAGCAGTACACATTCACAGTCTTGCCCCAGAGCTAGATTAACTCTCCTACTTTCTGATACAATGGAGTCCAAAGGGATCTTGACCATCTTGACGTTCCATTGAATTTCATGCTGGTCAACTACATTGATGAAACCACATCAGAGCAGGTAAGTAGGAATGATAAGTATTCTGGAAGCCCTGGCAAGATAACTGAGTGCCAAAGAGTGGTAGATAAATCTTACAAAAATTTAGGGGGTCTAACACACCTGTGAAATGTTCAAGAGTCCAATAGTCTGGGGCATGCTGGAATATCCCCTCCAAAGTAAGGTATTACATCTCATAGCCCCTAGCATTCAAAAGAGGGCACAGTGCTTGGATTTAAGAGACAGCACATACTATGCTTGGGAATATTGTTCAATCCCATTTATCAGATGAGTCAGAAGGCTGCTGGTTTTGAGTGGGGTCTAGAGTAAGATAGCATTCTTCAGTAGGTCCAGGCCTCTGCAAAAGACCCTGGGGTCATATAACCCAGCAGAGTCAATGGGGCTAGAGGGATATGTGGTAGATAGAACAAATTGCTATGTAGCAGCACGAACCCTTAAGGTTCTGGATCAAGGCTATGCTGTCTACAGCAGCGAGATATCTGCCATTCAAGCAACAGCTTCTGGCATGCCACTGAGCCCTGGTAAGGACTGAGTGCATGACCATGGGGCATCAGGTAACTATGTAACTGGATCTGACCTTCAGAAGTCAGATCCTGTCACATCCTCCAAGTCATAAGCTTGAGAGGCACAGCAGCAATTGATTATTTGGTGGAACTGAGCTCAAACAAAACTGGAGAGTTCAAATAATTTACACTATCAGGTGTTCCAAGTCTCCATGCCACCTCCCTCTGTTGCACTATTACTTCTCCCTCAGCTCAGACCTAAAACCTCATGGGGAGTTCTGTATGACCAGCTAATGTAGGCAGAAAAAAACTGGGTATAGTTTATGAATGGAATGCCTTGATTTGTTGCTATGAGCCAAGAATGGACTGCTGACCCACTATAACTCCACTCAAGGCCATAAACCTCCTAGTAGACAGAGCTCTATGCAGCACCCCTGGTCATCAACTTTTGTGGAGGGAAAAGAGGCCTGAGATAAGTGTATTAACATTCCATTGTATGACTGTACCACCTTTTGCTTATTCATTCATGAGTTGATGAACACTTAGGTTGTTGCCACTTTTTGGCTATTATGAATAATGCTCTTATGAACATTTGTGTACAAGTTTTTGTTTGAACATGTATTTTTAAATTCTCTTGGATGGAATTGCTGGGTCATTTAATAATTCTATGTTTAACTTTTTGGGGAACTGCCAAACTTTTCCACAGTGGCTGCTCTATTTTACATTCTCACCAGTAATGCATAAGGGTTTCAATTTCTCCACATCCTCATCAACACTTGTTATTTTCTGTTGTTTTTTTTTTTTGGACTATAATCATCCTAGTGGGTGTGAAATGGTATCTCATGGTTTTAACTTGAATTTCCCTGATGGCTAGTGAAAGACTCACTTTTCTTTCTTGTAAACTTGACCATGCATTTTATATTTTATTTTTTTTAATTTTTTTGTGAGGAAGATCGGCCCTGAGCTAACATCTGCCAATCCTCCTCTTTTTGCTGAGGAAGACTGGCCCTGGGTTAACATGCATGCCTATCTTCCTCCACTTTTATATGGGACGCCGCCACAGCACGGCTCGCCAAGCAGTGCATCGGTGTGTGCCTAGGGTCCGAACCAGCGAACCCTGGGTCGCTGCAGCGGAGCACACGTACTTAACCGCTTGTGCCACCGGGCAGGCCCCTTGACCATGCATTTTAAAAAATAATGTTTGTTGTATTTTATTTCTAAACATTTGTAGTAGACATTCCCGGAATACTTTTCCCACCACAACACAGAGCCTTTTCTGCAGTCAAGAATTATTATAAGAGTTAAGAAAAAAAAAGATTAACATAGAGATGCACGGCTAGAGGAGCAGTATGTTTTAGATTAGCTAGAATTGGTATTGGGAGAGGATTTCATATAAAAGTTTTTGACATATGGCATAACTGGTGTAGAAATGAGTTGACTATTAACAAGGCGAGAGTTTGTTGAGGAGATAGGCTACCCAGTCACAACAGAGGGCTCATTATAGGAGAGTATATTTGGAGAGATATGGGAATTGCTCAAGCCTAGCTTCTCCTATATCCAGAACCTTCTCATGCTCTAGGTTCAATTTATCCTAATCCCATACTTTGAAATATGGGGTTAAAACAATATCCAAGTGACCAACCAGACTACCCCCCAGGGTTGTCAGTATGACAACACAGCTGCAAATCATTCATTTGTTCAAGAACTGGTACTGAGCATCAAGGGCCCAGCATCGAGAACAGTGGCAACCGTTGTTCTAGGCACAGGATATATGATAGTTAACAAGACAGAGCGGTCCCTGCTCTCCTGAGTCCTATGTTCTGGCAATACATGGAACTGGATAGCCTCAGAGTTACTTCTTCAAAGTGGCCCCCGTGGCACCCTCAGAATGCAATTAGAATGATCCAGATAGAGACTATCAATCGTGCGCTTTCACAAAGAGACGATCTAGATTTAATTAGAGCGAGGATGCCATTAACCCATTGTTCAATCAACTGAAAGGCCCTCTAACCTGAAAATTTGGAAATGCAAATGAAGGCAGACACAGTCGGAGAGGTTTTTAATGTCTGAGTGTCCAAGGACCAGATTACAGTTCACTCCACACGCACAGTTCATACTCTCCAAGCCTTTTCCTGGTAATTACTATAAAAAGCTTTGAGATACCTTGAGCATAATCACAGTTCCGGGAAAACAAATTAGGTAGCACATTAATTACACTGGTTGCTGATAATATGGGGGGCTAGGGCGTCTGAAAGCAGGAGGGTTGGGGCCTATGGGACAGCCAGGATGGAATATTGTACTTCAACCAGTAAAAAGTACAAACCAGGACGTCCGGAAGAACTGTCATCTGGAACCCAGATGGTCACGGGAAGAACAATGCTGACAGACAGCCTGGTGATCAGAGGGGGATTCAGCAAAGCCACTGAGTGCAGTGCTCTGGGCTGGGGCCCCATAGAGGAGGCATTACCTCACCCTGCAGGAACATTTGCCGTGTTGAGGGAGGTCAGTGGGCAAAGCCCTGCAGAATGCCACTTCAGAAAGGGCAGAGATGAATAAATTAAAAAAAAAAAAAAAAGGGCCGGCCCCGTGGCTTAGTGGTTAAGTGCATGCGCTCCGCTGCTGGCGGCCCGGGTTTGGATCCTGGGCGCGCCCCAACGCACGGTTTCTCCGGCCATGCTGAGGCCGCATCCCACATACAGCAACTAGAAGGATGTGCAGTTATGACATACAACTATCTACTGGGGCTTTGGGGGAAAAAAATAAATAAAAAAAAAAAAAAAGAAAGGGCAGAGATGGAACTCTAACTGATACACTCCCACATGAATGATTTGCTGAGGTCAAACTGATCACTGTCCCCAAAATTGGTCTGGAGTTTTCCCACATCACTACTATTGCTCATGCTATAATATCTTTCATTCTTTTTCCACTTATCAATTCCTGTTTATTTTTCAAGACTCAGTTCAAATGGGATTGCTTGGACCAGCTAGCCCTTCCCCAAGCATTGTTGGCTTACAAAGTCCATAAACTGGTCATGGATTGCCATGGGTAAGGAATGGGATCTTTATTCAGCTCCAACTATCCCCATCTCACCCAGCTCCATCTCTCCCAACAGCCCTCCTAGGCTGGTCATTCAGTTAATAACCACCCAACACTACTCAAGAAATGTCCAATCAGTATTGCTTGAGCTCTCTCTTTGTGCCAGGCTCTGTGCTAGACACTGGGAATATGGTGCCTAGTGGACAATACTGATATCGTCCTCCCCTCTCAGAGCCTATACTCTGTATCTTTTAGGTAGTTCTCTTCTTGACTGAGAGGTAATAAAACATATAAATCGCAAGAGCTGGTGACACCAGCCAGGGCTTTTAGGTCTAGAAGTGCCAGCGAGGGAATGTGGAGCAGAGCAGAGAAATAAGAGAGATTCAGCCCTAAAGAGCCTCAGGGTCAGCTCTCCAGTCCCGGCTCCTAACCCTGCCTGGACCACAGGATGAGGCTTTTTCATCTGCCCTCGTGATGACCCAGGCCACCCAGAAATACTTTTCTCTCAGCTGTGTTGCCTAACCCTTTCTGAACTGAACTACTGACATTTGGGCTGAGAGAAATGTAAAGCAGATTGAAAAGAGTCTTTAATTGGGAGGCAGGAGGTCTGGGTTCTATTCCTGGTTCTGATAATTACCACTGAATAGCCTTGGGTGAGTCATTTAAAGCTCTGACTCAGTTGTCCCATCTGAAAATGAGGACGAAAGATATCTGATCTGCTTGATGGAATGGGTCTAAACCAGAGGGTCTCTTGATGTCCTTTCCAAACTAATGTATATTATTTTTCACCTTTTTATTCTGAAATATAATACTCAGAAAAGTACACAAAACATGACTTTAGAGTTTAATCATTCTTACGTACTGACTACCCAACTAATCAACACAGGTCAAGAAAGAGTATATTTCTAGCACCACTGAAGCGCCTTTACATGTCCCTTCCTAATCACAGCTCTCTTCCTCCCCAAGAAGTGTACACTATCCTGAAACTTACAGTAATCACATCCTAGGTATGCCTAGATGAGGTAGTTTAGCTTTGGAAGATTTTTTAACATCATATAGATGGAATCATGTAGTGTTTACTCTTCTGTATCTGGCTTCTTTTGATCAAAATTGTGTTTTTGGGGTTCATCTATCTTGTTGTGTGTAGCCGGGTTCATTTTGTTGCTATATAATATTCTGATGTATCAATACACCACAGTTTATTTATCCATTATACTGCTGATGGACATGTGAATTGTTTCCAGTTTGAGGATTTTGCAGGCAATGCTGCTATGAATATTCTTGCCCATGTACATTCTTGTACAGGAATTTCTGAGTCATAGGGTATGCATATCTTCAACTTTATTAGAAAATGCCAGTTTCCCAAAGTGTTTGTGCCAATTTATACTCTCATCAACCCTTGTATTATACCCCAGCCAACGCCTGGTGCTGCCAGACTTTAAAAAAAATTTTTTACCTAACTGATGGGTGGGGAATAGAATCTTGTTGTGGCTTTAATTTGCATTGCCTTGATTACTAATAAGATTGAGTCCCTTTCCTTAAGTGTGTTCACCATTTGGACTTCCTTTTTTGTGATGTGCCTGTTCAAGCACTTTATGACTTTTTAAATTATGTTATCTTTTTCTTATTTATTTGTAAGTGTTCTTCATCGTCAGTTATATGTGTGAAAAATATCTTCCCCCATTCTGTGGCTTATCTTTTCACTCTCTTAATAGTGTCTTTGATGAACAAAGGCCTTTAATGTAGAAAAATCTTCTTTTTTATGGTTAGTACTTTTTTGTGTCTTATGAAATTTTTTCCTACCCTAAGGTCCCAAAAGTATTTTCGTATACTGTCTTTTAAAGGCTTTATTATTCTGTCTTTAATTTTTAGAACTCCAATCTATCCAGAATTTTCCAATCCATCTGAAATTTGTTTTTTATAGACGGTGTGGGGATATGGGTCAGATTTTCCTTTTTTTCCACATGGATACCCAATTGTATGATCATCTCTTATTGGAAAAGCTATCTTTTCTCCAGTGCTCTGCAATGTTATTTTTGTCATTTATCAAGTGCTTATCTACGCACAATCTATTTCTGAGTTCTCTATTCTATTCCATCAGCTCAATTTTCTATCTTTGTACCAATATCACTCTGCCTTCATTGCTGTAACTTCATAGTAAATCTTGATATCTGCTAGAACAAGTCCTCTTACCTCATACTTTCATAAAAATATCTTGGGTAATCTTTATATTTTACATTTCCATATAAATATTAGAATCAGCTCATCATGTTCCATAAAAGAATCTTGTGATTTTAACTAGGATTGCACAAAATCTATTGATCAATTTAGGAGAATTTACATATTTACAATATTGGCTTCCAATCCATGAATGTGGTATATTTTTCCAATTATTTAGGCCTTCCTTCAATCTCTCAAAATTTTATAGTTGTCTTGTAGTAGACCACTGATCTCAGAACTATCTCAGTGCTCCTCTCTGGTGCCACAATTCACCCTAGGTCTCTCTGTCCACAGCTCCACTTTCTCCTCAAACCTAAGCCAATCCAACAGGAACAAAGACTCTTTCTCACCTCTACCTTCTCAAGCCATTTACCTCTTCTCTTTTAAGCTATCCCAAATGTTGTAACCCACCTCTACACCAACTCAACAATGAGCACAATTCCCTGTTAGGCCTGATGTTCCCTGTGGTGCCACACAAAATTGCTGGCAATTGGCCTTGATGAGTTGGTGGTATTTGCTGTGGAAACTTCCCTTGAATCCTCTCTTCCTTCTCACATTGGCCTATACTGTGGGGGATCAGAATTGGCCCCAAAATGTGTCTCTTTGGCTTGAGGATTATTTTGGGCTAATGAGGATTATTACTTTTAGAAACTGCAGTCATAGGAGAAGCTCTGAAAAGTAGAATTTACCCTTTGTAAGAAACATTTATATTTGTAAGGGAAATCTCCATCTGTAAAGGTATCTCCCTCTCTGTACCAGGAAGCAGTGGGGATGACCTTATCTCTAGAAACTCTTATCAATGCGGAAGGCAAGGACTTAAATCTGCATAATAACCTTACTCTTGTTTACTGTATTTTTCTGGCAATCTCCCATAACTGACTCCCCCCACCCCAAGCATCCTCCTTTGTCTTTAGCTGAAGATGATATTTAAGATGATAGCCCCTGCCATTTTGGTGAGTTTCTCAGTTTTCCTGAGTCTCTTCTGTGTACACATGTTATAAAGCTTTGTTTGATTTTCTCCTGTTATTCTGTCTCATGTCAATTTAATTTGTACCCCAGCCAGAAGGACTCAGAGTGGGTAGAGGATATGTCTTCCTCCGCTACAGTTTGATGACAAGCAAATTGTCATCAGTTCCAGGACAACAAGCAGCCTTGTCACTCCTCGAACTACTGCAGCCAAGAGATCCTGGACCCCTGACAAGAGCCAGCAGGAGGTAAGAGTTCTTACCATGTCAGTCTCCTGGATCTCTGCCTGCAGGGTCCAATGGAAGTGAGAGTGGTGAGTTTTTTTTCTTTTCTAAATTTAGATTAGCAGGAGAAAATATTGCTGAAGCTAGCTTCTTGGACTCAGCGACTCTAGGATTTGGTTGAGTAGTCATTGATTGTAGATCCTTTTCTTCCCAGAAATAGTCACTATTTTTCTTTGTCTCTGTCTTTTTTGTTGTTGTTTGTCATAAGACACAGGCATCTCTATAAGCCTGTTGTCTGGGAATATGTGCATGAGGTGAAAGCTGTTGTTAAGGGTATCTTGGAAGCCAAAAAGGCCACAAATTTGGTGGGCACAGGTCAAGCAGTTAAGAACCATTAGGGTGCTCGCCACCTCAAGAAGTCTCCCATGAAAGGATCAGTTGGTCATGGAACGGGGTAGATGACAGAGGTCCCCCTGCCAACTTCAAGAAAATGTCCATGCAATAATGAGGTACTCTGTAAAGCACACACAATCCCCAACCCTGTGGCACCTCCTTTCTAGGTATTATTCTGGCTCCAAGAGACCCAAGGCTTCACTAAAGCTGTTAATGTGCATATCAGATGAGGTTTTTTCTTTTGTCTTGTTCTATGTCTTGAGAGCTTGGCTTTGTGACCTCATTGGTCTCCGCCATCCAGAGGATGCATGTACTGGCACGCAACTTGGCAGCCAGTTGAGTAGACTGGGGTTCTGGGGGGCACTGTCTTTGTCCAGCTGTGCCAGCTCTCAGGGGAGTTTGTCGTAAGGGGTCCCAACTGCTTTCAGTAGGGGCCTTTGTTGTCTCAATCTTCATTGCCTGCTGTGCAATGATGGCCTTTGCTTTCTTAGGCTATTTTTGGGAGTGAATTTTTTTGATCTCTTTTGGGAACACCTCTTGTGTCCATGATTAAGCTTATTGGTATGAGTTGCTGTTAAGATCCTACTCGTCAATATGACCAGAGAATGGATTGTTTAAATTGGAAAAACTTCTAAATTGGGGGGGAAAGTTTGTGACAGCTCTCATCTTAATTGTTTTATTGGTACCTATGAAAAGGCCAAATTAAAAAAAGGAAATACAAAAAAAGTAATAACTAGCCTTAAGACCCTAACTCAGGTTACAATTAAATTGAGAAAATATAAAAGTATAAGTGTTTATAAGATTATAAAGTTTGGACTGTTTGAGTTAATTTTATATAAAGAGGTTATATCAACTTTGCCTGAATGTGTTTTAAAATGTCTGACTGGGAATGCTTCCCCTGTCCAAAATTATAAGACGAAGACCTATTGATAAAATCCTAATGAAAACTACGATTAGAGGTATAAGAGTTGATGGAATTCAGATGAAATTTTGTAGAATTATGGGCTGATGTGATATATGATATATTTATGGGCTTTATGTGCAGTGATGGTATCTCTTTTTTTGCCTGACTGTATTATAGAGTGTATTGTGGGGATAGACATTGTGTCTCACTGGGGAACATTTCCCCTGCCTGATTTTAGACAGCATATAAATCTGCCCTGAAGACAATGGTAATTAAACTTACAAGAGGGAAATCAATAGGGTTGCCTGAGCCCACACTGTATGAGATAAAAGCTAGAGACTAATATCAGGTGCTAATAAAAAGATAATAAAAGCTCCCCCCCCAGGTAAATTGGTCTAGGGTTAAATTGTACAGTTACAAAAGAGGGCCTTTGTTACATGTTTTGTGCAAACTTTTGAATGTGTGATACATCGTTCTGAAAGTTTCAGAACATACAAATCTTTTGATTCACCTCCTAAAATTTTCCCTGATATAAAAAAGCAATTGGAAAAAAATGTAGCTGGAAGGGTGGATCAACCTCTTTTTGTCATTTAGACTGTAATCCAGTTCTTTGGGGAACTGGAAGCAACTGTCTTTGTCTTACAGATCTCTGCAAGGCCAGAGGTATGGCTCTAGAAAGCAGTTCAAAGTTCACCCATATTTTGCTAATTCCAAAGCCTCCTGTGTTGCTCAAAATGGTCCTAGATATTGATTGAGACAAAAGATTGAGACATTAGAAACTGATAAGGCGGGTCTGGCCCTGTGGCTTAGCAGTTAAGTGTGTGCACTCTGCTACTGGCAGCCCGGGTTTGGATCCTGGGCGCAAACCGACTCATCACTTGTCGGGCCATGCTGAGGCAGCATCCCACATACAGCAACTAGCAAGATGTGCAACTATAACATACAACTATACTGGGCATGGGGGAGAAAAAAGGGAAAAAAAGGAGGAGGATTGGCAATAGATGTTAGCTCAGGGCCGGTTTTCCTCAGCAAAAAGAGGAGGATTGGCATGGATGTTAGCTCAGGGCTGATCTTCCTCACAAAAAATAAATAAATAAATAAAATAAAATAAACTGATAAGGCAAATATGCCCCAGAAACTCCATCTTGAAGAAAACTTGACTACTTTCTCTGTGCTTTTATGATGTAGATTTTCTGCTCCCATCTTCTCTAGGACCTGAAAGCCATTCTTTGAAATGCAAATGTTTCTCAGAAACTAGCAAATTTTGTATTGCATCTGATTCATAAAAAATTTAATGGGAGGCTGGCCTGGTGGCATAGTGGTTAAGATCGTGCTCTCCATTTCAGTAGCCCAGGGTTTGCAGGTTTGGATCCCGGTGCGGACCTATGCACCACTCATCAAGCCATGCTGTGGCAGCATCCCACATACAAAATAGAGGAAGATTGGCATGGGTGTTAGCTCAGTGACAATCTACCTCAAGCAAAAAGAGGAAGATTGGTAAAAGATGTTAGCTCAGGGCCAATATTCCTCACTAAAAAATAAATAAATAAATAAAATTTAATGAAAGCTATAAGGTCTCTGTCTGTGTCTACCTGTGCGTTTATGTGTGTCTATATGTATGTTATACATGTGTGATATTTTACCTCCAGATGGTATACTCAAAATTAAGAGCTCTGTTTAGTTGACTTAAAGTAAGCGCTTACCTGTCTTTCAAGTTAATGTGATATGAAACAATCTTTGGTGAATAAAAGCTTGTTTAAGTTGGTTTGAATAAAATAGGCGTGTCCTCAGAGTTATCAGCATTGGATATGATGCAGACATGCAGCCTTGGTTTACTAGTTAAATAAGCTCACGTTATCCCTGTCACAAATTTGTCAGCATAATAACTTAAAATGGTAGCTAATTTTGTCCAATGTCTCATGAAATTTTCTTGAGTAATCTAAACATAATTGTTGGGAAAAAATAATTTAGAGTTTATAGACAAACTTTTAACAATAATTATATTTTGTGACATATATTTAAAATAGCTTCCAAAATCTCTTTGGTAACTTGAAACTTTGAAGTTTTGCTAGGTTAAATTAAATGATAAAAATTCATTAAGTATTTAGATAATTTTCAAATAAGATAAGATATTAGATATTAATTACTAAATATAAGTTTATCTACTTTTGATTTCTTATTACAGAGAAACTAAAAGATGTTTTGAGTCTATTGGTAAACATGTATTTTATTAAAAAGTTATACTATAAAGTAACATGTTTCCAGAAATTATAAAAAGTGTTCATAAACTTGCCAAGCCACACAATACTAATGTAAAGACAGTTTATAACTGCTTACTTAGTTTTTACTTAAAAATTGAGATTTCTAAGGGTTAAAAAATCTAATATGTGATTAAAACTACTAGAAATTAATAAGAAAAATATGTTTGTATTCAAGGAAAGTAAGGTATACATTTTTAGTAAAGAAGGTATAAATAATGGAAATATATTTTTGTTTTGTTTTATTAAGAAAGATAAATTTGTCCTAAAGTACTAGGAGGAAAAAAGGAGGCATGGGACAAATTCTAAATGTAAAAAGAAAATTGTAAAAGGTTTGTAAAAGAGGAATTCTGAAAAAAGAGTTTTGTACTTGCTCAAGTTGGCTAAGATTAAAATGAATCTAATTAAGTAAATAAGTTTTAACATCAAAAATAAGCTAACGCAAAGTTAGAATTTGTTTTTTTTCCCCCTCTCTCAAAAGGATAATTTTCTTAAACGTTTAGTCTGCTCTTGGTAAAGAGATTATGAAAGGTTTTTCTTTGAGTATTCTACCAGAAGGGTAGGGATTTTATGTTTTATCAAAATAAATTTCCTACATTGTTTTTATCAAGTCTTTAATCACAGGTGCTAAGGTTTTTCATACAGCCATTTAATCTGCATTTGCCTGAAAATCTTTAACTGTCACCATGGTTAAATGGATAACTAAATATTGTTTCATAGGGAGCTATAATATTGTGTGGGTAAATGTTATTGATGTAAGTGTTCTAAAAATTATATAACATTCCTAGAATTCTGATCTGTCCTGATTATCAGTCATAATTCTAGTTATTATCTTGAAGTGTTGTATGTCACAGAAATTAACCAAATTTCTTTGTCAAATGTCATTTTTAAGTCTTTTTTCATTTACAGACAGTTATTGTTTTACTCTGATGCTTTTGCAAATGTTTTCATCTTCAGAGAGATTCATGGAAAGGACTCTGACATTTACTCAAATGCAAGTTTCTGATAAACTTTCAGATTATAAAACTGAACTGGCTAAGAAATTACAGAACTCTAATGGAGAAACTGATGGCTCCATAAAACTGCTAACAGAAGATTAAGATTAAAAATCAATTGCACAGGACTGAATGAACTGATGAGGATGATTATAATTTTTATGACTTTTGTTTGAAATATTGCTGATCTTTAAAAAATGTTTTGTCACATTAGGGAAAACTTTTTTCTCTTAAGCTAACTATGACTTATAGCAATTTGATAAACAATACTTTTGTAAACAGAATTGAAACACTTATCTTTTTCTCTCTACCTGATCCCTCCAGAATTTGGAAACTCTTAGTAAGTGAATATTCTTATTTCATGGCAAGATAGTCACTTGAATAAGTTCAATAAGAATCTGTTCTCCTTATAACAGGACACAATTGGAAACATTGGTTATATGACCAAAGCTTTGACTGGAATGTCATATTTGAGAGAAACATGCATAGACTTAGATATGACCAGACAGCTTTTGAGAGACAAATATTGGACTTTATAGAATAATGCCACTTGGAAATATTGGCCTGGTACCTTGTGTACAGCATTCTCAGCAACCTTATGGGGTAAGTAAGGAAGGGCACTTATCTGGCAGATAACTGGAACCTCAATATTTTGGGGAACCTCAAAAGAAGAGAAGAAGTCACCCAAATCTGTAGGTATTACAGGCAAGTTTGATGACAAAGTCCTTGGCTTGGCTTTCCCAGCCTCGAGAGGCTTTTAAAGTTCAATCTGAGATTCCTTATAAAAGTTTCCAGCAAAGCAGATATAAAAGAGCCTATATGATCAATTGCTATTCTTGCTGTACTTATGTAAATAATTGGGCCAAATTTATTGAAACTAGACTTATTTTGCAAACCAGTGAGTCTTAATTTGACTATCTTTGGCAAAAATGAGGGTGATTTTAGAGAGAAAAAAACATTTCAGTAAAAACTATAGTACACATTTGTGGATATTAGATCCTAGTTTTGCTCATTGTCTTTGAGGTTTTTGTTTTCTACCTATAAACTGGACTGGATCCTGAATTGTTCTAGTCTCCCAAAATATCTGGCTACAAATCTCCAAACTAACGTTTTCAATTTTTTCCATAATTTCCATCCTGATGCCCTACAAACTGAAGCTGGGCAACTTGATATAAACTTAAGAGAGATCACCACAATAGCATGTCCGTTGCTGTGTAAGCCACTCAGAAGGATATCCGAACACTCGATGACATCATCAGAGACATTTTAAGCTGCAAAAGATGCTTCAACACTGACATCTAGAAATCTTCTTAACTGGCTGTTCCCTGGACTCAGAAACTGGTTTATAATTTGCTCCAACCATTAATCTTGATTTTCTTTTGTTTCCATAGAAATACTTCTTATTAAATACCTGATTGCTTGCTTCCACAATATAGACCTAACTTTTGGAGCCCCACCTGCACCACCACCTCCTAAAATGAATTTAACTGGACCGATCTATTATCAGGACTAAAAAACATGTTCAGTGAGATGGAACAATCTACCACTCAGCTTCTAGACTATTAAACTTCTTCAAGTTTCAAAGGCAGGACTTTGGGGATCAGAATTGGCCACCCCAAAATATGTCTCTTTGGCATGAGGATAATTTTGAGCTGATGAAGATTATTACTTTTAAAAACTGCGGACATGAGAGAAGCTCTGAAAAGTAGAATTTACCCTTTGTAAGAGACATTTACATTTGTAAGGGAAATCTCCATCTGTAAAGGTATCTCCCTCTCTATACTGGAAGGCAAGGACTTAAATCTGCATAATAACCTTACTCTTGTTTACTGTGTCTTTCTGATAATCTCCCATAACTGACTCCCCCAACCCCAAACATCCTCCTTTGTCTTTAGCTGAAGATGGTATTTAAGATGATAGCCCCTGCCATTTTGGTGAGTTTCTCAGTTCTCCTGAGTCTCTTCTGTGTATACATGTTATAAAGCTTTGTTTGATTTTCTCCTGTTATTCTGTCTCGTGTCAATTTAATTTGTACCCCAGCCAGAAGGACCCAGAAAGGGTAGAGGATATGTCTTCCTCCCCTACAGCCTGTACATCCCCATGGTAATGCTCCAGCTTCTGAAAGGTTGGTATCTCAATCTCTAAGTTTAGTGGCCTCAAGGATGCTATAAGTCTATACTTCCTGTCCAAGGTCTGAGGATGCCTGCAAGCAATACTGAGGCCAAGAAGGCTGGAGTGGACACTGAAGAAAGGCACCCCTTCACCTCTCTCAGTGCAATTCTCTCACAGATTCTCCACAAGGACAGACTGATGTATTGTCTTTGGCCCACATTCCCTTAGTTAACTCAGGCATATCATATGACTCCTCTCAGCCTTAGATTCCTCACCTCAAGTAAAATTGGGATCACTTGCCCTGGCAGATATGGCAGGTTAGCTGACTCAGTATCCATTTCAAACATATTATCTCCTATTTTATTCTACTACAGATACTTATATCCCAGTCTCTTTTTCAGATAAAGGTGGCCATGATACAACATCAGCTCTAGCAATGAGATACAGGCAGAAAACTCCAGGAAGGCCTTCCCTTCCAGAATAAAAGGCAATGCCTGACAAGGAGGAGGCTATTGCTTCTTACCATTTGCTTTTTGCCTCCCTCAATCCCCCTTCTTTCTGCCTGGAACTTGGATGGGATGTCTGGAGGTGCAGGATCTATTCTATTCTATTCAAGGAAGAAAAACACACTAGCGGTGGTGGAATAGGTAAACAGAAGAAACCTAGTTCTTCATAACGGACTTGACCAGCCATACAGTCTTGAATTTTCTAACCTGAACACTTACTTATGTGGGAAAAAATAAACTTGTCTGAGTAAGTGGTAGGATTTTCTAATGCTCATGGCCAAAAGCATTCCTAATACACTTACATCACAGGGTTGTGACGAAAATAAAGGCAGTGTATTTAAAGCCCCAACAGTACCTTGCAATCAGTGGTTGCTCAATAAATAGAAGCTATTATTACAGACCCCTGCGTGTGAGTCTGTGTCTGTTCTAGACAGACTAGAAACTGCCTGAAGACAAGGCCCAAGCAAATGGACTGGGCACACAATAAATGCCAGTATGGACTGAGTTGAACTGAACTGAAATGAACTTTCTCCTGGGCAAAATGTTATATACTTAGGGGATCTAGCAGAGGATGTATGCATCAATCAGTTTAGTGCAATAGACAGAAATCACTCTAAGTATTTTATGCAGACAGGGATTTAGTACAAGGAATTTGGTATGTTTGGGGAAGAGATTTGTGGTGTGGAAGTCAGGCTGCTGCCACTGGGCTATTGAATAAGTGAGCACACAAGTGAAGGTATCCGGAACCTGCTGCTGCTGCCGCCTCTACAGACACCACAACTGGACTTGTATCCCACAAAGCTGGACACTGGACAGTGAAACTCCGAGTCATAGCCTCTAAATACTCTCTAAATACTCTCAACCTTGCTTACCACCAGCAGTAGTAAGATGGCCTCCCCCTTACTTCTTACTTCCAAATACAATTCGAGTGCATTTATTGATGAAAGCTATTTTGAAACCAGGAGTTTAGCAGCAGAGGAATCTGAGAAACACAGTTTTTAGCTTTTCTATCTCTCTAACTAGAAGAAGGTAGAGTGGAAGTTGAGAGGCCAATCTTCTGTAGTAGGGACGTGGAGAGGAAAGGAGATGGTAAGAGGAGGGGAGAGAGGAAAAGATGTGATCCATGCTTTTCCTGCAGTTCTGTTGGAAGCGGCAAGGAAAGGGGACCAACCGTGGTATTTTCTGATCACTGATTGTTTTGCAAGAATAAATTCTGACAAGCAAGCTGACAGCTCCTGGGGAAGGAGTAAAGCAAACCACATGCTCATATGTGTCTCATTCTCTTAGTGAAACAGAAGCAAATAAGAATGAGCTGGGGGAAGCCAGACCAAGGAGAGCAGCTCTGTGAACTGGCATGCTCTTGTCACTTTTCTTTTGTCTGGCTCCATTGCACTTTAGAGAGTGTGCATAAGAGAAGCCAGGGGAGGGGAGGGAGGCTGGAGCTACCCTTTCACCCTGTTCTCTCACCCTGGGCTTGGTCAGGGAGACACTATCTGTCCGAGACTTGGATGGAAAGTTTGTAGGAGCCTCTGCCAACCTAGCATCTCTCCAACCAGCACCCAGAGCCACCATTATGCCTTCTGCATCACTGTGCTCCAGGCCCTGTGCTAACTGCTTTGCATATAGGTTTCATTCAACCGTCAACAAATACTCATTTAACAAGTACTGGACAGGTGGAATGCCTTTTGTGTAGTATGCTCTGGTCTAGGTGAACAAAGGAAACAAAAATATCTGCCCTTATAGTGGATATAAATGAGAGCCATGACTCTCAGATGCGGGAATTTTCACATTTATTTATTTTTGTAGGCCAAAGTAAATCAGTCTCTGAGCACCCAACCCTTTAACATATAAAGTACTCACCATGTCTACCCCAGTGCTTTGGCTCCTTTTACCTCACTATTGGGCCATACTTGGATCTCAAGGGTTACCTGGAGCCTGGTCCTTAGCCCCACCATGGTTCTTCTCGCATCTTCTTCCGTCCCCTATCTCCTGCACTGCTGTTCTTGGTTGACTACTGACTTGCCCACGTAGCAATCTATCTACTGACCACCGCTCTTGTGCCATCCCAGCCCTCCTCCAATTCAGTTTACCCTAATGCCTCAAAGATGCATGCCTCCCATGACGCAGTGGGCCTTCCCCTTGCAGAAAGACTCCCAGGATCTTCTGCTTATGTGAGTGTTCCTCAGAGAAATTTTCGCCAAGTGAGACGGAAAGTAGCTCATCAGAGAAGCAGCCATAAAGCCTGAGGACACTGTCTCATTGCTACCTGATCTATATCATCTTGAATTCTAACTGCAGCTGGATAAGGATGAAATGCACCCTGTTCTATTAGTGGTGGAGGCCATTCTCCTGCATCCTTTCTAGATGAATCTAGCCTGCATACAAGCCCGTGCTGAAACTCAGAAACATCAACACATTAAAGGAGAAAATTCATATGACCTTCTTAAGAAATGCAGAAAAGCAGTTGATTCAACACCTATTCACAATTAAAAAAAAAAAAACTCTTAGCACAATAAGAATAGGAGAGAGCATCCTCAACCTGATAAAGGATATTAATAAAAAACCTATAGCAAATGTGTTAGAAACATTCCCTTTAAAGTCAGAAATAAGGCAAGAATGTCCACTAATACCACTTCTTTTCAATAAGGAAATGGAGGTCCTAGCCAGCACAGAAGGGAAAAAAAGGGTATTGGAAAGAAAAAAGCCTTATCTCCAATAAAGCATAAGGCAATTAGTACAAAGCTGTCAAAAATGTATTGAAAATAAAGAAGAAAAACCATCATTATTTGCATAGAAAAATCCAAGACAATCTATGCTAAAATTATTAGAACTAAGAGTAGGGGAAAGTGAAAATATTCAAATATCAATTTCATTCACATGCAGCAACATTAAATACTTATAAAATATAATTAAAAAATACAGGCAAAGCAAAATGAAACTGAAATGAATAATTAACTAAGAATAAACCTAACCAAAACATTCAGGGTCTTTAATGGAGAAAATTATAAAATATTATTGAGAGATTTTAAAACAGACCTAAATAAATGTAGAAAAATAGATATATATATCATATTTATGCTTGGGAAAACCTAAAGTTGTAAAGATGGCAGTTATCCCCAAATTAATAGCTACAATAAATACAGTTTCAGGCAAAATCTCAATAGAGTTTTCTGTGGAACTGAACAATCTAATCCTAACATTTATGTGGAATAGTGAAGGAACAAAAACAGCCAAGAAATTTTGAAGGAGAGATTCCCTCAACCAGATATCAAGATTTAGTATAAAGCTATGGTAGCTAAGAGAATGTGTTACTGAAATAAACATTGACAAATTGAAAACTCTACATAATAGAGAGCTCATTAACATGTCTATGCCTATATGGATATTTGATAAATGATAGAGGTAGAATTTTGAATCAGAAGTAAGTGGTGCTAAAAACATTGGCTATTCACATGTAAAAAATTAGAACTGTAGCTCATACCATACACAAAAATAGATTCCAGATGGAATCAAGACCTAATTATGAAAGGTAAAACTTTAACATTGTTAGAAGAAACATCTATATGACCTTGGAGTAGGAAAAGATGTCTTAAGTTAAAGAAAAAAGCATCAATAATAATGGAAATTAGATAAATTCAACTACATTAAGAATAAAAACTTTAGTACAAAAGAGATATCACAATTGAGAAGTCAAATATTGGCTGGGAGAAGATGTATGTAATGTATAAAACCAACAAGTGTTGGTATATAGTATATACACAGAACTTCTACAAATCAATGAGAAAAGGACTAACAATGTCAAGGAGAAAAACTAGTCAAACAGGGAATTCACAGAAAAGGAAGCTTCAGTGGCCGATACAAGGGAAAAGATGCACAGCCTCACAAATAATCAGAGATATGCAAAACTAAAACAGTATGATATGCCATTTCATACTCAACAGATTGGCAAAAATAGAGAAGTTTGATGCAACAGGGACTCTCATACAACCACTTTGGAGAGGAGCTACTACATATAAATGTATGTACCCTAGAAATCAACAATTATTTTACTACCAGCTATATAGAAACTCTCACACATGTGCATGAGAAAATATGTACAAAAATTTTCATTTTATCATAGTTTGTAATAGAGAAATATTGGAATCAACCTAAACGAGAATGAATAAATCAACCCAGGAGAATGAATAAATAAATAAATTGTGATATAATCAAGATGGACATAGATAAATCTTGCAAACTGTGAGTGAAAAAAAGCTCATTGCCAAAGGATACTTAGGTATGATACAATTTATATAAAGTTTAAAAATATGTGCTAAATACCGTTTACAGACACATACCTACACAGTTTAGGTATTAAAACACTCATAGGAATGATGAACACCAATTCAAGCTAGTGGCTACCTCTGAGGAGAAAGGGAAGAGAAGGGAATTGCAGACTGGTTCATAAACGATTCAATTGTATCTATAAAAATTTATTTCAATTTATTAAAAAGTCTGAAGCAAAGACTGCAAAATGTTAAGATTTAGCAAGCTGAGTGGTAGGTACATGGATGGTTGTTAAACTATTTTGCATATATATATTTTTTATTTTTCTTTTTTTTTGGTCCCTGAACTATCTCCTAATTTTAAAAATTATATGGAAAAGAGCTACAATGTGGGTCAGCCTATGAGTTCTCAGGAACTCTTGTCATCCCAGGCATGCTTAGTCTTCTCATCCCTAGTCTTCTGGAGTAACCTGACCCTAAATAGATCCCTCTTTGTGGAGGAAGGATTGGAACAGTCCACATCAAAGCAGCCATACCATCAGCTGGTTACATGCACAACTTGAGTCCTGGAAAGGATTAATTAGTCCTTTACTTCATTTTTACGGATCTGGTTGGTTGTAAAATTTCTTGCTTCTGGGTCCCAGCTCCCTTCATGAGTGTCTTTGCTGCCTTCCTCTTCCATTCTTGGGGGAAGAATGTGACTGCGCTCCCAGGAGGCAGGGAACATCTTTTCTGCACCCTCTCTTCTCCCCTACAATCTTCCTGTCCTTTTTCAATTCATTTTATTATTTTCAACTTTGTATTATGAAAAATTTCAAATATATAAAAAGTAGAAAGAATGGTAAAATAAACCCTATCACCCAGTTTCAACAATTATTAATATTAATACTTTGCCAATCTTATTTCATGTCCCTGATTTTTTTTTTGCTTCAATATTATAAAGCAAATCCTAGACATCATTTCATTTCATCCATAAATACTTCAGTCTGAGCAGATGACTTTTTAAAATTACCATATCATTATCACACCTAACAAAATTAATAAGAATTCCTCAATAACTTCTAATACAATAATATAGTATTACTTTCAGACCTGAGCAAGATCCTGTTCTTTAGAAGCTCCCACATATTTCAAACACACAGAAAACACATTTATTAAAGAACAGAGGGGCCCCTCTGTCACTCCGGATACCGCACTGAGGCCTGGCACAGGTGACCTGTAGCCCTAACATCCGCTCTTGAGACTAACACAATTCAGCCCCCAGGGAATTGCTTCTCCACCTTTCTTGCCCCAGGGCCTCTAGGTAAAAGGCGTCTGCACTCAAATACAGTAGTCCTCCCTTATCAACAGGGGATATGTTTACAAGACCCCCGGTGGATGCCTGAAACCTCGGATAGTCCCGAACCCTGTATATAGTTATGTTTTTTCCTATACATATAGATCTATGATAAAGTTTAATTTGTAAATTAAGCACAGTAAGAGATTAAAAACAATAACTAATAATAAAATTGGCTTTGGGGCCATTATTAAGTAAAATAAGGGTTACTCTAACACAAGCACTGCGACACCACAACAGTCGATCTCACAACACTCAATCTGATATTGAGCGACCACCAGGCAAGTAGATATGCATACGCTAGACACAGGGATGATTCACGTTCTGGGAGAGACAGAATGGAACCTCACAAGGTTTCATCACACTACTCAGAATGGTGTACAATTTAAAACTTATGAATTGTTTACTTCCGGCATTTTCCATTTAATGTTTTCCAACTACGGTTGACCGCAGGTAACTGAAACCATGGAAAGCGAAACCATGGATAAGGGGAGACTACTATACTCAGCAGGCATCTGAGCTGTGCCGCTCCTGAGGTTGGAGATGGGTCCACTGCAGAAAGCCTGCAGGATTTTAGCACCAGAAGCACTTAAGTAGAGAAAAGACAAATTAATTAACTCGTCAAATCCTTCCTCTTCGAGAGCTTGAATGCAGTAGATTCTTGCGTAATGAAGTATCCATCCCAGTAAAGCCAAGAGACCATTTTCTTGCTTCTCTTCATATTTCAGTTCATGGTTCTGGCGGCACTCATGAATTAGCACAGTATTTGCACTAGTTGTATATGGCGATTGAGGAACATTTCGCAAAATTAAACAATTCATGTTAATCTTAAATTTGTATATGCTAGATCTAGATGTAATATCCCTGAATTACGATGCTGATTCTTAACTTTGGCAGCTAGAAAGACAATGAATGCCAAGATTGTGAATATTTTTAACAAAGATACTTAAGATGTAACAAATTTTTTAAATAAATTATTTTAAAAAATAAAAATTTCAGGGGCCTGCCTGGTGGCGTAGTGGTTAAGTTCACGTGCTCTGCTTCAGCCGCCCGGGGTTTGCTGGTTTGGACCCCAGGTGCAGACCTACGCACCGCTCATCAAGCCATGCTGAGGCGGCGTCCCACATAGAGCAACTAAAAGGATGTACCCCTATGACATACAACTATCTGCTGGGACTTCAGGGAGAAAAAAGGAAAAAAGGAGGAGGATTGGCAACAGAGGTTAGCTCAGGGCCAATATTCCTTGAAAAAAATAATAATGAAATAAAAATTTCAGCTTTAGTTAAATATTTTGGATTTAAACTCTTGATATTCACTAATTATGATTTGTATTTTGCCTTTTAATTGAATAGATAATTCAGAATATTTCAGACCAAGGATTGCGAGCTTTTTCTGTAAAGATCCAGACACAAATATTTGAAGTTTTGCAGGCTACATACAGCATACAGTCTCTGTCCTATATTCTTCTTTGTTTTTGTTTGTTTTCACAACCCTTTAAAAATGTAAAAGCCAACAATAATGAGATACCACTTCATAGCCACTAGGATAGCTAAAATAAGAAAGACAGACAATAATAAGTGTTGACAAGGATGTGGAGAAATTGGAACCATCACACATTTCTGGTGGGAATGTAAAAGGTGCAACCTCTTTGGAAAACAGGCTGTTCCTCAAAAAGTGAAATATGACCCAGCTGTTCTACTCTTAGGTGTTTACCTAAGAGAATTGAAAACATGTTCACACAAAAACTTGTGCGTGAGTATTCATAACAGCATTATTTATAATAGCCAAAGAGTGGAAATAATCCAAGTGTCCATCAGCTGATGAATGGATAAACAAAATGTGCTATATTGTAGTATAATAAAAAATACATTTGATTTTTGTCCCCAGTCCTGGCACAGAGCTCCTAAATCTCTTGGAATCTCTTGAGAGATAGGAGTGTCTTTCGTTGTTCATCAGAGCCCCTTTAGACCACGTCTAAGTTTATTCTAATGAGGTGACTCAGGGTGGGGCCCCCAGATAGCTTTAGGATGGAGGCTGGTCACAGAAAAGACCAAACATGTGATTAGAGGGTGGAAACTTTCAGCCCCATCCCCTGACCTCCAGGGAGGAGAGGGGAGCTGGAGACTCCCCTCTTATTATTAAACTCTTGAATAAAGAGATTCAGAAACTTCTGGGTTGGTGAATACATGGGTGTGCTGGGAGGGTGGCACACCTGGAGAAAGCATGGAAGCTCTGTGCCTCACTCCCTATATCTTGCCCTATGCATCTTTCCATTTGACTGTTCATTTGTATCCTTTATAATAAGCCGATAATTATAAGTAAAGCATTTTCCTGAGTTCTATGAGTTGTTCTAGTGAATTGTCGAACCTGAGGGGGGTCGTGAAAGCCCCTAAATTTGTAGTCAGACAGGCAGAAATGTTAGTAGCCTGGGCACCCCATTTGCGGCTGGCATCTGAGGTGGGGGCAGTCCTGTGGGACTGAGCCCTGAACCTGTGGGGTCTGTGCTAATTCCAGATAGTTAGTGTTAGAATTGAATTGAATTGTTGGACGCCCAATTGGCATTTGAGAATTGGTTGTTGTTGGTGTGGAAAAATGACATGTATTTTGTTTCAGAGAAAAAACCCACACATTTGGTGTCAAAAGTAGTATCAGAAAACACCACACATATATCCATACAATGGAATACTATTCATATATGCTACATATATGCTACACGCTACAACATGGATGAAACTTGAAAACATCACACTAAGTAAAAGACTTCAAATAGAATAGGCCACATATTGTATGATTCCATTTATATGAAATGTCCAGAATAGGTAAATTCGTAGAGACAGAAAGTAGATTACTGGTTGTCAGGGACTGAGGTGATAGGGGAATGGGTAGTGACTGCTAATGGGTACAAATTTCTTTTTGGGGTGGTGAAATATTCTGGAATCAAATAGTGATGATGGTTGTACATGTCGGGGGAAGAGAGAGAATCTCCCTCTGCCCTTTCCCTTAAGGTTCTTCTGGCTGGCCAAATAATCAACAAGACAGGTTAGCAGGAGAAAATAATACCAAGTTTAATAACATGTATACATGGGAGAAAGCAGGGACACTGCGTTTCTCAACACAATAGCAGAAATTCTCGTCTTAAATATCATTTTCAGCCAATGACAAAGGAGGATTTTGGGAGTGGGGGGAGTCAGTTACAGGAGATTACCACTAAAGCACAGTAAACAAGAGTAAGGTTTATTATGTAGCTCAAGGCCTCACCTTCCACATTGATAAGTCACTAGAAATGAGCTCATCCCCCTCTCTTCTCCAAACAGAGAGGGAGATACATTTACAAATGGAGATTTCCCTTATAAATGTAAATGATTGTCTGGCAACTCTTCACAGGGTCATCCAGAGAATGTGGCCAGAGAGACAGAACTTCTGATAAGAGGGGCTTATTGGTGCCTTTCCTATTGTAACATTTACCCTACGTTATCTTTACAGCCATCATGATAGATCTGTTCCAGGAAGGAGCTACCATGTCAAATTCTTTAGGCAGTTAGTGGGGGAGGTCAAATGTCCCTAGAGAAAACAACCAAGGTAAAGAGATAGATTTCAGGGTGGCCAAATCTTGATCTCCCACATACAATTCTATGAATATACTGAAAACCACTGAATTTTACACTCTAAAAAGGTGAACATTTTGGTATGTGAATTATATCTCAACAAAGCTATTATTTAAAAATGTAAAAACCATTTTTAGCTCACGGGTCATACAAAAACAGGCCAAGCACTGGATTTGACCTGCAGACTGGAGTTTGAAGACTCCTGTTTTAGATGACAAAACTTTTTTTTTAAACATATGGAAATATAATTAAAATTTTTACTTTTGACCCAGGCTCTGTAAACATAAGGGATGGTCCTCATCTAATATCTAATCTATTTTCAAATTTTCTTGATTTTCTTAAAATATCTTTAACACATTCATTCTCTCCTCCCAAGGTTCTGTCCTTTGTTGTGTCTCCCTCCAGAGCTGGTAGTTGGTCTTTCTCTCTCCATTGTTTCCTCTGGGTCCATACCAATGGGGAAAGACGAGAAGTGGGGAGAGGCCCTGGATCAAATATCTAAAACACAAGCCGACTTGCACACTGTGAAGATTCAAGAGCATAAATCCTGCATGTTTTATGTAATGATGTAATTAAGGTGATGGCAGTGAACTGTGTAATGGCAGTCATGGGTGGTCGTGGTGGGGAGGATGTGTTGGCGGTAACTCGGTGGTAGAGGACAGAATCCTGATGGAGATAATGGTGGTCCACAATGGAATGATTACCAAAAGGGAGATGTTTGAGAAGAGCCCCTTTCTTGCTAGCAATTTTGCTATTTTCTCTCATTCTTGAGAGAGCCTGGAAAATGAGTCTCTGCCAGAGTCTGGGCAAGTAGGAGTCTGCAGTAATATTTAGAGTTCTATTTTGTGATTTTATAGAACTGCTGAAAAGGTCAAGAACATTTCTTTAAATGTCAATGGCCTGAGGGTCCAATTACCCAGGGGAGGACATTCTTGGAAGAGGAGCTTTGTAAGTCTGGCAGAATAGTGTGGGAGGAGCTGAGAGAGTAGGGAACCAAGTGGTGGCCCCAGGCTTCCCAGGGAGAGGGTCCTGGGCAGAGCAGCAGACGGAGGATGGGCTCCTGCAGGAGCCGTTGATGCATTCTCTTGTAGGTGAGGAAGGGCCACTAGAGCCGCCTTCTCTGAGCAAGGCTCACTGCTCCCTCCACCCTTCTCGTGACCTACAGAGCCTACAGGAGTGTGAGGAGCCTGGTGCCAGCTGGAGGGGGTGCACCCTTCTCCCAAACTCCAGACTGTGAAGTCCCCAGCATCCTCTGTGCAGATCCCTGGGAATGACCTAAGGAAGGCCATGTGTTCAAACACCTGAGCAAGTGTTTTCAAGCTTCAGTGAACATAGGTCTCCTCCTGGACAACATATTAAAAATGTAGAGTCCTGAGCCCCACATTGATTCAAAGATCTTATAATGAACAGTATTATTATTTTATAATGAGGAAGGAAGCTATTTTCATGGGAGTTAGGCAACTTGTTAAAATGCATGTTCCTAGGTCCCCAAATCCATTGAATCAATACCTGGAGGAAGGGGGTGCATGGAGGGAGGGGATAGGACCCAAGAACTTGTACTTTCAGTGACTTCCCCAGGTGATTTTGAGGCTGGTCCTCTACAGGAACCAATGAATTTGCCCAGAGAATCTTCTGTCCCCTTTGAATCTTTCCTTCGAGAGAAACTGCGTCTGTTGTAGTCCCCAGGTGGGCGGCAGGATAACAGGGCTTTAAAATCAGACAGATTTAGGATGGAATGCTGGCTCTTCACATTCTGTGTGACCTTGGGCAAGTTACTTAACCCTTAGGCTTCCATTCCCTCATCAGCAAAACAGGAATACTAATGCCCACTTCCAGGAGTTGTGGAAAGGATTCGAGGAAATAATGAACGTGAAGAGGTTAGTTAACCTAGTGCCTGGCACATGGTAAGTGCTCTGTAAACGCAGGCTCAATTACTATTATTAGGCATCTGGGAGGCTTCAGGTGGGGCTTCTGGTCCCAGCCATCTGTTTTCCTCTGCACTCAAGGCCGGCATGTGTGTGGGTGTGTGTGTGTCTGACAGTGTGCTTACACGTGTGTGCCCACGTCTTTGATCCTCCTTGTTACACACCCCCACATCACTACTACGCTTACCAGCCAGGAGCTCAGGGATGCTGGCCCAAACAAGAGGAGTGAAGCTGAGATGTTTGCCAATATCTCATACCTGGTCACAGCCAGCTCCTCAGAAGGACAGCCTATGCTGATACCTCAGGCTAATTTGAACACAGAGCAGACCTGGCCCCAAAGGACCCTGTGCTCAAGGTTTTCCCCATGGCCTGAAACATTTGGAAGCTGGAGCTTCCTCAGGACAGATGTGGCCAGGATCCTGTGCAGGTCCCCTTCCCCTGGTCCATTCTGCTCTCAGGACATGCTCTAGGGAATCAGTCCTTTTCTCTGAGGACAATGGCGGGCCTGAGGGCTTTCACCAGGACCTAGGCATTCTCCCAGGAGACAGAGGACTCTCCAGAGTTGGCCCGAAGGGATGTGTGTGGGCTTAGCTGGGGGTGGGGATCCAGATTATCTCCCTCAGGGAGAGAGGAGACCAACTGGGATGCATCTGGGAACCTGGGACTGGAAGACAATCCCCATCACCCTTCCCCTACCTGCCACAAATTGCTCCTGCTCAGAATGATCTTACTGTTTGAAAAAGGAGCCGAGAAGACACTATACCTTGGCATGGCTTTTTTTCAGGCTACCACTTATTAAGTGCCTACTATGTGCCGAGAGCTTACATTCACCATCTCTTTTAACCTATACTATAACCCTGCTGGTTAGGTATTATTATCTTCTCCATTTTACAGGTGAGAAATCAGGACCTCAGAGAAGTTGTCTAAGATCCAACACTTAATCCAAACTCAGGTAGACTGAACTCCAAATACTGGGCTGCTATCTTTGGGCTCTATTCCAACTGCTAAGTAAAGCTGACCAAGATGATGAGGATGCCAGGACAAGATGGCAGATGTGGGTTACCAGGGCCAACATCTGGGGTGACAGGTGAGAGCAGTCCATGAATCAGGATGACAGGTCAGGAGCCTTGGATGAGGGAAAGAAATACAGCCAGCTGTCTGTGGCCATAGCAAAGCAGAGTTGGTGAGAGTGATATTCACAAAGCTTCTGTAACAGGACCTGCAAGAAAATTCCACAGTCCTCATGGTGAGAGAGCAGATGAAGTGATACCTACTGATTTGTCTCTCCATCCCTCCTCTCAGTTTCTGGAGAGAGCCTCTGCTTCTTCTTGTAAACTGCTCCTTCCCCCTTTCCACCATAAAGTTCCCATGGGAGCAGCCATTTTGTTACCACCTCTGTTGGCCATAGTTGAGTGCTCCAGAGGCAGGACCTCAACCCAACCTGAGTCAGATTTCTTCCCTGGGATTCTTTGAACTGGTACTGAGATAAAGAGCCCGTCTCTCTCCTGGAGCTGAGGTTGTGAGGGGTGAGGCTCAGAAGGTGTAGGAAGTCGATTTACAGTCAGAGAGAAGCAGAGACAGGGATGGAGACGTAAGGAGGAAGACAGATTCCTGGCAGCCTTTGAGACTTGGGTTCAGATGTTCCTGAGGCCCCGTGGCATTCCTGCTCTCCCTAGGTTGACTGTTCAACCCTTCTTTTGGTTAGGATTTGTTTGCCAATATCCCATACCTGACCCCAGTCAGTTCCTCAAAATGGACGACCTTGTATCACCACAAAGAGTTCCTTTTTGTGCCCAAGTTGGCCAAGAACTGGGTTCTGTCCCTTGCCACCAAGAGACCTGACCAATCCATCCCCTCATCCATCACCACTGCATGAGGAGGACACAGTCAGCATGTTCCAGAATGTTGGGGCAGTGAAGCCAACCAGAGGGGCCCAGGTGCCTGATGGTGACATGGAGCCAAGTGCAGGGGAATCTCAGGCCTAGAACAGCTGGCTACAACTCTGGGCTGCAGAGCCTGGTGGGAAGCCAATCTTCTGGGCCAGGCTGGCTCCTGGTACCCAATAGAAGCCAAAGAGGTTGGGCTTATACATGGCTGCTCTAAATTTTATCATCACTCAGATACCTTTCCTCTGACCAGAAATGATGCCTTTCCTCTGACCTGGGCAGTAGGGCTGACTTTCAGGGAATCACTACGGAACTCACAGGGCTTTCCCTGGAAGTCTAGGGCCTGGTCAGATCCCTCTGGAACCCCTCAGCTAGCCATCCCTCAGAGCTAACATGGACTGGGGAGGGAAGAAAGGATGGGAGGGAGAGGGACAGGGGGAAAGGGAGAGGAGAAGAGGCACTCTGGGAAGGGAGACGAGAAGGGAGACAGTGAAAATGAACCTCAGAAAAATCCATCTTTATTTCTTTTGTCAGCAGTTCCCAAGAGGTGCTTCTCCCCCTTTCCTTCTTCCAGCGGACACCATGGACTTTATTCTCCTTTCGAGAAAGAGCTTTTCTGCTTAGCTAGAAGGAGTGGTCAGGAATGTGGGGCTGGACAGCAAGGCTCTGCAAAGCTCCTGAGTGGCGCCTCTGGGTCTCAGCTGCTCCCCAGGGGCTTCTATGTCCTGGGCGAGGATCCCAGAGGATGCCCATTTTAGAATAGAGAGAGCTGGACCCTGAGACTCTGCAGCTCACTCTCCTGTCCACACTGGGCAGAGCTGAGTATTTCAGCCTCAGTTTGCTGCCTGTGAAATGGGGATGGTGTGTAATCAAATAGGGTCCAACAGGTGTTGTGCTGGGGTTCTTCTGTTGAAGGTTCGGGGCAGTAAAGAAGACAGTGTCCTACCGTCTCCTGCATACTCACTATTCTACCCCAGTCTCCTTTTGGCTTACGGTGGGCTTTCCCTTGTGTCATCTCACAGGAGGGTCACAAGAGTCCCCAGAGGAAGGTCAAGGAATAGCCAACATCTCTACATTCCTGGAAGAATGAGCAGCTGAAGTGGGAGGCTCACTTGTTCAGAACCACTCAGCACATCCCCTTAGAACTGAGTTCTGTCCACTGCACCATTCTGCCTTCTCCTGTGGCCCTGTCCCCACCACTGTGCCTCCCTGCAGCTTTGCACTCCCCACCTAGTCACACATCTTTCACCGAGTACTTCTAGCTTTTGTCATGGGATAACTTTTTACATGCTATGCTCAGCCTCTTTGACTAGAGTGAGCTGGTGGAGGACCAAGGCTGTGTTTCTCTGTCCCACTGTCTCTCTGTGCCCCTATCCTTCCCCCCTTCCCCTCCGAGGGCAGCCTCTGCCTTAGGACACAGTGGCACTCTGAAATGTTAGGGGAAACACAAGCTGACTGGTGGGGCTTGCTGTGCTGTGGAAAGCTGCTTGGACCCCACCCTAGCCCCTCTTCCCTTCCTCCCTAGCTTTCCCAGCCCACCTTGAGAGCTCTTCAAGGCAGACCAAAAGCTAGTTAACCCCCAGGGTGCTTGGGAGGTGGGGAGGGGAGAGAAGGCTGTTCATTAAAATTCACATCAAGAGAAATAGCTAATCAGAAGCTGTTTGTTGCTTAATTGGTTTTAAACTTCAGAAAGATTCCTCATTAGCCTAGGGGTGACCTCTGCAGAGAAGCCCAACTGTGAAAGGGAGAAGGGAGGAGGAGACCAGAAGCCCCTTGCCCTGCCAGCCTGCCCCCTACTCTCCAGCTGGACAGTCAGAGATGGTTCTGCACTTCTTGCAGCAAGCTCCCAGAGCCAGGCTCCAGCTTTCCAATCCTCTTCTTACTTCAAGGTTCCCTCTTCCAGGAAGCCTCCCTTGACCAGCCAGGGGGCTGGCTCCCAGCCTTGAGCTTCTTCTGCAGGTACAGTCTACACCACACAAGCTGAGTACCTTTTTAATGTATTTGATTGTGCTTCCCAGCCTGAGAGCTTCTAGAGAGCTGAAGCTTTCTCCCCATTCTCTTCATTAACTCCTCATCTCCTTTTCTTCTTCTTCCTCTGCTTCCCTTCCTCCTCCTACTCTTCCCTCTTCTCGCCTTCCTCCTCTTCACCCTCCTCCTCCTCCCACCCACATTCTCCTCCTTCCTTGTCCTTCTTCCCCAGTTAACTCCCCTTGTGAGCCTAAGGAAACACGAGGTTAGTGACCAGCACCAAGGGATACTACAGCCCCCATTATTTTCATCAGCATTCCAACAGGTACTTCTCGAGTCTAGCCCCCATTCCAACTACTGCCTTCTGCCCAGGAGTAGAGGAGGAAGGAGGTTGGAAACTCATTGTACTCAGGGAGATGGAAGAACTAGAACAACTTCACTTGGAGAAAAGAAGATCAGGGAGGTCGTAATGACTCTTCATATATCTGAGGGGCTGGCTCAGCTGAGTGGACAGTCTTGTCCTATGCAGGCCAGGAGGACAGAGCTAGGACAAGCGCTAGACTGAAGACTGTCAGAGGGACAGAGAATTAGGCCCAATGTAAGGAAGAAGAGTAGTGAACATCCACTGGTTTTCCACAGACTTCTAGAAACTGCATTCTTCCCTTCGAGGATCCTACCCTCCCACGCTCCATATGGTTCCAATATGGCTACCATTCAGAGTACACTGTCTCCCACCTTCAGGTCATGTGATAAGACCTGGCCAATCATTATCGCCTCTGGCCCTGCCCACAGTGATTGGCTCAGGATGGGCATGTGACCCAAGGCTGGCCAGTCTCAGTCCTTCCCTAGGAATTTATATGTGGTCACTGGGAGAAAGAAGCTCTCTCTTCTGGTTCACTAAGATGTGATAATATATGCTGAGAGCTGTTGGCTGCCTTCTCCCCAGTCACATGGAGAAACAGAGCCAAGAATTGCAGAGAGAGAGAATGAAAGTCCTGACAACATTGTTTGGATCTCTAGAGCCCTTGAAGTCACCTCCACTCCTGCTCTTCCCAATTTCTTAGGCCAATAAATTCCCTTTTTTGGTGAGCCATTTGAGTTGAATTTCTGTCACTTCAACTCAAAGAGTTCCTGACTGATGTAAGGACTTTCTCACAGTCAGAGCTGTCGAAAGGGGGGCTGGGCCACCTCAGGAGGCAGCAACTCCCCAGGCAAAGTGGGATAACCTCCTGCCAGGGATACTGCAGAGAAAATTTTGGATCCAATTGTGCCAGATAACAGCTAACATTTATTGAGCGCCTGGGACTTTATAACCATTACCTCAGTTAATCCTCACAATACCCCTGTAGGGAGATATTATTGTCCCCATTTATAGATGAGGAAACAGAGTCTTGGGGAGGTTCATTAACTTGTCAAGGTGGCACAGATCCAGGATGAAGTGCAAGTCTTTTTTGACTCCAGAAATCTCATGCTCCTTCTTACAAGCCCAGAGATTCAGAGGGCTTTTGCCACACCCCACCTCAAAGCCTGACCACCTCTGGAGGGGGCAGATGCAGACCTGGTTACTGCAGTCAGCTCAGCATCTCCTAAATAGGGCAGTCGATAGAGGCACAGCGCTGCATCCAGGTGAGCAGAAAGGCACACGGCCCCAGCTGGCTCTGGGGACAGGCTGCCTGCAGAACCACAGGAGGGGAAGGGGGCCTTGCAGGGAGGGCAGGTGAGCAGGAGGCTATTCTTCCTCCAAAGACCTGGATGAGGGGCTTTGCACCTTTTTGTGTGTCACAGTTGCCTTTGGGAATCTGATGGAATCTGTGGACCTTCTCCCAGAAACAGACACATGTGCAAGTATGCGATGTTTTACACACAATTTCAGGGGCTTCAGAGACCCCCCTGGAGCAATACACGGAACCCCAGCAGCCCAGTTAAGAACTCCTGACCAAGAAGCATGAAAAGTGCTCAGGGGCTTGCCCCAGGCCAAGTACCAGTAGCAACAAAATCTCAGAGAAGTGGGCCTACCACAGCTGATTATTTTAACCAGCATGTCTAGCTGGGGAAGGTGACCAAGTGTCTTTGTTCCTTTTCCCTTAGGACTGTGCCCCCCAGCATCTTGCTGAGCCACGGTTCTACCTCCATGGCTGCTCTTGCCCAGGTGAGGGTGGAGGGATGTGTCTGATGAGCTTCTTCAGCCTGAGATGGGGGAGAGCACCCCCCCATGTGAATGCCCTGATATCTTTTCTCAGTCCATGTCTACCCCAACCTGCATCCCCATGACCTTGTCAATCAATCCACCCTCCCCAAAGTTTTGTGAGCTGCAGAGTGAGACCAGCAGCAACTCTTTCCTCCAGGATCCAACAGCAGAGACCTACAGAGCAAGGTCTAGACCTGTGCTATCCAATAGGGTAGCCACCTGTGGCCATTTAAATTAAAATGAAAAGGGCCAGCCCGGTGGCACAGGCGGTTAAGTGCGCGCGCTCCGCTGCGGCGGCCCGGGGTTCGCCAGTTTGGATCCTGGGCGCGCACAGATGCACCGCTTGGCAAGCCATGCTGTGGCGGCGTCCCATATAAAGTGGAGGAAGATGGGCACAGATGTTAGCCCAGGGCCAGTCTTCCTCAGCAAAAAGAGGAGGATTGGCAGATGTTAGGTCAGGGCTGATCTTCCTCACACACACAAAGAAATAATTTAATTAATTAATTAAAACGGAAAAAAGTTTAATGAAATTTAAAACTCAGTTAGTCAGTCACACTAGCCACATTTCACGTGCTTAAGAACCACATCTGGCTGGTGGCTACTGCATTGGGCAGTACAAATATAGAACATTCCCATCACTGCAGAAAGTTCTATAGGACAGCATTAGTCCAGGTAGACGGATTCTGAACAAAGACTTAGACAGAACCACAGCCCTGGAGTCAGGCTGCCTTGGTTCAAATCTGTACTCTACCACTCACTAGCTGAAGGTTAGGGTAAGTTCCTCAACTTCTCTGAGCTTCAGATTCCTTCTCTCTAAAGTGGGGATAATAATAATGCCAGCCTCATAGGGTTGTCATGGTCATTAAATGAGATGACCCATGTGACACTTCAGCACAGTCCCCTGCACATATCAGATGAGCTGGATATCTTCAGTTTGTCCCTCCAGATCCACTCTCTGTGCTTCTCCCCGCTACTCTGTGCCCGCGAAGCTGACCTTTATGGACTGTGTCAACGGGTTTCCTGGCCCTCTGGCCATGGGAAGGCACCACAGAAGACCAGAGGGCAGGTTGGGGTATCGGTTCCATGGCACCCTCCCTGCCAGGCCACTGTGGGTGGGCTCTGCCCCTCTGTGAAAGGCCAAAGCGTCTGTCAGTGGCCCTCTCTGGAGGGGTCCTCACTCTGGGTTGTAGTAACTGCTCCTTCCATTCACCCCTTTAGGCCCAGGGGTGGAAGCTGCTTCCCTGCTGTTTCTCGATGGGGCGCTGCACTGGCCCTGTTTGTTTCCCCTTTATAAATCCTCTTTCTTAAGCTCTCCTCCATGGCCTAGTGTGAATGTGCCTTCCCTGTCCTGCCGGGCTCCTGACTGATACAGAGGCCCCTGTTTAGGATAGCCCTCCTCCTAGTACCAGGAGAAGGAGGAGGATCACGGATATTCCTCTCTCTCCGTCTCTGCCTCTGCCTCCAAACTTCCTCAGAAGAGACTGAATTTCAGGAGCTATCCAAAGGAAGAAGGATGGAAGAAATTGCTCAGGGTGGGCTGATGAGGCAGGATGAGTGAGTTGGTAGTAAGATGGAGGGTGAGCAAACGGGAGGATGGAGGTGGAAAAAGAGCCCAGAGAGACAAGGAATCACGTGGGGCCTCCTAGAGAAACTTTGGGCCCCAAACAAGACAGATTGGAGGTTGAAGAGCAAAACCCAGTTTGACCACTGGGGGTGGGAGGGCCTGCTGAGAGGGTCCTGGATCTTAGGCCTCTGCTGTGGGATCCACACCATCCCCTCACTTCTCCTCAAACAGGACAGCAGGTCCTTTCCTTCCCAGGGCCTCCCTCTGGCGCCTGACGCCCCTGCCTGAGGCTCCCTCCATCTGAGCAGCCTGTCCCGCTTGTCTGTCCCCTTAGCCTCCGAGGTGTGACTCTTATCTGGATGCCCGGGCCCCTGGAGCCTGTCGCTCTCAGATAAGCAGGAGACAGAGCAGCGCTGGAATGCCAGGGTGGATGTCCCTGTAAAGGCTCTAACAGGAGTGTGTGGAGTGTCTGCTCCCCACCCAGAGCTTCCCCCACTCGACCCTTCACCCCAAGGCTGTTTTCTAAAAGTCAGGTGCACTTTCCTTATCATAACTACCTGTCTCCTCTCTTGTCAAGATACCATCTAGTCCACCATTATGTTGCCAGCACTTAGCAACTTACTTGGCACATAGTAGGTATGCAGCATCCAGTAGGTACTCAACCAATATTTATCTATAAGAGAAACTCCCCCCCCAGAGCAGAAGGCCCCCAACCACACTGGCATGAAGAGTGGGAAGAACCCTGCAGGGCGGGAGCCAAGGGGCCTGACTCCTGCTTTTTCCACCAGCCTGGTGGCTTTGGACACTCCCTTCTCTTTATGGATCTCAGTTTTCTTATCTGAAACTCAGACTTGGTTGGACTTGATAATCTGTGGTTCTGGTGCCATGCAAAGATTTTTTAGGTATCATGATTAGTACACAAAAATGATTAATACAGAAACATTTTGAATCATCACAAACCTTGGCATCTTAGCCTTTCTTCTTTACACATGGCCAAGCACCATAGGTATTTTTGTCTACATGTCCCTAGTTTAAGAAGAATCTATCTCCTCGTCGATCCATTTAAGGCCTCTGTGCCCACAAAATTAGATAATTGATTAATTTACTCCCTCACTCCCTCACTCATTTGTTCATTCAACAAATATTTATGGAATGCCTATCATGAGTCAGAGACGAATCATTTTTCCTTCACTGTCTTCCTGGGAGGCTCAGAGAGAGCTAGTGGGTACCAGAGATAGCATGGAATCTTCACGTGGGCATGGAGGTGGGTCAGGGGAAGCCCCTCACTCATCACCTGCCCATTTCACTCCTCCTGTTGTTCAGCAAAGATGCTGCTCCTGTGAGAGATGGCCCTGTTGCACTGGGAGAGAGGCGTGGCTGTCTAATTGGGTTCCCATGGGGCAGATGGTGAATCTGATTTGGGGCTCAAAAGCTCAGGGGTCTGGAAAGAGCAGAGGGCCAGGTAGCTCCCAGACCTTTCCACATGGCCCAGTGGAGATCCACTCGTATCCACCAACTATGGCCTGACACACACCAGCCAAATATAGGTAGGAAGCATTATTAGGCTCCTCTCCAATGGGGCTGACCTGGAGCAAGGTCTCTGAGCCCAGCAACTGCCTCATGGGCTTTTCCTGAGTCAGACTCACTGATGCACGGAGGATGGGCCAACAATCCAGGCCAGGATGCATGTGCTCACCATCCAACTCAAGGTTGGATGCTCTATAGTACTCATCTAGGACTCTGGCTAGAATTGAAAGGGCTTTCCCTCTGAGTGCTCAGTTCTGGCCTGGCAATGTGCCTTTTCCCTACATAGCTGTGGAAACCATCCGACTCTAGCAGTGTCCTCACTGCTCTGCCACAGTCTGTTGGTACAACCATAGCTTCATGCAGTGTGGTAAACATGGCATTCACATAACCAGAATCACAGCCACAGCAAACAGCAGTCCATTCCTTCCCAGAATCCCTTGGATAGTTCAGCTTTCCTAAACCCTCTTCTCTCCCTTTGATCTTGGGTAGAAACAGGCTCAGGATAGTTGTCTGCAGGGTCGAGAGGAGGGGGAACGTTTCATTTATGTCAGCTGGATTGAAGATGCCAGCTCAAGGGTGGTGGGCTCTCTGTAGACCCCCAGATGGGGAATGTAGGGCAGCTCCACCTGGATGTGTCCCACGGGTGCCCTCCGAGCAGCACTGGGCTAGGTGCATTGCTAAATTTGGCCAGGTTGTTTTCCCTTCGGAAAGGGAATCTGCTGAGTACAACTGGAAAGAGTACACCTGACATCATGCATTGGCCCCTTGACAGATGCCTCCTTTAGGCTCAGGTGGGGTCCTATTACTGCTTGGCAATCCTTTTAAAAAATAACCATGTTATTTAACTTACTTAAAAAAGGCAATGCAAGCACATTACAGGAAATTTAGAAAATAAAGGTAAGTAAAAAGAAAAATCACCCTTGATTCTACCCACCACCCAGAAACACCCACTGCTAACTGGTATATATTCTTACAGTCTTATATCTGTCCATATACAGACATACTACATATTCTTTTCAAAAATGAGACTGTTGTGCTTATATTAGCTTTTCAATTAATATGTCCTGAATATTTTTTCATGTCATCACATTTATTTATTTTATTTTCTAGTATCATTTTGAATGGCTGTATATGATTCTATTATATGAACCTGCTTAATCAGTTGTGGTATAAATAAGACAAATATTTCATAAATATTCTTATTGACCACTCAAGACCATCCAAAGTAACAAGAAATACAACTCTCTCGGGTTCTTCCTTCACCCTGAACTGTCCAAGCACATCAAGGACATCCTCAAAAGGGCTAGTTCATCCAAAGCCAGATGACAAGAGCACTGGAGCCTCTGGCTGTGGCTTCTGTTGCCACCCCAAGGTGTCCCTGTAGAACCTGGTCCTGCACAGTCTCAGCATCTTTGTCCACCAATGCAGTGACATCCTCACTGGTCCAGATTTCTAAGGGATTTCTAAGGTAGTTCTCCAGTGGAGGAAGACCCCAACGTGCCAAAGTGCCTAGGATGGGAGAGGGGTCCAGCCCCAGACACACACCAGCCAGAACCCTGACAGCTTAGGGCTGGCACTGAGCTTGGACAATCTGTGTAGGTTCCCACCATCCGTGGACCTCATTCAGAACCGTCTCAATCCATCAGAGAGGGTCTAACGATGTTGATCCCCAAAGGGAAGGGGTCAAGGGTTTCCAATCCTTTCCTTTTGGAGGCTCTTTGCCCCATACAGATTTGCCCACCTCCTCAGAAACCATTCTTGAGAAGTTAAATGAGTTCTCTCAAATTCCCTCTCTGCATCTCATCTTTTTGCTGGTTTGTTATGCATTCTTTTATTTGCCTCTCATATCAGGAACTGTCCTTTCTTCTCTTCCAGGCTAAACTCAGGTTTTTCATAGGCTGTTGATATTGTTCCCTTCCCCTCTGATATCTCTTCTCTTTACTAATTATCCCTTCTGTATCTTGCATCTTCAATCTCTCCCTCTTTACTAAGTCCTTTTCCTCCCCAGACAGACAAATCTCTCAAGACTAGAAAACCAACAAGCAAATAAACCCTGCTTCAACCTTAATTTCCCTCCAGCTATGACTCAACTCTCTCTTCACTTTTGGCACCTTGGCCATCATCCGCTGAGACCACTTTCTCAGAAGTCCCCACTAATCGGGGTCATCATGTGTCCAGTTTGCCAGGAATAATCCTGGTTTATCCCTGTTTTCGCAAAGTCTCCTCCAAGTGTTCCCCAATTTAAATATTAAATGATATGGTCGCCTTACCACTAACCAGTCACAACCAACACGATCCTCGGCTCCATCAGCTGTTCTCCACAAACTCTCAGCGACATTGGCCTCTATTGACTATGCCATTCTTGAACTCTCCTTCTCCTCTGGCTTGCTTGACCCCTCTCTACTGGTTTCTCATCTCTCCCTTTGGTGTTCTCTCTCATCCACATCCACTGCATTCACTTTCCCTATAAATGCTGGAGCTTTGCAAGGTTCTGTTCCTCTCATTTAGCATTTACTCTCCTTCTGAATTTCACCCACATCCACAGCTTCAGCTCATCATCCCCGCCTTCACCCTCAATTCAGTGCAAATCTAAAGACTTCTGGGAATCATGGTGTCTTAAATGCAGGTTTACAAAACTACCCTCCCCAAACTTGACAGAAATGAACAAAAAGAAACAAAAATGAGAGAAAAGGCTGCACCAGGGCTGAAACCATGGCAGAATTCTCCTCAGACACAAAAGAAGATTTAAATAGAGACAGACCTTCTTCTTAGAGGGGAAGATGCAGTGATATAAAGATATCCGTTTCTCCTAAATTAATTTATAAACTTAGCACAATTCTAATCAAAATTCCAACATGATTTTTAACACAATCAAATAATTTTATAGTTAATCTGGTAAGAAAAGCTAGGAGAATTCTGAAAGAGACGAGCAGTAGAGGAGAGAGATTCTTTTTTCTTTTTTTCTTTTTTTAAAGATAATAGTACATTACAGTAATTTTTGTGGGCAAGAGGGGTATAGCAACAGGAATAGGGAAGCAAATCATGGAACAGACATAGAATCCAGAAATCTATGTCCACATATAAGCAGAAACGAAGTATATGAGAAAAGAGGCATTGCTGATTAATAGGGGACAGATTATATATGTATATGAAAATGTATTTATAGACAAGAAAATGTAAATGAATATTTCTTGAGGTGGGGAAGAGCTCTTTAAGTGTGATATCTGGGTCAGAGATCATAAAAGGAAAGGTTGATGTGTTTTACGACATAAAAATGAAAATTTCTGCATGGCAAACACTCCACAACAAAACTTAAATAACAAACGGGGTGGGAGGAATGAGTATTTGTAGCAATAAACGATAGAGAAGGGAATGCTCTCCCCAGGAGAGAAAGTGCTCCTTCAACTCCATTAGAAAAAGATAAAAACTGAATGGAAACAGAGAAAGGGGATGAAAAGAATTTGGAAATCACTATTTGCTTAATCAGCCACCTTGTGTAAAGGCAGGGAGCGGGTAGTCAGCTAGAAGAGCAAAGTAACACAAATGTTATCAGACCCCCCAAAGTCTGGGACTATAAATAAAGTTCCATTAACATCCATCACGCCAAGTTCCTGCTATTTCTCTTCCGGCACCTACAGGACCTCTGCCCTCTTCCTCCTCTGCTACAAGTATTTCTGGGAGTTCCAAAAAGGGAGCCCACACATGCTGAAGCATCACCCTATCAGTCACAAGCCCCATATGGCTTCTCTGGAATTCTTCCTCTCCTGTCCTGGTTCACTGCCTGCTGCCAGCAAAGCCACTCCGACAGTGACCCATGTGTGACTACCGCTGTGAGGAGGCACCCCGTCTCCATTGTTCCCAAATCCACCATTCCCAGGAAGCAGAGCGCACTGGGCCCCAAGTAGAGGCGAGGAGGATGGCCTTCTTGCCCACCCAGTGTCCGGCCTCCCTGCTAACACCAGGGGATTAACTCAAGTAAAGAGGAAGACAGAGGAGACAGAGAGGAAAGGAGCCAAGGGACTATATTAGTTTCCTATTGCTGCAGTAACAAATGACCACAAACCTGTTGGGTTAAAACAATACACCTTTATTCTCTTACAGTTCTGGAGGCCAGAAGTCTGCAATCAGTTTCACTGGGCAGAAATCAAGCTGTTGGCAGGGCTGCACTCCCTCCAGAGGCTCTAGGGGAGAATCTGTTTCCTTGCCTTTTGCAGCTTCTAGTGCTGCATTCTTTGTGTTCTTTGGCTTGTGGCCCCTTCATCCATCTTCAAAGCCAGAAGCATAGCATCATGCTTCTGTGGCCACATTGCCTTCTTGTTCTGAGTAAAAGCTGCCTCTGCCTCCCTTGCATAAGGACACTAATGATGCCTTTAGGGCCTACCCAGATAATCCAAAATAATCTCCCCATTTTCAAGATCCTTAATCACATCTGCAAAGTCTCTTTTGTCATGTAAAGTAACATTCACAGGTTCCAGGGATTAGGATTTGATTATCTTTGGGGACCATTACTCAGACTGCCACAGGGGCAGATGCCTTTTCATCAACCTCCGGACTGCTCATCTTCTTTCTTCCTAGCCCCAACCACCTTCCCCAGTTTAGGAAAATAGCCCCCATGCATATTTATAGATGCAAATAAATGCTGCTATTGGGGAAGAATGTTGTCCATACCAGGAGTCAGAGCCCCAGCCTGGCAAACCAAGTGCCCCATGATGCCACTAGTCCTGGACGTATGTAGAGAGTAGGTGGCATGTCAGTGCTACAGAGCAAGCCTCTGAGCAGGTCAAAGCACACCACCAGCTGATCACTGAGAGAGTCATCAGTAAAGACAGGGCTTGGGGCACTAAGTGGCTGGAGCTCCTCTTCTACAGTTGTGTGGCTAACCTTGTCTGTCTCCCTACCAAGTGCTGATAGCAGCAGGATCTTCATATTTATCACCTTATCCCTCTACCATCATCACCATTGCTGCTCCTTCACCAACATGCTGGGCTCAACTTGAGATGGGAAAGAGATGAACGTTATATATATATATATGTTCATGCTGATATCCAAGAGTCAACATGAGAAGATAGCCTAGGCCCTGACCAGAGAGTCCTAAAATAATCCCTGGTGGAGATGGTCCTGAGATGGGCATGCATAATCAACCTTCCAGGAGACAGTAGCAAGGGAGCATTGTGGGATGGGGTCTGCCTCCAAGGACTGCCTTTAAAATGTGGTGAGCAGTGTTTTAAAGTTACCACCATAATCATCAACAACTAACATCTTCGTACTCACCACTGCAGCCACTAACAAGAGTGCCACAATCACCACAAGCAGAAAGCCTATGAAAGTGCATGAGCGTAGGGCGTCAGGGTAAGGAGGGCACTGGTGAGACGGAAGGCTGAGGCATTAATGGTAGCCAGGCCATAAAGCATCTTATTTGCCAGATTAGGGAGTTTGGGCTTTATTCTAAGTCCAGTGGAAGTCACTGAAGAGTATTAAGCAGACATGGCAAGATTTGCATTTTGGAAAGCGACTCTGGCAGCCTCAAGAATAATGGGGTCTAGTAAGGCAAGGCTGGAGGCAAGGAGGCCAGTTAGGAGGCTGTTGTCATAGCCTAAGCAAGAAATAGCCTGGAGCTGTGTCAACGGACAAATATGTCTACTAAGAAGTAGACATATTTGAAAGATATTTATGAAAGAAAAATAGCAAGACTTTTGAAATGACTGGATGTGGAGGGGTGGAAGAAGGAGTCAGGAAAGGTGCCTATGTTTCTGGCTTCAACCACTGGAAGGATGGTGGTGTCACTCATTGAGTGGAGAGATCAGGGGTCTTCAGAGAAGAGCATGTGGAGTGTGAGGTGCTTGTAAGACATCCAAGAGGCTGTTGAACAAACAGATCTGGAGCCCAGGGGAGAGGTTTGGGCTGAAGGCATGGATGGGAACTGAAGCAAAGGGCCTGGGTGAGAGTGTCCAGGGAGACAGATCACATGAGAAAAGAAAGGGCATGCAACAGAGTCAGGAATAATGCCAACAGGTGAGGAACCAGCACAGGGCCCTCTTCCTCAAACAAGGGAAACCGAGGACTGGCCAGAGATGTAGAAAGAAAATCAGAAGAGGATGTGTTCCTGAAGTCAAGGGAAGAGGATGTTTCATGAAGAGGGAAGTGGTCAGCAGTGTCACATGATGCTCAGAGGCCAAGTAAGGAAAGGAATGAAAGGTGGATTTGGCCTTGCTGAAGACACGATGGGTAGTGAAGCCTGATCGCTATGGGCTAAGGAATGAGTGGGAGTTGAGAAAGGAAGGCAAATGAAGCTCACCTTTCAAGAAGATTGGATGTGATGGGAAGGAGAGAAAGGGACAGTGGGGTTTTGAATAGAAGAGATTTGATCAGGTTTAAATGCTGATGAGAAGAATCCTGTAGGAAAAGGTCAAAAACTGGGGAGAAGTGGTAACTGATGGAAGGCGATGAAGATGAGGCAGATAGGAAAATACAAAGGGACTGCCAGGCAGCACATTAGAGACGATGAACTTGAGGCAGCACAAATCTGGGCAGCCGTGTGATTTTCTCTGGCTGCCTCAGCAGGGCTGCTGTAACCTCAGAGAGGGTCAGTGGTTGGATGATCCAGAGCTGGAGTTTCCAGGTAGACAAACAAAAAGGATCCCGAGACTGAGACAAGGAACGAGGACACTGGAATGAAGGTTGAGGTGGTGGGTCTTGGAGTCTAAGCCGGGGAAGGAAGGGATTGAGGCAGGGGGTGGGTGGACAGAGCTTGCTCTACCCTTGAAAAGCAGGTGTAAAAGGAAGGTCCAGAGATGGGTGGAGAGAGGCTGAGGTCAGATTGGGGAGCCCGAATTTATATTGTAGAAGTGGACCAGTTCTAGGTGGTGACCATGGGTGTGGGTGGCTGAAGTTGAGAAGAAGGTCTCTGAAAACCCAGAGTCAGGGCCAAGCTTCACGTGGAGCCCTCTCTAGGACTGACGTGGGGAGGAAGTCAGGTGAACGATCCTGGGTGACAGCCATGAGGTGACTGGCTGTGGGAGCCTCCGAGGAGCAGGCGGGTGGAGGAGTTTTATGGGTGGTAGAGGGGCAATGGTCTGGGAGAAGCACAGGGAGTAACCGCCTCACTTCCTGACCACAGTGGGTCTGAGAGAATGAGGATCCATCCTTCAAGGACAGCAGAGGAGGGGGTCTTCTGTGAAGAGGCTGAGGGGCCCTGTCTTCCCAAGGGGCCCAGCAGAGAATTTCCCTTCTGAATATGACTCGAGAAGGGTGTTGAGACAAGGGGGTGAGGCCATCAGAAAAGCCTGCAGAGTTAGCACAGCAAGACAGGAAGACAACGACTGCCTGGCCAGGTCTGTTAATGACCCACATTGGTCAGTGAGAGTCTGACCAAAAGGTGCAATGACAACCACAGCCGTCAAAACCGTTATAGCTATTCTGTGCCCTCCTTGGGCAGCAAATCATGTCCTGCTCATCCCCAATTCCCAGTACCCAGCCTGTTGCCTGGGGTAGAGGGGAAGAGAGGAGATGAGTTCCAAAAATGCCAATGGACTGAAGGAATGCTTTCCAGTAGGTCCCAGCCAATTCGAGCATGAGGACTTCATTTTCACTGAAAAAATTTCTGACTTCAAAAGTTCTAAATATATCTGACATGATAGTAGTTATGATTGAGGAAGCTGCCAACGGTGGGCGAGGATAAGAGACTGGGTCAGATGTAACTGCCCGCAAACCCTGGCTCTTCCTCTAACCGTGGGAGCTCGGGCAAGTTAGTCCACCTCTTTAGCCTCAATTTAATCATCTGTAAAATGGGGGTAATACCACTTACTTGACTAGCAAGGGCGCTAGCAAGGATCACATGAGCTAATCTACATCAAGCACTTGGCACGGTGCCTGGCACAGAGCTAGCTCTCCATAACTGTTAGTTATCATGGCTATGAATTCAGTTATACTTTAAAACAAATTTGTATTTTATTCATCACACTAGCACCCACACATGGGGGAAGTGATTGGTCGTATATATGGCAGGCGCATTCCTTACTCAGCCAGCAGGCTGTACTTGGGGAGACTGTGGAGATTCAGAGATCGCTTGCAATAACTTGGAGTCTCACAGGGACCCTCAGTCAGTCCACGTCTGCACCTATCTCAGTCTATGATCTGACCTCTCCCCGAGGCAGGCATTATCGAGGAAACTGAGGCCCAGAAACTTGCCCATGGACATACAGGAAAGCATGGCAGAGCTGTGTGGGAACCGGCCTCTCTCACCTCCTTCTTGCTCTCTTCCTGTGACAGCTTCAGCCTGCTGGCATTTCCACAAATGCCTGGGCCTGGCTGGGCCCGTGTGTTTGCTGTGTTGCTGTTGTCACCGCCAACTGCTCTGTCGACTGTGGGAGTGTGGGCCTGGGCTCCAGGAGCTGTTGTCCCAACTCTGATTGTGGTTCCAGATTCTAGTCACATTTCTGTCCCAGGCCCTCTCCCAGTCTCTGTTATAGCCCCTGTCACAGACTCTGTCACAGCCTCGGCATAGCCCCATCATAGTCCCTGTCACAGCCCTGTCACAACATCTGTCACAATGTCTGTCACAGCCCCTTTTACAGCCCTGTCACAGCCCTTGTCACAGTCCCGTCTGCCTCTGTCACAGGGTCTATCACAGCCCCTATCATAGCCTCTGTCACAGCCCCTTTCACAGACCCTGTCACAGCCTCTGTCACAGCCCCTGTCACAGCCTCTATCACAGACCCTGTCACAACCCCTGTCATAGTGTCTGTCACAGTCCCATCAGTCTCTGTCACAGCCCCATCACAGCCTCTGTCACAGCCTCTATCACAGGCCCTGTCACAGCCCCTTTAACAGACTTTGTCACAGCATCTGTCACAGTCTCTATCACAACCTCTGTCACAGCCCCATCACAGTCTCTATCACAGCCTCTGTTACAGTGTCTGTCACAGTCTGTATCACAGCCTCTGTCACAGTGTCTGTCACAGCCCCTGCCACAGTCTCTATCACAGCCTCTGTCACAGTGTCTGTCACAGCCGCTGCCACAGTCTCTATCACAGCCTCTGTCACAGTGTCTGTCACAGCCCCTGTTACAGTCTCTATCACCCTCTCCCTGACTCTGCCTCTGCCTCTGCTCTGGACCCTGCAGAGTGGCCTGTGGGGCACAGCTCTCATTACACAGCGGAACTGTCTCTCTCTGGAAGGCGTCCAGTGGAAGGCTCATGTAATAGCAGGTTATCCTGATGTGCAGGGCTTGTGGGAGGGAGGCTGGGTCACGGGGCCCATACAAAAGATGTGCTTTGGAAGGACCTGGAGAGCAGATCTCCCAAACTAGCCGACTCTGGCTGTGGCTCACTCTATGTGCCCACCGGGGTCAAGGGTCCAGGTCCCTGCCTCTGGCAGGATGAATGAATGGTTTTGTGGCATTACTTTAATTTCCTTGACCCCAGTGTGAGCTTCCAAGAGCAGGGACTATGTCTTATTCTTTTCTTGCTCACTCACTGCAGAGCTGTGCACAGAACTAGGCTCCCAGGGCACAAACTAATGGTTGTCCCCATAGTCCTGGCTTGTTTTAAGTTGGTTCCAGTTGCTCCCCATTGCCTCCAGAACCAGCCCACCATTGGGTCCTCATGCTGACTGCTCCCCAACCAGCACACTGCTCACCATCCCAGTGCACAGGTTCCCCTTTGCCTCTCTTCTGTGTACACCGTGCCCTTCATTTGGCATGCCCCCACCCCTCTGCCTCTACTTTCCAAATCACACATGCCCTCTTCAAAGGCCAATTCAAACATGACCATCTCCCCTTGCCCCCTCCTCTATGCTCTTCCTCCTCCTGTATCTGTCTTGTTCTTGCCACAGCGTGAGGTGCCTGGAGATTAGGGGCTGGATCTTACACCATCATATAGTAGGTACTCCACACGTTGGCTAGAGAAGTAACTGAGTGAATAATTGAACAAACAAAAGGAATGATGTGAAATTGAGGGAAGAAGAAAATGTAGAAGATTGGAGGAGAGGATGGGGCAGGGCAGGAGACAGCATGAGCAAGCTTGGCAGAGGGAAGGAGCCCAGTTTTAGTGGGGGGCTGGGCCACCTCAGGGTTCCCCAGGGAAGCCCCACCTCCCTAGTGCTCTTCACTCCCCCTCCCTCCACCCTCCACCTTGCCCCACTTGCCAAGCCTCTTCCCCGTCTCCCAGGCCAGCCTGTCTTTTCCTTTCCCTCCCTAACCACCCTCAGCCCAGGCTGTTGAAACCACCCCCAGGGCTTCTGTCTAAACTCACGTCAGTCCTGATGTATGGTGAATTCAGACTTGGGACAGAGGAGTCTCTGGTACTTACTTCCTGGCAGCTCGGCTCAGCCAGCACCTCAGGGGCCTCCCCTGCCCCAAGTGCCTGGCTCTCCAGCCTGGCTCTGAGTCCAGGTGGCCCAGACGTCCTGGAGCCCCAGCAGGATACAGAGACACAGTCCAGGCCGGGCTGAGCTGTCAGCACATCTTTCTTCTGCCTCCCTGGGAGGCGAGGGGCATGACGTCCCGCCCAGAGCCCTGGCAGAGCCCTGAGGGAACAGCAGGGAGTGCAGGATGGGGAGAGTGGAGATCAAGGGCAATGGAGCCAGGGCTGCCTGGAGATGAAAGGGCTCTGGGCTCTGCTGGGCTCCGGCACTCACAGATGGGGTCCTGCACAGAGGCAGGGGGTGAGAAGAGGACAATACAATAGCTCACACTCCCAGAACCTAAGGAAACCAGGCAGAACTGAGAAGAAAGCAGGTGGCAAGCCCAACAGGAAATTGAGCCTGTTGGGGGACAGTAGGCATGTAGGCTCCCAGTGGTTTTTGCGGCCAGAGTCTGGGGGTGAGGGTGCTGGGAGGAGGGGATCAGAAGGACCTAATACCCTCCTAATACCCTCCTTCTACGGGGACAGCAGACTTTCTCCTAGGGTCAGCTTAGGGGAACAGCTTAGTGGCCCCCTAAGGTGGACCTTTACCCTAGCCCTATCCTCTGGCAATGCCTCGTTTACCCCACTGAGAGAATGCATCAGGCCTACCCTGCCAGGCTGTTCCATTCACTGTTTCCCCCATAAGGAAACAGACACACACACACACACACACACAGTAACCACTGCCTAGAAAACCTAGTTCACTTTCCACCTCCTCCAGGAATCCCACCTTGGCCATACTCAGGAGCACCATTGCTCTGCGCTTCTAAACTACTTACTCTAACCCTTGATTACAAACCTTTGGGATGGTCTTTTGCTACTTTGGAACAAGCAACTGCCCAAGCTAGGGCATCTCTCTGCCTTCTTGGCCTCCATCCACGTGTGGCTGTGCTCAGGGACGAGCACCTGAGGGCTTGGTCAAGACTGAGTGGTTGATTTGTTCTCTCCGTACATCTACATCCAATCGGGCTTGCTCCTCGTGTGCCCCTTCCCCCTTCCAGTTTCTTCATCAGGAAGCCTTGAGAAAGGAAACCTGAGGGAATGTGGTGGATTCCAGTGTTCCTTCACGGAGGCCTAGTCCCCAGGCCAGGACTCTCAGCAGGAAGTTTACATAACCCTGATTCCAGCCCACAGAGCAGACCTGCCTCTGAGCGGAGCAGGAAGTGCACTGGGAATACCACATCCACACTAAACAGAAAGATGGAGTTGCACCTGTGTACAGTGGGGGTCTTGAGCACAACAGTCAGGGTGTGACTTCTGAGTCAGTTCCCTCTGATCTCACTTAGGCAAGTGCCCCCCCCCCCCCCCAGAGACAAGAAAGTCTGCCTTATGGAGACCCGGGCAGGGCTTATCAGAGATGGAAAGTTCAAAGAAAGCAATCCTGTATAGCAAGACATCCCCTTCGTCCCAACAGCAATTTTTAAGACACTTATACGACCTAAGTCAGATCCCAACGGCTGAGTGTCTCCCCCTCCTTTGGCTAATGCAGGTTTCATTCAATATTCCATCATTTAGCGTTTACTGAGAGCTTACTATAAATGAGATGCCATGCTCGGTGCATTCATTTTCTCATTTAGTCTTCACAACAACTTATGAGTATAGTAGTCCCCCCTTATCCACAGGGGATACATTCCAAGAACCCCAGTGGATGCCTGAAATCGCCGATAGTAACAAACCCTAAATATACTATGTTTTTTCCTATATATACATACCTATGATCAAGTTTAATTTATAAATTAGGCACAGTAAGAAATTAACAGCAATAACTTCTCTTTGGCAAATCTGAATTGCAGGCATCACTACTCTTGCACTTTGGGACCATTATTAAGTAAAATAAGGGTTACTTGAACACAAGCACCACGATACCACGACAGTGGATTTGATAACCAAACTGGCTACTAAGTGTCTAACCGGCGGGTGGCGTATACAGCCAAAGGGATGATTCATGTCCCCAGTGGGATGGAGCGGGAGGGCATGAAATTTCATCACGCTACTCAGCGTGGCGCGCAATTTAAAACCTATGAATTATTTATTTCTGGAATTTTCTATTTAATGTTTTCAGGCCACAGTTGACTATGAGTAACTGAAACCTTGGAAGGCAAAAGCCGGATAAGGAACTACTGTACATCTCATTAAACCCATTTTACACATGAGGAAGATTGAGGCATACACAGGCAGTAAATGACAGAGAACTATTTAATTCTACAGCTTTTGTTTTCCAGTCTCATGCTCTATTGTTTACAGCAGGGACTCCCAGACTTTTGGAATTCACAGACCAATAACATTTCAAAAATTATTTTTGGGAACAAACACAGAACCCTATGCCAACTTTTTATTTAGCCAAGGACATAAAAAATACCATCTTCTACCACTATGATTTCATGAAAGGGCATTTTAACACAGAAAATGCAGCAAGGATACAATGTTAGAATAAAGACAGCATTCTAAGAAAGGACAATTGGCAACATTACCCTAAAATATCCTACATTGTTCTCTCCTTTTGTTTTTTTGGTTATATTTCAAACCTGGCCCACACCTGGCATTACAGGGTGTGGGAGCCACTGCCCTACCCCAGAGCTGCTTCTTTGAGCAAGAGCAATGCCCACAAGCAAATACACTTTCAGAATTTCCCATCCCCCTCTGCCCACCCAGGTCCCCACCAAATAGGGTCTGAGGTTGATATATAATAATCAGCTATATCCCCATCCCACTCCCAGCAGGTCTTCTGACTCTCACGGACATTCAGTATCCCTCCCAGGGAAGGAAGTCCATCCTCCCCAGCCCCTTCTCTCTTAGGCCCAGATCTTTTCTGGGTTTGCAACCCAGGCCCCCTGTAGCCCTGCGGGAAGCACATCTATCTCTGGGAGGTACTCAGTTCCCCACTGAAGCTGAAAGCGGCAGGTCTTCTCACTATCTTAGTCCAGATGCAGTGCCTTCCCCTTGCTGGGGTCCCCAGATCCTATCTATTGTGTTACCAGATGAACCAGAGCAGACCCCAGGCTTTCTAGGCAGCACTGGAAAGGAGAGGGCATGAGACCTGGGTGGAGCAGTGTGGAGAGTACAGAATGTGGGGGCTCCACTCTGCACCTTCTCTCTGCTTCAGCCATGCCAGACTCAGAGCTGCCTCTCCCTCCTGCACCTGTGCCTGCTCCCCACCCCACGGCAACAGAGAAGAGCCTGACCTGTGGAGCCCTTGGCTGAAGTTTCAGCTCCACCATTTTCTTGCTGTGGAGCATTTGGCAAGTCACTTAACCTCTCTGTGCTTTAGTTCTCTTGCTTGCAAATGGGAGTAAGAATGTTAGGTTGAATCGTGAAATTATAAAAATCTGACTGCTTGGCCCACAAAAATCTCATGTGGTTTAGCAAATGAAGTACAAATTGTACAGTGCTGGATACGTGTCTCTCATCAAATCTGACCCCTTCCTCCAGGAAGTCCTTCCTAGCTACCCCAAGTTCAGTGAGGTCTCCCTCCTCAAATCTCTCATTGGTTGAGGCATGATTTAGTACACACTTCTCTCCTGTCTTGAGTTTTCTCCTTTTTCCTGAGCATGAGTTTAGATTCCCCACAACTTAGAGCCCATCAAGGGCAAGACCTCCTCCTCCTCTGTCCTCAGACTGCTGGCATGTCACAGCTGTCCTCCATTAGAGTTTTCACTCAGAGGAGACTGGAAAGGCCAGGCCTCATCAGGGGTTACCATGATGAGACTTTATCTAAGGGTCATTTCTGCACCCAAGAGGGGTCCTAGACCATCTTGAATGGGGAGTGCTAACCAAATTGAGGGTAAGTGAGGTGCTAGAGGGGGAGGAATTAAGAGGCCCTGACCCCCGGCCAGCCTGTGGCAGCAATATCCCAGGAAGCAATATCCCAGCAATATCTTCCCAGGAAGACATGACCAATATCTTGGTCATATCTTCCATATACTTCAAGGATCCCCTTCCATGGCATTAGCTAACTTCCAGGGTCCCTCACTCATGCGTAGAGTTGACATTTATTGATCTGCTCTCTATCCACCCTTGTGTTGGTGCTGATAAACCAGACCTGTCCTACCCCTAGGGAGCTCGGTCCTGAAGGGGACACAGACTGCACCATGTAATCAGGGCTCAGGTTGATGGGAGCTTATGGGCTATGGGAACCAAAAGGGGGGACATGGCCAAGATTTGGGTGGCTGGGAAAGGGTTCTTAGAGGAGGGGATGCCCCTACCATGGATCACTGGGAAGCCTGTTTGGGCTGACTTCCTGAAGCTGGGGTAGGGCAGACTGGCTCCCTGCTGGACACAAAAACCCAAAGAAGTGAGTTAAATGAAGGTCTTCTCCCTGTGGCTGGCTCACAGCCGGTTAAGAACACTCTTTCTCAAGGAGACCCAAGGACATTCAGGGATTAGGCTTCCCAGCATCTGTGCAGAAAACTGTCAGCTCACAGCTGCTCAAAAGTAGAAATGCCAGCTAGTGGTGATGTCATCACCCCAGTCATTCCCTCCCCCCATGGGAGGTCCTGTGGTCCAGTGGGTAGAGCGGAAAAACCCCTGCCAGGCAGGCCGCCTCATCTTGCTTCCAAAATTTCTGCTCTGAATGGGGTGGGGGAGGTGGTCACAAGTGGGCTAAGAAAGAGAATAAAAAATCCTTTGGAGGAAAACTTCATGTTACTTCTCAGAGAGATAGCAGGGCTAGGGGACCTCTTTGCCTCCCTCTTGTCAGACTTTACAGCATTAATCCAGGCTCCAACCTCCCTCGTCCAACCCCTTCCCTCTAATGGATTTCTGAGCTAATCTGTGATGTTGGGCCTGAAAGGATCTGAGTAACCCCTGGGCCATCTTGGCAGCCCCCAAGCCAGGGAGAGGGGGTCTGGCAGCCTGGCCTGTGTGGATGGGGAGTGCCAGGCTATCTTAGGGTGTTGGAGAGGAGTAGAGCTATACCTCTTGCTGAGCTGGTGGGATGTGTCCATAAGCCCGGAGACTGTACGCGGGGAGAGAAGACACACCGCTGGATCACCGGCTGGCCTGGGGGTCGGGGGGGGGGGCGCGGGGGCGGACTCAAAGGGAATGGGGGCTGTGCAACCGCTTGCGGGTAGGGCACTTGGGTGGAGCAGGAACTCCTCCAGCGTTGGTCCACATAAGGGAGTCACAATTTGGATGGGAACCTAGGGAGGAGGTCCACAGCTAGCCCCATAGTGCGAGGTCGCCAGACGAGCCCGCCTGCTGGCTCCCCGCTGCAGCCCGCTAGGCTCGGAAACCCCCATGCGAAACACCCCGGGAGAGGTGCGTGCGGGCACCGGACCCCGCGTCGGTGGCTGCGGCAGGCGCATTTCCTCGAAGTCTTACCTCAAAGGGCTGTGTCTCACCCGCGCGCCCTGTGCCTCCCGGAGTTTACCCCATGCCCTCCTGGCCGGGCCGCTGTGAGGCTCGGCAGGGGAAAGCCCGGCAGGGGGATTCGCCCCCAGCCCAAGTCACAGGAAAACCCCGGGAGCAGCCCCGACGCAGCGCATTTCCCGGAAACCCCTCTCCAGGCGCGTTGCGGGAAGGCCTGGGGCTCCGCATCCAGACGACCAGCTCGCCTCCTCGGAGGAGGGTCGGAGACCCAGCTGAGAAGCAAAACCGCCGGGGAGAGGCGAGCCCAGAGCTCGGAGAAGGAGAGATCGGGAAACCCCGCCCCCTCCCCCCAATCTTGGCGTGGGGAATTCGCAACCCAAGCCGGAACCCTAGACTTGGGGCGCACTCCCAGCCCTTGGCCAAGGAAAGATACTCACCCCAGCCCCTAGGGTCCGGCGACGGTCCACCCTGCGCCCCCCGCCGGGCCCGCCCCTCGCCCCCCTCTCGGCCCCCAGCCCGCACGCCACTGCCCCTTTAAGAAGCCCAAGGTAGGCAGGCCCGGCTGCGGGAGCCGCTCCTATGGCAACCCGCGAGCTGCGGCGGCTTCATGAATATTCCGGGGCGCGGGAGCCAAGTGCTGCCGGAGGGCGCTCCGGGGGAGGCGGCCGTTGATGTAAGCCCGGCGGGCCGCTGGGCTCCGCTCGGCTGCGGCGGGAGCCCCGGGACGGGCCAGCCGCGCTCGGCAGAAGAGGCGAGGCGAGCTCGCGAGTAGCTGGCCACAAAACCGGGGCGGCTGGACAGACGGACAGCCTGCCCGCCCGCGGGACGCACGGCCGGGAGGCGCGCGGGCCGTGCGCTCTGCGCTCCGGAGCGGCTCTCCGAGCGCCGTGGCCGCAGCGCCGCTTCTACCCGCGCCCATTGTTCCCCGCGGGGGCGGGGCGCCTGGAGCCGGGCTGAGCGCCGCGCCCCTGAACGCGGGAGGGAGGGAGGGAAGGAGGGAGCGCGGGGTCCCCGCGCCCAGCCGGGCCCGGGAGGAGGCGCAGCGCGGCGACCCCGGGACCCGGAGCCGGACTGGGAGCCTCCCCGCGGCACACAGCCTGCCCGAGCATGGGCGCCTGAGGCAGCCCGGCGCCAGAGGCGAAGGACGCGTCCCCGCTAGCGGACTGACCGGCGGGCGGACCTGGAGCTGGTCCTCGGCGCTGCACCCGCGCCCCTGCCCCTGGCCCGGCCCCTGCCCCTGGCGCCATGGACAAGCTGCCGCCGTCCATGCGCAAGCGGCTCTACAGCCTTCCGCAGCAGGTGGGGGCGAAGGCGTGGATCATGGACGAGGAGGAGGATGCCGAGGAGGAGGGGGCTGGGGGCCGCCAGGACCCCAGCCGCAGGAGCATCCGACTGCGGCCGCTGCCCTCGCCCTCGCCCTCGGCGGCCGCAGGCGGCACGGAGCCTCGGGGCGCGGCCCTCGGGGCGGCGGACGGCGAGGGGCCGGCCCGCGGCGCGGGCAAGTCCAGCACTAACGGCGACTGCAGGCGCTTCCGCGGGAGCCTGGCCTCGCTGGGCAGCCGGGGTGGCGGCGGCGGCGGAGCGGGGGGCGGTAGCAGTCACGGGCACCTGCATGACTCCGCGGAGGAGCGGCGGCTCATCGCCGAGGGCGACGCGTCCCCCGGCGAGGACAGGACGCCCCCGGGCCTGGCGGCCGAGCCGGAGCGCCCCGGCGCCTCGGCGCAGCCCGCAGCCTCGCCGCCGCCACCCCAGCAGGCGCCGCCGGCGGCCTCCACCTCCTGCGAGCAGCCCTCAGTGGACACTGCTATCAAAGTGGAGGGAGGCGCGGCCGCTGGCGACCAGATCCTCCCCGAGGCCGAGGTGCGCCTGGGCCAGGCTGGCTTCATGCAGCGCCAGTTTGGGGCCATGCTCCAGCCCGGGGTCAACAAATTCTCACTGAGGATGTTCGGCAGCCAGAAAGCCGTGGAGCGCGAGCAAGAGAGGGTTAAGTCGGCCGGGTTTTGGATTATCCACCCCTACAGCGACTTCAGGTAAGGGGGCCCGGCGGTGATCCTGTGGGTTCCCTGAGCAGTCGCAGACACGCTTCCTCGGCCCTGCTTCTCAGCCGGAGTTAACTTTCCTTCCTCGCGCTGGGAGCTCCGAGAGTGATGGGGAGCCTCTAGGCTCCGAAACACCCTCAGACCTCCTGCACCGCGCTGGGAACTTTCCTCTGTGTTCTGGGCTCCCGTCCTGGTCCTCTCATCCTCTGGGGTCTGGGCCTCATTAGAAGCAGGCTGAAAAGGTGTTCTGAGGCTGGCCTAGCCCTGGCGGCAGCCTGGATAAGGCTCTGCCGTCTTAAGTAACACATCCCACCTCCCCCTTCTGGGCTGCAGAGTTAGGGTAGCATCCCAGTCGCAGCTCCTGGTCATTCCGCCTGCAGGGCAGGGCCACAAGGGAGACAGACCTCTTGGCAGCTGGGCCAGCTCCTTGGGCGCTGACCCCAGGTGTTAATATCTGCCTTCTGGTGGCCTGGGAAGCTGCAGCTGGGGAAGGAGAGCTGGGTCCCTGGAGGACTGAGGTCACTGGGGCCTCAGGTCCAGGATAAAAGCCCTCTGCACCCACCTTAACCCTGGGCCCAGCCCCTCATGCCAAGTGATGGGCCAGGAGCGGGCACCCTGGGTAGCTGTCATCAGGACTGCCAGGACAGGATGACCTTGCTTATAGTGGTCAGTGAAGATGCCTGTTGTCCTGACTGTTGGGCAGCTGTCCTGTGACCCCAAGCTTGTCCACTGCCCCATCCTCACCCCAGTGGCCCAAGCTCCAGCAGCTGCTAGGTCTCTCATGGGTCAGTTGTGGGTCCCCAAACAGTGTGACTGCCTGTCAAGGAGAGGGACCCCACCCCCTTCCCCATCACCTGAGTCAGATGCCACTGAAGAGCGAATACCACTTGGGGCCTGTGGGGGTATCTGTCAAAAAGAGAGATGAATGATTGCCTCTGAAGTTGGGATCAGGGATGTCCCTACTCCAGTCAAGATCTTGGGGTCCCCCAGTACGCTCCCAGGCTTTCCTGATACACAGGATTGAAGTGAGGGTCTGAACAATGTTCGCCCTTTTGAGCTGGGTTTAATTCTTTCTCTCTCTCTCTGGGCCCTGCCCCCTGTTTAGCTCCTTTCCCTGCCTACCCTGCCTGCCTGCCAATATAAATGAGCATTTTACCAGTCCAGAGCCCTCTTTGCAAACTCCAGGGAAGCTAGATTTGTAATGAGAGCAAAGCCATTTTCCATCCAATGAGAGAGATTTCTTGTGCTGGGAATGACCAGTCAGGCAACACTCGATGGCTTAAAATAGGTGGTGAACAGAGGGCCCCCCCTTTTCTCTTTTTGAGGGACTACTCTTCCTAATGTTAATATCCAGGATTCCCATTCCCGGAGGGTGTGGGAGGCCAGAGCATAGGCTAACAGACAGCCCTAGTCTTCAAGTTGTGTGAGAAAATGTAGGACCCTCCCATCAGGAACTGGGGCTGGTTCCCAATGCCAGGTTCCTAAAGTGTGGTCTCCCCTCTGGTCAGTACTGGGACCTGAGGATCTCAGCACAAGCTCAGGAGGAGTGGGCAGGAGCTGTGTCTCCTGCACCCCCCTGGGTGTCCTAGGCTCTCCTCCTCCCTCTGAACTCCCTGGTGGTGGTGGCAGGTAGGCTGTGCCAGTATCAGCCACTTGAGATTGTTCCCTTGCTCAGCTCCCTGCTGCCTTGTTGTTTGAAAGCCTCTGTTCAGGGTTCTCATCACCAACCCCATTGCCTGTTGTGGGGAGGCTGCAAGGGGCCAACCCCAGGCATGCTTAGCCTCCATCGACCATAGGCATTGATTGGGCGTCTTCTGGCAACTAGGCCTTGCCTTCCCAGTCTTCCCTTCCCCTGGATGGTGAAGGGCTAGGACTGGGCTGATTGCATCAATGGGAACCTTCCCGCCTTCCTGCTCTTATTCTGCCCATCTTGGCATGTCTGTCTGCAGTTCTCCTGCTGCAGAATCTCCCACTAACTGCAGGCTGCCTGGGACATGGCGGAGGGGGAGGGTGGTGGGGATGAGGAGCAAGGAGGGGATGGGTGCAGCAGGATTGAAAAGCAGGCAACAGAAAAAGGGTCAGACGGCTTTGAATTTGGCTTTGTGCAATAAGCAACAGGGACTGGTAGCTGGAAGCACACGTCCTCTCTGCACAGCCTTATAGCTGCCTGGTGCTGGATGGGGTGTAAGGAAAGAAGCCCAAGAAAGACCATCTGTGTCATGTCTCTCCTACACCTATGGCAGAATAGCTGGTCTTGTCTTCACAAGGTCAAAGAAGCAAGGGCCTGGCTAAGTCTTCTAAGCTTAGAAAACCCAGCACTCAACCCGGCCACTCCCCCCACCCCCCCCACCCCCGGCCCCCACCCAGCACCCCAAGCCTCAGTCAGTTGAATTTCAGCCACTGGCCTTGGGCCTTTATGTGGAGGCAGTCTCCACTGCCCAGCTCAGGCTTCACACGAGCTTCTGCAAGCATTGCTCAGGCGAGTTGAGGATTTATTCATCATTTTGACGGGCAGGAAGCATTGATCCAGCAGAATTGGTTTAATAAAGAATCACCAGCAAACCATGATAGATTGAGTTTGCGGTTTGGAGTTCAGGACTCACTGTCACGGGCTGCTTCCGGTGTCTCCTGTCCCTGGGGGAGGAAGGTTGGGTGCCTTTTGCAAGGGCTGGAATGGGCTGCACTCAGGGACCCGCATAACCTGGGCCGTGTCTAAGAATAGGCTTTTCTTGGCTGCCTCTGCTTCTCCTCACCCCTCCATCCCCTGCCCCTCCATGCCTCGGCTACCCCCATGGCTCCTCCAGGCTCCACGGGCTTGTCTGGCCTCCCCTCCCCTCTCACTCCCCATTTGCCTTTTGAAACTTGTATTTAAGGTTTGGTGAGGGAAGAGGCCAGGATGTGCAGCACCTCGGGATGTTGCTCCCCGGGCTCCAGCCAAGGCTGATTGGGCTCTTGGGTCCTAGGTAGGTCCTTCCTTCCACATGAGCCATGTGTTGGAAGCTGAGCTTGGTGGTGGGAACCTGGAACAAATAAAACATAGTATCTGCCTGATTCTGTTTTTCCAAGAGGAGAGAAAAGGAGAGAAAAGGAGTGGGAACCCCGAATGAAGATGGACCTGGTTTTGTTCCCAGAAGCTGGTCAGGCTTTCAAGTGTCAGGCTCAGGGGCTTGGCCTGGGTGTGTGTACGTCTAGGTGTCTGTCTGAGCCGGTGTCTTGGGGCTGTGTAACGGTTGGATATGGATTTGGCAGGGAAATCCCTATGTGGGATGTCAGTTCTGGGGCTACTCTATGCCCCAAACTCTAGCTTGGCCTTGAGAGTGTAGGCAGGCAGAAGCTTGGCCCTTCTCATCCGTCTGCCCCTTCCCTCTCCTAGCCTGAGCCTTCTGAAGCTGTGAGGAAGTGAAGGGAAGGGAGGGCCCTAAAGGGTCCTTTCCTTAGGGCGGAAGCAGCTGGGGTCTGAAATCATGGAAACTGGGCCAATGGCCTGGTAGGTCCCAAGGGTGGCCTAAAACTGATTTTCTGTGCTGGTCCCTGGCCCCAGAAACTGCCATTGCCCACCTCACATCACCTCCCCAGCTCTGTCTGCCGTGGGGCCCTGCTTGGGTTATGAGGCCTCTCTGAGCCTCACTTTTCCAACCTAGAAAAATGGGAATCCTGTTGCCTATCGCCATGTTGGACACATTGTACAACTGAGGTCACCCCGTGGAGGCGAGAAGCTGCAGTGCACTGTCAGACACCAGTGATGCTGTCATGAACCACACTGCCCCTGCCCTCACTTCCCTTAGGGCCTCTGTCCTTGGCTCAGGCCAGTGGTTCTGAACCTGCATCAGAGACCTAACTGAGAACCTGCTGGAAACTATAGAGTCTTTCCAGAAAGATACCCATACATCTAGACACACGATACGACACTCAATTTCTGGGGTCTGTGGACCCCCTAAGTAGAAGCCCATCTTTGTTGTGAACCCCACTCTAGGCCATCCCAGAAGAGCATCCTGGCCTGGTAGGAGCAGGTGCGAGCCTCCTAGAGCTAGTCTTCCCTGGGGCCCTCTGTACTCTGAGGCTTGGCCCTCTCGTTGCCAGCAGGATGGAAATGAAAACGGAGGGGGTGGGGGCAGAGTTAGATCCCTCAAGAAGGAAAAGTGCTCTGCCTGGGGGCTAGTTACTCTTCTGTTTCCTCAGTCCCACTCCCGTCTCTCTGCCTTTCAACCGTGGGAAGGACTGCGAGGTGGTGAGGAGGAAGGCGGCAGCCTGGCTCTGGGTCTGGGGAGTTCTGAGGCCCATTCTTGGGTGGGCCTTCCTGGGGGCCATTGCCCAGGAATGCTGCTTCTGCTATCAGTGTGGAAAGCCAGGCTGAAAGGAGCTGCAGGCCGCACTGTTGGTGCCAGGGGAGGGGGAAGGGCGCCTTGGTGCAGAGGGGAATTCCAAGGTGAGCTGCCTGGGCGGTGCTGTCAGCTGGCACAGTGGGCAGCAGGATTCTCCAGTGATGAGGACGTGCTCAACCTGATAAGACTGGGGCTGGTGGAGGGTGTGCTGCGAAGGCCAGGACCCAGCTCAGGGCCGAGGTGCCCTCGGGATGCCGCGTGCATAGAAACCCGATGGGGCCGGGGAACCAGCACCCTTATATTGCCTAGAGGGTGTGGCCTGGGCTCCAGGTTCTCCCCGTTGCAAGTCTTCAGTTCCTGGTCTGGCTGGTACATGATGAGGCTGGGGCTTCTTCCCTGCTCGGCCCTGCCCCATTTGTTCCCTTAGCTGCCGTGAGCTGTGAGGCTTTGGGGCTGTCAGGTGGCCTGCCTTGCACAGTGCTGGGCTGTCTGCCTGTCCTTCTGCCCTCCTCTCCCAGGCTTTAGGGCCTCCGGGTCTTCTGGGATGCCCTCTCAGGCCACTGCGGCCACCATCACCCGTCTCTCCCTCCCTGACCATCTCATGGCGTTTGGATGGAGCTCTCTGTTTGTTACCATGCGGTGCTTCTCACAGTCAAGTCATCCAACTCACCTGGGGATCTAGTAAGATACAGACTCTGACTCATTAGGTCTGGGGTGGGGCCTGAGATGCTGCATTTCTGATAAGCACTCAGGTGATGCCAATGCCGCTGGTGCCCAGCCCAGAACCATGCTTGGAGTACTGAGGTTCAGATCGTGTGTTTGTTCCGTGCTTAGCCTGGGTTCCCTGACTGAATTCCCTGAGGGCAGAGACTCTGTCTTCTCCCCTTGGCCTCTAGCCCTGAGCAAGGCAGGGTGAATTCTGTGAACTGGGCCGAGCAGCCCTCAACACAGAGGTTGGCCGCAAACTTGGGGTGTCAGATTCATAGCCTCCCTCTCTTCCTGCACTGTAGCTTGGACCCTGCTGGCCCTGGATGCTGGCTATTGGGGTGGGGTGAGCAGGGGGAGGCCAGGTGGCCAGAGGGCCCTCATTAATCCATCCTGTCCCATTACTTTGGCAGCTTCTCTCCCATTCGAAGGGCCAGAGGGGCGGGCTTGGCTGGAGGAGAAGGGGCAGGGAGCACAGTGACTGCTGTGCTGCAATGAGATTTCCGGGAAGGAACAGATGTTGTCAGTGAGAGAGTCCAGAAGTGCCAGGCAGGAGAGCCGCTGTGAGGTGGCTCTGACAGTGGCTGGCTGGGAGGAGGACAGAGGCGTCCAGTAAGAGCAGCTGTCTTGGCACCTTGAGGTTGTGGGGGGGTGTGTCCAAATCTTAATGCCCCCTCCCCTGCACCAGACATGCCTAGCAACCTCCCCTGTGGGCTGGGCTTGCCCGTCACTTCTCTCCGCCCGCTCCCACCGTCTAAGGCACCAGTCTGCATACAGATGACGGGGCTGACGAGTGTCACAGCAGCCTGAGTGGCCCTCGTGCCTGCCATAACACTGACCACCACAAGGGAATTCACCCAGAGCGGAAGGTCCAGCCCCAGTCCCCAGGGGGCTTGTCATATAACCGAGGAGGCAACCAGCTCCGGCACACACTCCTTGGCTCAATGTTCTCACAAAGCTGCCACTGCCAGTTGCTAATTAATAGAAGGGCTGCTGAGGCCGGCCAGGCAGTCCTGCTTGGGCCCAGGGGATGTTGAAGAATCCACATTTCCCAGCCAGAGCGGGCCGTGGGGAGGGCAGGGGCATCATCTTGGCTTCGGAGAGGATGTTCTCTGCCAGCCAGGCTTTACTGAGAAAGCGTTGCCAGGGCCCTGTGAAAACTGTGATCCCAAAGCCTAGGAGGCCACTCAGAGACACTCACTATCATCAGCACCTGCCCAGAAATGGGGTGGGAGGCAGCACAGAAAGGTGGTGAGCTCCCCATCACTGAGGGTGCTCAAGATGAGACAGCAGTACTTAGGCCAGAGATTGCTAAGCAGCATCCCATGGATCAGATACAGTACCCAGATGTGTTCTGGTTGGCCAGCATACTGTGTTGTAACAAATCTGATACGATGTTTTAAAATGGAAAGATGTAGCATAAAAATGTGGCTTTCAGGCTTCTCATGAAAAATTAGAAACTCGGGCAGCTCTGGCCCCATGTTTCCACCCCACAGCGGGAAGCTGGAGCAGACTAGAGGCTGCCCCCTGTAAATTGGCTTTTCTCTCCTGTTGCCCACAGTCCCCACCCTGTCCCTAAGGTCTCTGTCTTACACCCAGCTGTGTCACTCATGCACATTTAGCTGCCTGATCCCTGTAGGCTTCTGTGTTTATAACCCTAGACTCTTATCAGTAGAGACTAAAGCCAGGTGGGTTCACAGATCAATACCCACCATTTATGAACTATCTACCATGTGCCGGCCTGTGCTTATATTTCGTTTATTCTTCATAGTGGCCTGAAAAACAGGTTCTGTTATTCCCAGTTTGCAGATAAGGAAACTGAGGCTCTGATGGGGGGAAGGGGCGGGAAGATTTGTCCCAAATCACATAGCTATGAATACCAGACCTGGAATTTAAACCTGGTCTCTAGAACTCTAAACTCGTACTTGTTCCTCCTTCTCTCTCTTCCTTCCTTCTTCTTCTTCTTTTATTTGGCTAGCTTTAAAAAGTTAAATTACCGAAGTAGTTCAAGAAAACATTCTCCTGAGAATGCATATATTACGGATAACGTTTGACCACACGTTAGCTGTGAGGAGGGGCTCGGAGGGGTGGGGCTCAGCTGGCACAGGAAATTTAACAGATCTCAGAAAACCAGATCTAGACAGAACTTAGCAAGCTCCTGGCCTGAAACCTTTATTTTATAATTGTGGATCAGAGGACCAGAGAGGGGAAGTGACTGGCCCAAGGTCACAGAATAAGTCTATATCAGGGATGAAACCAGAACCCAAGTGGGTTATGTAACGTCTGGCTGCAAAGGTCTTAAAGCTCCATAGGCTACCCCAAGACCCCAGACAGAGGGTGTCCAGGGAAGGCTTCTCCTGAATGGTCTTGTCACTGGAGCTGTTTCCTGTTTCCCCAGCCCTCTGCCTGAATTTTGGGTTAACAGGGATTTTCAGAGTCCCGTCTTAATATAAGCTCATCCAGTGAGAAGGGAGTCTTTCTGCATCTGAAGATGCAGCATCTGGAGGCTGAGACGTGCCTGTCCTAACCCCTCAGTCTGGGGCTGCTGCTCCTGGGGGAGCCGGATCAAGACGTCTTTCCACCTGCTCCTCCCCCAGCAGGTTCTGACTGGCGTGGAGACCTTTGGGATATTGGAACCATGTCCAGATGCCATTGATGCACCTGTTCCTCGATAGGAGTGATTGGGGTTCAAAGGGGATGGGGACAAGTAGCTAGTGGTAATGTATTCTTTCCACCAGAGGAATAGGTGGTCATGTGGTCTGTTTATTACATCCTTCAGGGAAGTGAGAATGTGGAGTCAGTCTGCAGCTCGGTGTGTGAGCAGGGTCGGGGTTCAACGTGTGAGCAGGGTCAGGGCTCAATGTGTGAGCAGGATCGGGGTTCAGTGTGTGAGCAGGGTCAGGACTCAGTGGGTGACTGAGGTTGGGGCTCAGTGTGTGATCAAGGTCAAGGCTCAATCTGAGACCACGGTCTGGGCCCTCACTGTGACCAGGATCAGAGCTCAGTCTGTCTTTGGGATCAGGGTTCAGCCTGGGACCAAGAGAAGGCCTTGGTCTGAGGTCAGGAACTGGAGTCTTCGAACAAAGCCTTTGAGCCAACCCCGGTGCCTGGCCTCCCTGAGGCAGCAGGGCTTGGGGCAGCCCTCCCTTCCTTTAAGCTTCCTGAGCTCCTACATCTCTTAGCATCTGTGCCAGCTGCTCTGGTCATCTCTGGGAGGTAAAGTACAAATTATAAATAAACAACAGTGCCACTGCTGCCGACGGCAGAGCCACCAAATCTCACACGTGACCACTCCCCGCCCCTCATTGCTCTCTCATTGTTTGGGGCTGGTATCTGTCTTCCTAGCCAGGCAGCCAGCTCGTGGCTCCCGCAGAGTGGCGCTCATGCTGGGCAGAGAGGTGTGCTGGCTTGATAGAGGGACTCCCTACACCCTACTGCACCCACAGCTCTGGGCTCCCACAAATTACGGAGCAAGCAGCGGGGCCTCCAGGTCTGCTCACGGCAGCTGTGGGGGCCTGATAATTGGCTGCTGATGGTTTTGTGTCTGTCTAAGCATTTACCCATGTGGGTGGACGTGTTATGTCTGCGTGAACAAGGCTTTCAGAAATTAATACATAACACCGGGCTGGCTAATACGTTGTCTTCTGGGCTTGGAGAGGGGCAAGCTAAGGGTGTCATGTCCTCAGGAGACCAGATGTTCCATTCCAAAACTGTTTTCACCCATTAGGGAGTATGGGGATCACTACTCACTTGGCAAAGAGGAGAGTAGAATTTCAGCTCCTCCTAGGGTTCCCCAGGTCTGGTTTGGGGGAGGGCAGACAAGAGTTAGACCAATATGGATTGATGGTCAGGGAAGGCTTCCTGGAGGAAGTAGATCTGAGCTGGATCGGAAGGCGAGAGGACCATTCTGCACACTTTCTTGGAAGCAGGTGTCTGGGAGCTTGAGCTAAGGGGCCACCTGGCTGGGGTGGGTGTTGGCAGGCGCTGAGGGCAGGTTACTCAGTATCTGTCGCTTCGGACCTGCACTCCTTAACCTCTTCCCTTCACCCTCGAGAACTCTGACCCCACTGCCCCTGATGCTGCTGAATACGTGTGCATGTGTTTGCAGGTGTGTTTGTGTGTCTTTCTCTGGCCTCTCACCCTAGGTCGTTGCAGCCCAGGGAAGCCACCCCCCAGGCCCTGGCCCCAGCTGCACAACCTCTGAGAAGATTCCCTTCTCCTGCCGTACTAGGTCCGGAAGGCAGGTGTTGCTGCTGCAATAATGTCACTGAGCATGTGGCCCGGAGCCCAGAAGTAATTACCCTGCAGTTCCCCATTGCAGGCTGGAGCAGCCCCTGTCAATGATTAACGTGAGTCCCAGCCACTTGACGCCAAAGCCAGCCATAGGCTTCTCGCACCTACAGTTTGTCAGAGGATACAGGGCACTTGTTCCCTTCCCCAGGGACAGGAAAGACCGTCAGGCCCACAGGTCTCATCAATGCCATTGGCACCTTTTAGAAGAAACTTGCTCCAGCAGGGGAGACTCTGCAGCTGGGGCCTGTCTATGCAGCATCAGGGCTGGCCCATCCTGGAGCCCTGGGTCCTCTCAGCCTGAGGTTTCCTAGCATGTAACTGCCCACCCCTCCCATGCTGTTTGCCCTCCTGACCCTCATCCTGTTCTGCTGTGTGACCTCAGCAAAGTCTTTTCCTCTTTGTGTCCAGGGTCAGGGCTCAGTCTGAGGCTGAGAAGAGAGCAAAGCTAATTGGCCAAATAGGTATTGAACTCGTAATCCTGACCCCATTAGTGCAAATTGAGCCAGCCGGGCAGGGACAGCGCTGCCGACCACAGAGCTGAGGAGAACCAACCTTCCTCTGTCCAGAGCCTCTGCCGAGGCCCAGCCAGGCGTGCTGCTGGATTGTGCAGCCCCCTGTGCTCCTGGAGCAGGTGGGGGACTCCTTGCCCCTCTTTCTGCAGAGGCTCTGCCGGCCCTTAGTCCTGGGGACCGGGGCTCCCCAGCATGTTGTGTGGTGTTGGTGCCGTCTGTGGAGGCCCCTCATTAGAGCATGGCCCCTGTGGGAATGGAGATCAGGCTTTCTTATCTTTATTTCCTGGGCAAAGGGCCCCAGCTACCTTCTCCTCCCAGCCACCTCTCCTATGGGACAGTTGTCCCCTCCTAGAATGTCAGACCTGGCCTCAGAAGAGTTCAGATGTGAGGATCCATGGAGACTATAGGCCACACTGGACAACTGTGGTTGGAGGAGTCCCGAAGGGTGGGCCAGCAGGACCACCGACTTTGGAATTGGCAGGGGACCAAAAGGCCACAAGCTGTTTATCCTGTCTCGGAGGCTCTGGGAGTTGCTCCACAGCTTCTGGGGACAGAGCCGTGGGTGCTGGCCATGAATAGGAGGCAGTTGAAGACTAGGCTCTGCCCGGTCCAGCTGTGTGGAGGGAGCTGAGGCCTCCCCTCCCTGGGCCTTGCTCTCCTTCTGAAAATGGGACTGGACTGGGGGTGGGTTTTAGCAGGACCGCAAAGCTGGAATTGTGGCCGCCTGGGGGCTTTATGCGATTACAGATGCCTGGGCCTCCAGGCCCAGGCAGGTATATTTTGGGAAGCACTCAAGTGATTCTGCTTCCATCACTTTAGGAGCCAGTGAGCCGGGCACCCCTCAGACCCCTTCCGTATGAACAGTCTGCAGTTCTCTGACTGCCCACATTTGCCTTAGCCCTTCAGGGCTCCCCAGAGCCTGGGCATGAAATACCAACTCCCCAGCCTGGCCTCCAAGCCCATTCGTGATGGGTCCTTCTCCAGGGAGTTGTTCCCCTTTTCTTCCTTGCAGGTTGTTAGCCATCAGAATCATAAAACTCTGGGGCTGGCAGTCCCCCAGGGAACATGGCCCTTGCTCTGCGTCCTTGTCAGACTATGTTTTCCTGGAGGGGAGGCGGCAGAGTCAGGTCCAGCTCAGAGCTCAGGCATCCCCAGGGGACCCCTCCCCGCCAAGAAGGGGGCCACATAGACCCTCCCGGAGTCCATATCTAGCTACTTTCTATGGGGCAGCCTTTCCACGGTGTGCTCTTTAGCCCCGTCCCTCACCAGTGCTGCTTGGCCTTAGGAAGTTCTGCCCGAATCCATCCCATTTCCTCCTTCACACTGACCTGCCTTCCTGCAGGAGCAGGTGAGCTCTCCTACCTAATTTCCCCTGAGGTCACGCTCACATCCTACTCCACAGCAATATTCTATTTTTGCTCCATTCTCCTGAGTAGGGAGAGTCGTGTTTGAGCCTTCTTTGTTTCCTGTAAGCGGGGCAGAGAAGTTCTCCAACTGCTAGTTCCCGCACCAATTTTCCCCAGATGGTCTTGTCAGCTGAGTGAAGCTCAGAGAGGTTAGGCCGCTAGCCTGAGGGAACACAGTATCCTGGCAGTTCTGGGCTCTGTAGAGCAGATGACGCCAGCTGTTCAGTTTGGTGTGTGTGTGTGCGCATGTGTGCTTATGCACATGCTTACACTAGTGTGTCTCTGTGAGTGCACAGATTTAGGGTCTCCAGAAGAGGTCTCACCCCATCAGAGAAGCAACGGGTTGATATCTTGGTGTTCCTTATGGCCAGGTCTGTGCTCAGCTGTGCTGTTGAGAAGGTGCCGTCACAATCCCTTCCCCGAGGAACTCTCTTCCTCTGCACCCTTCATGGATTCCTGTGTCCCCAGAAGAGTCCTGACTACTCAGTCTGGCATTCAGGATGCCCCCATCTTCTCTGGGTCTCTCGTAGAGTGGTATCGGGGTGGGGGATGGCGTGTCAGAGTGTTCTGAGATGTGCACTCTTCTCTCAGTGAGCTTTCCATCTGGCCAGCTGCCCTTGGCTGGTCTTGTTAGCCTCTGCACTGCAGAGATTCATGGAATCAGCGTCTTTAGAGATTGTCTAGCTCCCTCTTCCCGTTGTACCGAAGGGGACACTGAGGAAGGGACCATGAGAGGCAGGGACTTGTTCAAGGTCACACAGCAAGGTAGAGATGGAGATGGGACTAGAAGCCGAGACCCTCAGGCCCTGGGCCTGGGTTCCTTCTGCCGTGTGGCATGGACCTCCTTCTGCAACGACAACGCTGACCTTCCTGACCAGTGGATGCTCTCAGGCCCCCTCCTCTTCGGGTCTTCAGTATCCAACAGGCCATACTGCTCCTGCAGACTGAGGGATCCTTGAAGTGGGACCAGTTCACACACCTCAGGATCCCCATAGGCCTCAGGCCAGGACCTGCGTCTTTGTGGTCACAAGAATGATGATGATGATGATAATAGTCAGCAGGTACTGAGTATTTGCACCATGTGGCGTATTATAAATATCATCTTATTGAATTCTCTCAGAATCCAGTGAGGTGGGATTAATGTTCTCATTTTGCACATGAGAAAACAGGCTCAGAGAGGTTAAGTGATTTGTCCAAGGCCACACAGCCAGGTATTCAAACATTAGAGTGCCTAACCACTGTACTGTCTGCTATAGCCTGGCTACTCAGAGTGTGGTCCCTGGACCAGCAGCCTCGGCATCACGTGCGAGCCTGGGAGCAGTACAGATGTCAGCTCCCACCCCACACGTAGTGAATCCGAGTCAGCATCTTGGTGAGATCCCCTGGTGATGTGTGTGCATATTACAGTTGGGGAAGCACTGTGCTGTATGATTGAAAGACCACAGAAGGGGAAGGAAAGCTTCAGCTAGTTACAGCCCTCAGACAGCTCACCTCCGTGGCGAGAGGCCGAGACTAGTCCTCCTTGTATGATGGAAGGCTAGGACCTCAGCCCAGGACAGGGAGGGACTTTGGAAGAGGCAGCGGTAAAGGATCATCTCGTTTGGGTCTTCAAAAACAGAAACAAAAATAAATTTTTTTCCGTAGGTAATTTAATTGATAATTGTTGTGGAAAAATTAGAAAATAAAGATACACGAAAATCCAAGCAACCTACCCATAAACCAAGCGCCAGATGCCCTTGGCTCTGAATCTGTCTCAGAGGCAGCCCCAGGCGGCTGAGGGAGCAGCTACCTGGGAGCCCTGTGATTCTGAGTCAGAGATTTTGAGGTGGGTTAAAAATAGAGCCCTAGGCCAGGCGGGGGTGGGAGGAAGAGAGCAATTCATCTACTGTCGGTGGGGAGACCCCAGGGTCAGGGAGGAGCGGTGAGGGGAGTTTGGGCCAGAAGGAGCGGGTTGGTGGTGGGGGGGTGTATTCCCTTCAGAGGCCAGAGCTGAGGTCCCACCTGGCCCAAGAGGGTTGTGGAAAGCAGTCTGGGGAGCGGGGGCTAAAATGCCAACCCTGGGACCCAGGCGGCGAGCACTCCTGCGTCCTCCCCCTCTGCAGGCAGCCAGCAGCTCCTTTGGCTGGGGGTGGGGTGGTGAGAGGCTGGGCAGTAGCTCTGCCTCAGAGAATGATAAACAGGTCCTGGACAGGTAGGGGGTGGGGAGTGGTTGGTTGAGGCTTCCAAACAGCCTTTATGGTTGTCAGGGAGGGAAGGCAAGGAAGGAGCCCCACGTGTGTGCGTTCCACGTATGTGTTCCCACGTGGGCGCTGTGGGCAGGCACGTGCTCTGCTTTGCCTGTTACACCTGCCCTTCAAATGGCCTCCCTCTGTCTTCTCACCATTGACCTCGTCCGAACAATCTGCTCACTCTGACCTCCGGGTCATGGCAGCCCCTTGTCTGCATGTTTACCCTGGCCGCCCAGGAGCTCCCCGAGGACCGGGTGACGCACGTTAGAGGACTCTTCACAGCATGGGACACTGGTAATTGGTTAAAGGGGGATTTATTTTTCTGATTATAAAGGTAATATTTGCTCATTATGGGGAATTTAGAAAATATAGGAAAGTGTAATAGAGAAAACAAAAATAACCCATAATCCCACCACTTAGCAATAATCAGTGTTAACGTTTTAGTGTATTCTTTATTTTTATTTTTGGCAGTCTTTTTTTCCCCCAGTAGCAGTCTTTAATCTACTCATCCATTTAACAATAAGACAATTTTACTGAGACCCGCCCCCCCCCCCCGCCCCCCGCAACCTGGCCCAGCTAAAAGTTCACATCTCAGAAAAGGAAGAGAAACCATTTCTGCCCTTAGGAAGCACACAGCAGGGTAAAGACTCATCCTGGGTCTGCAAGGTGGAAGTAGAACTGCCTCCTTCCTTGCCCTTCAGCTCCTTCCCCCACCTAGCCCTGTTCTCCTGGATCTCTGGGCTAGGCCTATTTGGGGAGAAGGGAGAATCTTCCAAGTCCGTACCAAGGGCACACCTGTAACGAGAGCGTGGTGTGTTCTGCCATCGTGGGCCTGTGCCAGTCCGGCTTGAAACACAACCACGGCCTTGGGTGAAGTCTTTAGCTGCAGTGTCCACCCACCAGCCCCCTCTCTCATCTCACTGTGTCACACACCCCAACACCCATGCTTCTCCCAGCCTGTCTCTTGTTCATCTACCTTCCCCCTCTTCCAGCTCCTCCCCTGCTTCTCTGTGACTTTTCCACCATCAGCTTCAGCGCCAGGTGGGGGCCATTTGCTGATGGATGTTGCTGGGAGTCTTGGAATCTTGAGAGTTTGGATGGGATAAGTTCCTCCCTGATCATCGGAGGCCTGTGAAAGCCTTGAGGGAAGGAGTCGGGGTCTCAGAGGGCTGCCCATTTCATGTAGCTTCTGCTGGGGCCCCTGCCACTCAGCCTTTGGCTCCCAAGGCATTCATTCATTCACTCATCCACCATCCACCCATTCACGTAGTTCCACCCATTCACTTATTTATTAGGACTCACCATGTAAAAGGCACTGTGCCAAGTTCGGAGAGTTGAGTGACCCCAAGATAGACAGTGAAACACGCGATTTCATCGTAGCGTGACAAATCTATGCTACAGCAGCATGTCCGGGGGGCACCTAGCCAGATTTCCTAGGGTACAAAGAAGGCTTCCTAGGAGAAGTAACGGCTCCTCTGAAGCAAGGGGCTGGGGTGGGAAGGAGAGTTCTGGGCAGATGACTGTGTAGGAAAGCCCAGGGGCGAAAGAAAGCATGGCGTGCTTGGGGCACAGAAAGTTGCTGAGTATGTCTGGAGCAGAGTGTACGAGGGGAGGCATGGTGAGAACCGAGGCGGGAGGAGAAGGCCGAATCCAGATCAGGAAGGGCCGTGGGGATGACAGTGAGGGACTTATTTGAGCTGGGAGCATGGAAGGACTTTGGGCCTGGCAAAGCGTGGAGAGTGGGTTGGTGAGAGGATGCACACCCAACCACGGACCCTGAGGTATGTGGGGTCCTGGGAGGGGCAGGAGCCCAGTTTGGAAGCTGCTAGAGTTGGCCAGGTAGTGGTGGATGAGACTCGCTGGATCCCATGTGATTGAGTGTTGGCAGGTGAGGGAGATGGCCGAGTTGAGGATAACTCCCAGGTTTCTAGATTAAGCATTTGGGTGGCTGGTGGTACCATGTGCTGGAAGCACAAGAGTTTGTGGGGGAAGCTGTTAAGTTATATCTGGATATGTCAAGAATGCGGTTCCCATGGGACATGCAGGTGTAGATGTGTAGTCAGCAAGTGAACACATGGGTGTGGAGCTCAAGAGAGAGGACTGGTTTGAAAGCCAGCAGAATAATGAAGCCATGGGAGTCGGTGAGGTCACCCAGGGAGAGTGTATAGAAGGAGAAGAGGTGAGGGCCCAAAGGAACAGAAACATTTAAAGGTCATGCAGAGGAAGAGGAGCCCCTCCAAGGGAAGGGAAAGGAGAGGCAGAGAAAAGGAGAAAAGCCAGCGGTGAGGGGGGAGGGCGTGTGTGTCTCGGCAGAATGGTCCACAGTGTCAGATGATGCTGAGTGAGGGTCACAAAGGAAATGGACTGGAAAGCATCTGTTGGATTTTGCAGCAGGTTGTGCGTTGGCGATGTGGCTGGAGGGTTGAGAGGAGTGTTGAGAATGGAGATGGAAGGGAGAGAGCGGGGACAGTGACACCTCTTTCAGGAAGCTTTGTTCTGAGGGGGGAAGATAACACAGTGGGGATTTGGGGAGTGATTAGATTTTTTAAGTGTAGAGAGCTTAAAGGAAAAAGCTGGTGGGAAAGGACCAGCAGAGAGGGAGACGGCAGGCATAGGTGAGAGAGGGGATAACCTATAGATTAAGGTCCCTGGGGAGGAGAAAGGGAATGGGGTCGAGGGCAGGTGGGAGAGTCACTAATTCGCTTGTGACTGGAGGAGGGGAAGGGGACCAGGGAGAGGCAAGCCATGTGGGAATCTAGTGGCAGGAGGAGAAAGGGGAAATTCTAGTGGCTTCTCTTTTTCTCTGTGAAGTAGAAGGTGGTGGTATCTACTGAGAGTGAGGAGGGAAAGTGGTAGTTTCAGAGCTTTGAGGAGAGTGGAGATAATTCAGAATAGCTGCTGTGGATAATGGGAGGGACAGTTTACTAGGGTCTCCTGGAAGGATGGGCTGGCAGAGGGAAGGGCCCAGCTGAATATGGAAACCCTGATGAGGAAATTGAGGCTAGGGAGCTAAGGCACTTGAATATTTAGTAGGACTGGTCTGAGGTTGTGGGATTTTCCACACAGCCTCCATGTAAACATGAAAAGGGTTGATGGTGGCCGTGATCCAGGGTTGTGATCTTGCGAAGTGGCTGCCAGGAGGACAGGGCAAGAGAGGTTGGTGAGCTGGACCATTGTGTGTAGTGGGGAGTGGAAGGAGGCAGGAGGATTTTGATGGGAGATTCGGAGGGTTCAGCTGACTAGAGGCTCTTGGGACACTAAAGAATAGACTTAGCATGATTGGATAAGAGAGCTAGAAGGAAAGGAGGTTAGGGCGAGACACTCCTCTGAGATTAGAGATGGAACAAATGGAGGTGGAGACATGGTCCAGAGTGTGCTGTTGGAATGGATGACTGAAGTGGAGTCATTAGAGTCAGGGCTTTAAGCCACTGATAGGCTGGGTGATGTTATGGAGTAGAAGTCACCCAGGATGATGGCAGGATTTGGAGTGGAACGGAAGATTGTGAACCAGGTGCCAGCATCCCTGAGGGTGGCAGATGGATGCTGGAAAGATGGCCAGAAAATGACAGGATGCTCAAAGGATCTTGTAGACATTCCTACCACAGGCAGGGAGTGGCATCAGCATGGAGCGGGCGGATGCTGACCCCACCCTGACCCTGAGGTATGTGGGGTTTGGGAGAGTGACATCTTTAGAACACAACTAAGGTTCACTTAAGGGAAGAGGTGGAGGGGTCAGAGAGTGAAGAAGTGGAGGATGAAGGTGCTGTGGAGGAGAGCACAGGAGAGAGGTTTGGGAGGGAGAGGAGGAGAAGGAGAAGGCACAGAGTTTGGGAGAGAAAATATTACTAGCTGGATTTATATTTCTGTAGAGTGGTTAGAAGAGGGACTCTGGAGTCAGGTTGCTTGGGTTTAAATTCTTTATCCACTATATAGAGCAAATTTCTCAACTGTTTTTGCCTCAGTCTCCTCATTCGTAAAATGGGCACAATCAATATCTACCTCATAGAGTTTTTATGAAGATTAAATGAGATTAAATGTTGACTGCTATCCTCCTCCAGTCTCAGCATCTTCATTATCACCTTGGGCAGTTATCTGGGCTGGGCCTGGACCAAGGGATAAGTCAGGAGCGGAGGGGAAATCTCCCAGCTCCCGTCCCTATCTCAGACACAAAAATGCCTGGATTCTTGGGTTCTGCGATTTGCTGGGGGGCTGGAAGGAGAGTTAGGTGGCACGTGACGAAAGGGGCAGGATGTGACAACATAGACACACAGCACGGTTAGGCAAAGTTCATGGAGGAGGAGGAGGAGGCAGTTGAACTGGGCCTTGGATGAGGGAAAGGATTTCAAAAGATAGGGGTTCAGGAGGCGGGGTGGTCCTCAGGAGGAGGAACCGGGATGTAGATGGAGATGGGGCCGTGGGTCCAGTGTCCAGATAGCTACTGTGAAGGAAGCAGGAAGAAGAAGAGGGAAGAGGGGTAGCTGGGGATGCCGGACCAAGGAGCTTGAACTTTCTTCTGCAGTCGTCAGGGTTCCATCAAAAGGGCTCAAGCAAGGGGTGACATAATCATAGTGTTTGGAAAGATAATACAGATATCATGCGAGTTAGAGGGAAAGAGAGTGGAGGCTGGAGACCAGGTAAGCAACAGGGGCGAGGGTCTGGGTGAGGAGCAGTGAGGAACTGATCTAGGACAGAGCAGTCAGGGACAGATTCAGAAACGATTGTAGAAGACCCTAGACAAGACGCCGTCACTGCCTGGGGAGCCTGCAGGGGCAGGTGGGAGGAAAGAGAAAGCAGCTAAGGATGGCTTTGAGGTTTGAGCCCAGGTGATTGAGATGCTGACTGTGCCATTCAGCTTTAAGAAGAAAGATGCTGAGTTCAGCCTTGGACTTGGGTGTAGGAGCCAGCAGGCCCTCCAGGTGGCAGGTGGGAATGCAGGTCTGGTGTCTGAGTGGGAGCAATTTCACAGAGGGAGGGGGTAAAATATGAGGTCCTGGGTGTGCCACTCACCTGGGAGAAAGCATGGGGGCCCTTGCCTGCAGTCAGCACTGCAGGAACACAGGCATGTCCGGGATGAGGCCCCTGCCCTCCAGGAGCCCCAGTGTCGAGGAGATCCAAAACCAGGCTCAGGCTAGGCTGAGGCTCGATCCATGAGAGGTTGGAGAGGCCCAGAAGAGGTAGCACTTCAGATGAATCTTGGAGGATGGAAAATATTTTAATGGGCAAAAAAAGACGTTCTCTTTCTGCCAGCTAACAGAAATCCCAGTGGATATCGTTTGTCTCAAAATGTATGCAAGTGGGTGTGCAAGAAAGTCTGCATGTGTGAAGATGGATGTGTGTACAAGGACAGAAAGTAACAGGAGTGCATAGATGAGAGTGTGTGTACAAAAATGTATTCATGGCTGTGTGAGCACATTCCCATATGTGTGCATTGTTCAGGTGTGTCCACGTGTATATGTGTACATGTGTATGTGTGTGCACGTGGGTGTGTGAGCCTGTGTGCTCAAAGGCAAGCATGGGCATGTGTGGACGAGAGGAGGCTGAAGGAGGCCGTCCCTGTTCTGGGACTTTCACTTCTCTGCCCCCATTTTATCACCTTTCACATCCTCTTCAGCCTCCAGGCAAGGAGAGGCCCTTGGTCTGGTCCTTGAGTCTGAGTTCAGGGTTGGGAGCCTCCTATCTTCTCTTCCCTCAGCTCCTTTGAGGCCATAACCTTCTCCTCAGACCAAACCATGAAATGTCCAAGGTGTCAGTGTAAAATGTCTGTTTGGCTTTTTGCTGGCCCCCATTCCTTCTGTGCATGGGACCCGCTCCCCCAGAACTGATCTGTAGGCCACGTCCTCCTGCTGAGAGGCCACCTGCCTGCCTGGAAAGACCTGTTGGTCTAGGTAGTAAGTAAGGTCCAGGATTGAGGGAGGACAGGCCTGGGGTCCTGGGGCTGAACCTGGGGCATGGCCTCCCATGTCCAGGTGGTGTCTTGCTGGCCAGGACTTCCTCTCAGCTGAGAGGACACTGGGATGGGGAAGGTCATCTTGCTTTGGAGAGAACAAGGCCTCTAATTCAGGCGTGTGCCAACTCCAGCATGTCTGAGTCTGGCTGTCCATTACTTCCCTGCCAGAGCCTGCCACCTGCCACCATGGATGCATACCCTGGATTGTGGCATTTAGTCATGAGTGATTCTGGGGGTAATGGGGTGCTAGGGGAGCATGGGGCATCCAGCTTGAGACTTTGGAAATGTTCTTGTTCCCTCCTCTGTGGACCTTAGTTTTCCCTTTTACAGGATGGGTGCAACTGTGCCCGATTGACTGCTGATGACCAGGGTGCTTTTAATGCTTGAAAAGTGCTACGTCCCCCATCCCGGAAGTGCCTCAGAAGACCACAGCATCAGGAGGATGGGTCCCCTCGAAACCTCTTTGCAACTCTGTCTTCTCTTTTCTTGTCTCTGGGGCAGGGGCTGCACCTCCTGTGGTAGGCTACCTCCCCAGTGTGATGCAGAGGTGCTGGGAGTGCTTGTCCACCTCCCTGCATCCCACTGAGGTGCCTAAAATCCTAAGAGGTCGGGCTCTGGAGTCCCACAGACCTCTCTAATCTCGGGTATGCTCCTTACCAGCTGTGTGGTCTTGGGCAGATACTTCTCTCTGACCCTCAGTGTCCTCATCTGTAAAATGCAGATGACAGCAGCCACCTTAGTACTGGTGTGAGGGTTAGATGAAGTAATGCATGGAAAGCGCAAAGTAAGTGGTTGATACATGTGAAGTGTTTTGGGGTCTTTATGAATAAAGGCTTTCCAGTCACCAAGGACCCCCCAGTGAAAATGCCCAGGGACATTAAGTAATCACTTGAGATGCTTCTGATCACTAGAATTGGGGGAGAGAGGGGCCAGGGAGCTGAGGATGCAGTGGAGAGGCGTTTGCCAACTTCCCCTGGCTGGACCAGCAGAATGGCGCTGGCAGGCGCACCGGGAGCTGTCCGTGGTGCTGAACATCATTTTTTTGCTCTCGCCCTGCCGTGCTTTCAGAAATCGGTGCAACTATCTGGCAAAGAGTAAGGAGGGGTAGTCTACAAGGCCAAGGGCAGCTCCTAAAGCCCGACTCCTCTCACTTCCTCCAGGAGCACTTTCTGGCCTCACCCTTCCGGGCCACCAGGAGCCCACCTTTTCAGATACCTGGGCTGCTACCTGAGATGGTTTCTTAAATCATTGCCCAACTTGTCTTCAGTCTAAGCCTTGTCCTCTGGCTGGGCCATAGGCTCCCTGAGGTCAGGGCATCTGTCTGCCGAGGTACATAGGTTCTGTGGGCTGATTGTTCTGGGAATATTGTGGCCCCTGACTTCCACCACTGGCTTTCCTGGAACCATTATAAGTTCCCTTCCACCCCCACCCCTAGTAGATGCTTTGCTTTGGCTCTTCTCTGGAAGATTTCATCTTCCTCCCTCACCTCTTTCCTGTGCATTTGTTAACATGAATTACTTATTTATTCATTTAATAATATAGCAAGGCATAGGTAAGAGCATTTTACAAATATCAATCTATTTCATTCTTATAACAATTCTGCTAGTTAGATACTGTTATGATCTTCACTGAGCAGATGAGGAAACTGAGGCATGGAGAGATTAAGTGACTTACTAGTAATTGATGGAACCAGGAATTGAACCCAAGTTGGCTGGCTCCAAGAGCCTGTGCTTCTTTCTCCCCACCATATTATGCTGCCTTTTGAGTAGCTCTGTGATGCTCCAGGATAATGGTTTATGGGAAGAAGTGCTCCAATATTCTGACCCCAGCCCAAATCAGGCACCAGAAGTATCCCTTAGCATCTGGAAACTCATGATTGAAACAATTAGTCAGAATGCAAGGAAATGGATGTTTTTGCCTCATGTAATTTGGTTTTATGAAGACCACTAAATGCAAACATTTTCCTGTTAATTATTGTCTCAAATTTGGTCTGTAATTGAGGGAACTAGAGCTGGGAAGAGTGTAGAAATCCGCTGGAGTGGCAGCCTTGCCCAAGTCAGCATTCCTAGCCGCCTTGCACCCACTCTGTTAATTTTAGAAACTCCTCCAGCCTGGGCGTATTATTAGCCTTGTGCAGAGAGGGCCACAGGGCCCTCAGTTGCCTCTGTATGCCACAGTTTTGTTTTGTTTTATTTTTCCCAAGAGATTAAATGAAAAGGAATGATGGCCATGTGTATATAGGGGTGTTTGCATGCTGTGTGTGTGAATGGGGATACCTGTGTGTGGCATCTAATGAGTGTCTGCAGCTGTCTTTGAATGATATGCATGGGGCTGGGTAGAGAGTGTACACAGCTCAAGTGCACCCCATAGAAGCTGAAACCATTCTCCTGGGACCTATGAGTCGTTAGCAGGCTGTGCTGTGTTCTGTGTGGTCGGTGTGAAGGCTATGGTGGGTTCTCAGGTCTTAGATTGGGTTCTCCCCATGGTATAGGGGGATTGGGACTGGAGAAGGGGTGGTTGGCTGTGGGGCTGGGGAGGAGCTGAAGTTGACCTCTTGGCACCAGCCTTAGAATGAGAAGCCTTATCCCCATGAGGCTCTGACTTAAGGTCCTGTCTTGAGGCCCTGAAGGGCTTGCCTTTCAAAGAAGCTGCTGGAAGCTGCCTTTCCAGAAGCCACCCTCCCCTGAGCTGTGTGATGTGGGACAGCTGTCTCGCCCACCTTCAGCGAAGCAGCCTCTGCCCTCTCCTTGACTCATAGCACCATTTTGAGTCTGACAAAGAAAACAGTTTGCTGTGAAATAATTTTTTTCCCAAACCTGGAATTCTTCAGGCAGGGGCACTTTGGTTTTGCAGTGGGACCCTCTGAAGACTCAAGGAGAGCTTGTCTTTTTGTCTCCCATTCCCTTCCTCCTGGCTTCCCTGCAGTAGAGAACTAAAGATGGCTGAAAGGTTATTTCTCTTGGGAGAAGACATGCTTATTTCTTCCTGACTTAATACCTTTATCTGTCATTGTGTAACTGTCTAAATTAATGGCAGAGGGAAACAGCTTTGCATTGCAGGTTTTTGGTCTTGAGGCCAGTCCTGGGGTGGCTGGTACTTGGGCAGGGTCCCTGGGAATGATTGGTCATTCCTTCTGGACATAGGATCTGTGCCTACCTGTGCTGTCTGCACATTCCAGAGGGGCTCCTGCTGGGCCAGGTGGGAGACCTGTGAGTTAGCTTTTACTTACTCACGTTGCTTAACCTCTCAGAGGCTTCACCCTGAGGTCCCTCCTCACCTCCCTCAGGAAGAACTTGCAGTTGCTTTGAGGCTTTAGGAGAAATGATGCTGGAGCCCCCACGGGTCTCACTCTATTGCATTGGGTGGTACCTCACTGGTGCCTGAAATCCCTTAATTAACACTTCCTGCATTTGAAGATATCACTGCCCTTCCCCACCCCCGGGTTAGAATGCAAACCTCTGGGGGAGAGAGATGGTCAGACGTTTTCTTACTAGTGGGGAGAGACTAAAGGGGGACCCCAGAGAGCCAGTGTGGATGAGGGCCAGATCAGAATTATAGGACTCAGTGTTGAGGCTCCAATCCTCATTGTACAGTGGGGAAACTGATTCCCAGAGCAGGGAGGGCACCTGCCTGATGTAACACAGCATGTCAGTGACAGAGCTGGGGCTGGCTCCCGGACCTCCTGCCTCCCAGGCACCTGCTGTGTGTCTGGACCTCCCTTGCTCTCTGGTCACGGTCTGCCTGCCAGCCTGTCTCAGGCCACAGCTGACCCTCAGGGAGGATGGAGCAGCCTGGCCTGAACCTGGGGTGGTGTGGGGGGAACTAAAACAGCCTCTCACTCCTCTCTGGATGTCTTTGTTTGGTTTACTTTTCAGCCTGACTCACACTGAGGCATGGGGGTGGGAGTAGGAGGCTTGTCATTGGGGAGCTCAGCGAGGGGCAGGCAGAAGGTATCCTTAGTGAAGGAAGAGCCTCTTTCTGTGCCCATCTCCATATCTTGCCCTGGTACCCATGTGCCTATCTCCCTCAGTGTCTCAGAACCTCCCAAGACTTCTCTCTCCCATGTTTGCTCTCCCTCAGGGCTTTCACTCTTAGTCTGTAACTCTTTCTCTCTCTCCTGCCGGCAATCAACCCCTGTGTCTCTGAGCAGATTTTACTGGGACTTGACCATGCTGCTGCTGATGGTGGGAAACCTGATCATCATTCCTGTGGGCATCACTTTCTTCAAGGATGAGAACACCACACCCTGGATCGTCTTCAATGTGGTGTCAGACACATTCTTCCTCATCGACTTGGTCCTCAACTTCCGCACAGGAATCGTGGTGGAGGACAACACGGAGATAATTCTGGACCCACAACGGATTAAGATGAAGTACCTCAAAAGCTGGTTCGTGGTGGATTTCATCTCCTCCATCCCCGTGGACTACATCTTCCTCATTGTGGAGACGCGCATCGACTCGGAGGTCTACAAGACTGCCCGGGCCCTGCGTATCGTCCGCTTCACCAAGATCCTCAGCCTTCTGCGCCTCTTGCGTCTCTCCCGCCTCATTCGATATATTCACCAGTGGGAAGAGGTGAGTGGTCAGACCCAAACCTATCAGGGGAAGGGGTATCTTCCTCCCAGGGGGAGTGAGGGGCCAGCAGGTAATCTCAGATAGTTGGATGTGAGCTGTCAGATTGCAGCAGGCACACCTGCTCCAAAAGGACAAATGTTAGTAATTTCTTGATTTCTTATCATGTGCTAGATACTGTGCAAATCACTTTACAGGCAGTACCCTGTTTAAGTGTCTAACAACCATAGAGGGTATCGTATAGGTACTTATAGCTACTCATTTTTTGCATGAAGAAACTGAAAGACAGAAAGATTAAGGGATTTATACAAGGTCACAGAATTGGTAATTGATCAACCTGGACTCCAGAGTCCACTGTTAACCACTGCACTATGTTGTAGGGGTTGCAAACTCAGAAGCCTTTAGGGGCCAGGCAGGGAATGTGAATGGGTGAAAGGGGCCAGTTGGAGGGGAGTGGGGAGTGTGGTGGACTGGGGAAAACTGGAGAACACATCTTCCGTCTGTATCAGGCAGCCTCTACTCAGCTCTAGCCACTTGTTGCCAAGTGGGAATGGGCCCAATGTTGCTAGATCTACAGATTTATCATGAGAAGCAGAAATCTGGATTTTTTTGCACATTTTGTTGGCAACTATCTTAGGTTGGGTTCTTTTGGAGCAGACTCTGAGATGAGGATTTGCATGAAAGTGATATTTTGGGAGGAAGTGTTTCCTGGTAAGGGACTGGGGAAGAGGGACAGGGAAAGGAAGGAAGCCAAACAAGGGTGACACCAAGCAGAGTGCCAGGGGGAGCTCTGGGGACAGTGTACACCACACCTTGGAGTTATCCCAATCAGGGCAAAGGAGTTGGAATTTCTTTATCCCCTTACCTGTCACTCACTGGCTCAGGGCACTTCCAGCCTTCAGCGCCAGCAAACAAAGCGGTTTCCAGCAGCCTGGGGCAGTTCTCGGACAGAGAGTCGCAGGTGCTGGCTGTAGGGAGTGAGAGCCCTGGGGAGCCTGGAGTTGCGTGCATACAAACCGTAAAGGGATCACAGAAACTAAATAAAAAATTGTGAAAGAACTGGGTGGGCCAACACTCTTCTGGACAAACCTAACTCATCCACGGCTGAATGCAGTCATCTGTGAGAGGAAGAGAGGATGACTGGGGTTTGAAAAACAGCAGGTGACCTTGCCAGTGCTTCTGTTTGTGTCTGCCACCACACAAGTTACACCTTTTGGTGGCAGCAGCAGGCGGGCCTGAAGGTACTGAGTTGGGGGAGACGCACTCTGTGAGACTGCTCACCCTGGGGTCCGGAGCAGGCTGTAGCCTGGGAGAGCTTCTGCAGAGGTGCGTTTCCGGCCTTGGGTCCCTGCTGGTCTCCTGGTCTGCAGGACCTCTGCTTGACTGGACGGAAGTTCGCACCTCACGCTCAGCGGCAACCTGGGCCCTGGGCAACTGCAGAAGGCTGATGGTCGGGGCACTGGCAGATTGAGGTCAGAGGTGTCACGAACACCTGTGCTGCAGAGGCGCCTACACCAGCCTGGCAGAATTGCTCCATGCAGAAATTCTCTTTGGCTTGGAAAATCTGCCTTATTCCTGCTGACAGAGGAGGGGCAATGACTTGTCCAAGGTCACACAGCTGAGGTGGTGCAGTACCTGGTTGGCACTCTTGGCTCCCAGCGGTGTGGCAGTCCCTTCCTGGCGGAGTGGAGTGCTGGTGGGCTTTAGAATGATGCATGTGAGACCTGAATTAAAATCCTGGCTCTGCACTGGCTAACTGTGACCTTGGTGCCACCTTGCCTCTCTGAGCCTCAGTCTCTTATCTACAAAGTGGGTATAAGCAGTACATTCCTCACTGGATTGTTGTGAGGATTAGATGAGATGATGTTTGTAAAACCCTTAGCATGAAGCCTGTTGCAGAGAACCATTTAATAAATGCCCCTCCCCCCATCATCCTAGTCCCCCCTACACTTCTACAGGATGTTTCCTTTTCTCAAGTACTTTTTACCCATGATTTCATTGGTTCCTCACTCCCAGCTGGCAGGGTAAACAGGGCAGGATTTATTATCCCCATTTGTCAGGTGAGGAAACTCAGGATCAGCAGGGTCAGCTGCCCCAGTGGTGAGGTTTTTGATGAGGCCCCCTGACTCCTGGTCCCACGCACTTCCCACTTTCTCAGGTAGCCTGAAGGGAGGTGACTGGTTCTGTTATGTTCCCTCCGTTGGGGATGGCTCCCAGATGAGCTCGGGAAGGCAGGCAGCAGAGCGGGTTGCGGTGTGGGGTGAGGAGTTCTGTATGACAGTTGGGTTTGAGGGGCCTGTGGGACATCTAGGTGCAGAGAGATGTTGGCATGTGGATCTGAGCTCAGGGCTGAGAGGGGACAGTGCCTGTGGGGGTGGGGATGGTGGTGGCCGGGGCCTCTCTGAGTGGCTGCAGAGGAAGGATGGAGGCATATTCCTTGGTTTCTGTCCTAAGTAGAAATGCAGGACCATGTTGGCTCCCTCAGTCCCCAAGGAACCCCCAACCTTCTGTTCATCTTGTACTTATAGCTAGACTGTCATTAGAAGCAGAGAAGTAGCTGCTTTTACCCTTCTCTGGCCTTGGTTCATGTCTCCAGGCCTCAGCCCCCTGAGGGCCAGCCTTGCTCCCTCCTTATGCCTGGGCCCTGGGGGCCATGGTATTTGGGGGAGTTGACAGAGTTGCCAGTGGCTGGGCAGGGTGGACCCTGGGATAAGAGCTAAGCGGTTCTTTTACTCTCCTTGCACCGGACATCCTGGGACCTCAGGCCAGGGCCTCTGTCCCCACTGCCCCTCTAGGCTGGCTACCGTCTGGGCTATCCAGAACTGGTCAGGCAGGCTCTGGCCCTGGCCTTTCCCTGGGGTAGACAGAGGCCCCAGGAGACCTCAGGGCAGGGCTCTGCCCAATCTTGTGGGCGGAAGGGAGATCCCAGGAGACCAGATGGATGACTCCCCACCCCCTCCACACAAGCCCTTATCTTCCTACCAGCTGGGGAGGAAATTGCTTTGAGCTGGTTTCTGCTCAGCACGCCACCCACCCAAGGGCTCCCACTGGACCCCTGGGATTGGATTGAGGTTTCCCAGCTGGCCCCAGGAACCCTGTCTCCAGATCCTTAATGGCCTGCCCCAGGATGGGGCTTCTCCTCGCCTCAGCTTGGCCTGGAGGCAGCAGCAGGGAGACCCTTTGAGGCCCCAGGTCTACATGAGACCTGAGGAGGGAAGCATTTAGTAGAGAAAACCCTGCCCTATCTCCTCCTCCAACTCCCTATGTGAATCTCTTTCCTTCTTTGTCCCTCAGTTTCCCTGACTGTCAGGCATGCTCTGATATTCGTGGAGACAGGTGGTAGTAGCAGATGTTGGGAGTCAGAGTAGGTGGAGTGGTCTCAGCAGGTGTAGGCCGCCATCTCAGAGGACTCCAGCCTCTGCCTCCATCCTGGGCGATTTAGGTCAGCATCCTCCCTCCCGAGCATCTCCCAGCCAAGCCTCTTTCCTCCCTCTGAGGTGCGAGCTTGTTATAGGCACGGAGGCTATTGTTAGAAACTGTGGTCGCCCCCCTTCGGATGTTCCCTTGCAGGGCCCAGCACCCCAGTGACCCATCCCAGAAGGCTCTTCTTTCCCATGGCAGTCTGGAGCGGCGGGAGGAGGGCTGGAGGCAGGAGGCCAGGCCGGGGTGGCTGTGCAGCCCCAATCAGCCTGCTCTCCTTGTGGGCCCCGAATTCTCCATCTCCCTCAGAATCAGGGGTTTGGGACGACACATAGGAGTCGTCCTAGGGGGCAAGGGCTGGCCCTTTCTATGGGCCCCAGAAAGGGACCCAGCATGACCCTCAGTTCAGCCACCTCCAGGCTGTGCCCAGGTCACACGTGCACCAGCCACTCTTTCGGGCCTGAATTTGCTGTCCTCAATGCGGCCGCTTGTTCCTGAGACAAAGGGAGAAGTTTGTTCTTCCCTGAGGAGAAAACGAGTCCCCAGGAGGGAACTCAGGCAGGCCCTGAGAAGAGGCCTTGACAGAAACTCCAGTTTCTGGTCTATCCCCAGGACTGAGAATCATCTCTTTATTTGAGAGCTGGCGAAGAGAGGGAAGGAAAGGAACCAATACGCACTGAGCACCTCCTGTGTGCCAGCTGTGGACATCATCTCTCCTGATCCCCAAGACAGCTTGGGAGCTGGCAGTTAGGGACCCATTACACAGCTGAGGAAACTGAGGCTCAGAGCGGAGAAGGCAATGCCCAAGGTGGAAGACATGTCCTCTGAGATTGCACTGTGGGCCAGAACCTGCAGAAGGGAGTGGCAGTGGAGCTTCCCCTGAGTGCCACGTGGGGCACAGAGAGCGAGCTGCCCAGGCCACCTGCCCAGCGAGCCTTGCAGGGGCCTGGAAATGAAGCTACGCAACCCCACAGTCAGAACCAGCATCATAAGAGGGGGTTTTAATGAGGTGTAAAGAGCAAGACAAATATTTGCACAGTGCAGCTGACTTGCAGGTGGCCTGTGGCCCCAGCCCACAGCGGGGACACACGAGTGTTTAGCAACCTCTCCCAGCAACATCCAGCCTTGTTCTCAGCAACCAAGCCTGGGTGCCGTAGAGTGTTGGTGGTGGGGTGAATGTCCTCGCCATCTGGGATACCCTCCTAGCTGAATGGACACACCCACGCCACCAACTCTTCACAGGAAGCTCAGACTTTGCTGTGTTGGTGGCTCTGGCTTTGCAGTGTCTGAGAAGCATCCATAATACCCTGCCCCACCACCAAAAACTCCCACCATCCCACCCCTCCCCACCACCCTCTGCACCTCCACTGGCCACCCCAGCATCTGCATCCTTCAGCCCAATACCAGACACCACCACAACCACGTGCTCTCTGTAGGACACATGAGTCTGTGCCCACCTGCAGGAAAAGGCACCTTTTTTCTTCCCACAGAGGCAAAGGCAGGTTCGCTGTGGGCTGTGCCTGCCCAGAGTGGGGCCCTTTACAAATGCCACTATATACACTCGTGGCAGCTCTGATCCCCATCACTGTCATTGTCACCTTCACCCTTGTCACTAAGCACTTCTCAGCTCCTGAGACCCTACCACGTGCTCTGCCATATTTGTTGCTGAGATCACAATAAAGGCAAAATTAGACAAGGACTCGATCTTGGAAGAAAATTAGTTACCAAGAAAAGAAAAACAGGTGATACGAGAAGAAAAGAAGACATTCCATAAAACTGTGTCAACCTTGATACTTCTGTCTTTAAGACCCAGAGTGGTTCATAGAAAAAAGCAGTTATGGTGGGCTGTGGCAGTCTGGGACAGCCTCTGAAAATGGTCCGAGGCTTCCTTTAGCTCCGATACAGTATCCAGCTTGGGCTGTTATAACAAATACCACAGAATGGGGGCCTTAAACAACAAACATTTATTTCTCACAGTTCTGGAGGCTAGAAAGATGAGATCAGGGTGCCAGCATGGTTGGGTTCTGGTGAGGGCCCACTTGGAGATGTAGGTGGCCGCCTTCTTTCTGTGTCCTCATAGGGCAGATAGAGATCATCTCTCTCACGACTCTTCTTATAAGGGCACTAATCCTATTCATGGGGGCTCCACCCTCATGACCTAATCACCTCCCAAAGGCCCCACCTCTTACTACCATCACATTGGGTAATAGGGCTTCAACATTAGGGCTTCAACATATGAATTTGAGGAGACATAAATATAGCAGCTGGGAAATGAAGGAACTTAATAATAATGACCCCACCCATGTATATGTTCAGGGCCCAGAGCACTTTCTTAACAGCTTAATTTCTCTAGCAACCCTGAGAAGTGGGGAGCAGATGTCCAGCTCGTCTTAGTTGAGGGGAGGCTGAGGTGTGGTGGGAGGTGAAGGTAGGTGCCGGGGATTGTCATCTCTGACACTAGGTGGTCCCATGTCACTCACCCTTGCCGTCCCCCAGAGTAGGGGAGCTGGTGGCATCCTGGTCAACCAAGACTTTGAAAGGTTAGTGACTCGCCCAAGGTTGTAGAGCTGTTGTGTTCACCTAAGTGCTAGAAAGGGAGAAGTGGGATCTTCCCTCAGAGCCACTGCTGGGACCCTGGTACACAGGAGCTGCTGTGGGATCATGGGGAGAGGCTGGGGGAGCCTCCTGGGCTTAGGATCCAGGCCCTGGGGCACGGCCAGCAGTGAAGGGACAGCTACAGGCAACAGTGTCATGCTGGGGCGTGCTCTGCATCCCACACACAGGCCCCAGTCCCAGACTGCCCTGCTTGTTCTCTAGTGCCCACCGCTCCTTATACTGAGACATGTCAGCTTAGGCGGGAACGGGCATGCTGACAGCCCCGGGGCAGGTTTTTGGGCCCCACTGGGGCTAGGCTGCAGGGCCCACAGCTCTGTCTACAGCATTGCACAGTGTTTATGGAGGCGAGGGACCTGGGAGTCCTGCTTGGCCCTGGGTCAAGCTTGCTGTGTGAATCTGGCCACATCACTTGGCCACTTTGGGTTTGAGTAGTTTTATCTGCAAAACAGGACTACTGAAAACCACCCTTCCCTCACTGGGCCAATCTAATAATCTGCAGGCAGCCCTGAGTTCAAATCTGCCTCTTCCACTACCACCATGACCTTGGGCAAGTCTCTTGACTTCTCTGAGCTTTGGTGTACAGTGGATTAACAATATCTTCAGCAGAAGATTGTTGTGAGTTTAAATGAGATGAAGACTGTGGGGCCACGTACTCAAACTCAGGTGTGGTGTTATTGTCCGTCTGTCACCGGGGCCATGGGGAGTGATGGGACAAGCTGGAGCTGCCATCTTCCAGGAACCTTTCCAAGGTCTGTTTCATCCTTAATACCCCATAGCCTTTCATCCGGATCATCCGGAGTCATGCTACTCAGGGGGGCCACAGGTAGGCGAGATCCTGGGGCGATGGACAAGTAGTATTCATCTTCAGTTTTTCAAAACCTAGACCCAGGCTCAGCCCACATTCCAGAGGTGAAACTGAAGTCACTAGTATCAGAATATCCTGGGGCCGCCCCGTGGCTTGGCGGTTAAGTGCATGCGCTCCGCTGCTGGCAGCCCAGGTTCGGATCCCGGGCGCCCACCGACGCACCGCTTCTCCGGCCATGCTGGGGCCGCGTCCCACATACAGCAACTAGAAGGATGGGCAGCTATGATATAAAACTATCTACTGGGGCTTGGGGGGAAAATAAATAAATAAATAAATAAATAAAACTATAAAAAAAAAAAAAAGAATATCCTGCCACCAGCTACAGGGCTGACCACTAGACAGGGGATTGAAATATCTAGGTCTATTTCTTTGGGCCTCAGTTTCCCCATCTGAAATGGGTTTAAACTAGGTCTCAGTGGCATTTGACCAGTCTGGGCCCAAAGCCCCTCTCCAGGAAGGATGCTCTGCCTGGGAATAGTGTGGAGGGGCCAGAACTAGGAGTGGGGCACCCCCCAGAATTTCGCAGCCCAGAGGGAAGGCCAGAACTTCCAGAGACCTTCCTCTATGCTTCCTTCTATCTCTGTGTCCCCTCACTGCCCTGTCACCATGATGATCCTTGCCGAAACTGGACCAAACAGCCACTCTGGGAGGAGGGAGGGGGAGCAGGGATGCTAGGATGTGCCCACCCTTGGCCCTGCCCAGCCACACTTCATCCTCTCACTGGGAACCACAGGAGTAGAGATGGACGGGTGGCAGTGGGCTGGGGTTGAGGGTACTGTACTTTATTAAACTGTACAGGAGAGCATTACTATGAATACATATTAACTAATCATAGAGATTAATTATTAACAACTTATCAATTAGTAATGGTTTTCAATTTATTGAACATTTCTATACCCAGTACTAAGCACTTTCTATGTATAATTTAATCCTTTTGACAGCCCACTCAAGTAAGAATTTTTATTGCCATTTTCCAGATTAAGAAACGTCATTAGAGAGACTCAGGGATTTTCTCAAGGTCACACAGCTAGGAATTGGGTGGGAAGTGGGCCTGGGATCAAGGTCTATGTCAACTTGGAGGCTGTGTGTCCGTGCTGTTCTCCCTGCAGTTCCGTGGCTGCCTTAGGCAGAGCCCACTGCCCCTGGGTGCATCCTGCGAGTCTAGTAATAGACTGGGGGAAACATGGTGCCCCTGGCCTGGCCATAGACTGTGGTCCCCTGAGGAGCTGCAGGCTGACTGGCTCTTCTCTCCATTGGCTTCCCCGCCTGGGCAAGCTGATGAAGTGGCTTCTCTGCCCACTTCGGGGCTATATAGGGTTCCAGGTGCCCTCCTTTCACGTGTGTGGTCTGGACGGCTGGGCTTCCCGTGGGAGGTCCCCCACATCTGCACGGATCCCAGGAGGCATCGTCTGGGGCCCTACAGCCTGCAGTCTGCTTCTTCCAGAGCCTGGCCTGACGCCTTCCCACCCTAGCCACAGCCTGGACCTGCACCGAGCTGGGCGCTCTGCCAACTATGAACAGACCGGTGGCCACAGCGGCAGCAGAGTCTGGCTGGGAGAGGGCCGTCCCAGCTCCCGGCCCTCCACCTATCCGGGCTAATTTCTTCACCTCTGCCCGCAGATCTTCCACATGACCTACGACCTGGCCAGCGCCGTGGTGCGCATAGTGAACCTCATCGGCATGATGCTCCTGCTCTGCCACTGGGACGGCTGCCTGCAGTTCCTGGTGCCCATGCTGCAGGACTTCCCCGACGACTGCTGGGTGTCCATCAACAACATGGTGGTGAGCACCAGCCTGGCCCTCCCTCTGGTCATGGGGAGGGGTGATGAGGCAAGCGTGGGCAGAGCAGGCCCACAACCTGGAACCCCAGCATGTAGGACCCTGAGGTGCCAGCCCGGTGCCTGGGGGCACATGGCTCTACCCGATACAGGTCTGTCACAGAGCTCTTGGCTGTACGCTGCTACCTCTGCCTTCTCACAGCCTCCACTGCAGTTGGGAGCCTTGATATTTGGCCCTGATTTCATCCAGGGAGACTCAGATCTGGGCTCCCTCCCGTTATATCAGGTGCGGCAACGCCGCCGGGCTGGTGGCTCCTGCCCCCATAACTCTGCTCCCCAGAGGGAAACCAACCCTTAAAGCCAAGCCCGAGAAAAGAGAAACCTGTGAAGGCACTGTTTGCAGCTTGCATAGACTCCTGGCTCACACGGCTAGGCACTTTCTGCTCCAGCAGCAGAGCTGGGCTGTCCCGCTACGCCCCACCCCCAACTACCCCCCATCCACTACCCCATATACACACACATTCTGTTCACAGGTGGGGTCCTGAGCCAGGAGGGCAGGCCACATGGAGCCTGATCCCCTCCTTTCCCTACCCTTCCAAGCCTGTGGGTGGGCGGGAGAAGTTGGAATTGGAGACATGGAAGCCAAAGGGCAGAGTCCCCCAGCCCCCTGTGGACAGGGTAGGCTTCTGGTGGGGTGAAGGACCCCCTGGACTTGTGAGCCTTGCTCTGGTCTGGCAAACCCCTGCCTCCCTCATTCTCGCTTCCAGTCAGTTTGGTTTGGTCTGAAGACAAATCCCTAGGGCCCCGGGGGGGGGAGGAAAACCGGCTTTGAAAGAGGTGAAAGAGATCCTGAGGCATCTGTCAGCATCAAACAGGCCTTTACAAAACAGCCTTTTTGATGAGCTGCGTGTAAATGAATCGGCCATATGGATTGAATTTCCCGGTCCTGGAGGCTCAGCGGGAAGGCCAGAAGCCCTGACTGGAGGCAGCTGGGGGCCACCCGTGTTCCACAGGCGAGGAGCCCGGCCCCCTCCACCCCTGGAGATCAGCCCTGCGGACCTCCCACCTGGTCTGGACTGAGAGCCACCAGCCTAGCTCAGCTCTGTCCCGGACGTCTGAGTGACCTTGAACATGGCACCCAGCTCCTGTGCTTTCCTTTAGGTGTTTGGAGCAACCTGGAAGCGTGAAAGTGCCTGGGGCTCTGGACAGGGGTGCTGTGGGTCTTGTGCTAGGGTGGGTTTCTGCACTGTTGCTAACGTATCCACCACATGAGCAGAGAGGCACTGGGCTTCATCTGGCGGCCCCCTTATTACCTCTGTGTGAGGGTGACAGGCCCACACATGCACTAAATGAGAAGATGGCCCTTCTGAGCCCAATGTTCCCACACGGAGGCTTCCTTGAGACACTGACTGGCTTTGGAGACAAAAATAGCCAGGAGCTTGGCTCCCTTTCTCCTTCCTCCTGCCCCCAAGCATTGTGTGTTCCAGACAGCCCACCTTCCGGAGGGAGGATGACTAGTGGCTGCTTCCCTATGGATGCCAGTGGGGTTCACACTCGAGGCCATTAGCTCGGCAGCACTTTAACTTTTGCTCACCCAGAATGAGGACAGTGTTTTTGGCTCTGTCTGCCAGAGCTTGTCCCCCTAGGGGAAGCATATCTGGTTTTATAATTGAGGTCAGTGGGGAAATGGGCTTCACTTGGCAGTAGTTTGGAGGGGGTATGGAGCTATTTCAGCAAGCAAAGGACAGCAGGGTGGCTCAGCCTGGAGCCTCTGCTGCTCAGGAGGCTCCCGGCTGCCCCATGGGGTCTGAGAGGTCAGACGGGGCTAGGCAGGCTCCCATCCCTTTGCTGAGGCTTCTGGTCTGATCCCTGCCCCCCATCACAAGAGAAAGCCATAAGGTGGGGATTCCCTCAGTCACCAAGGGTTGTCAGGGCGGCCTCCCTGCCCCTCGCCCAAGGCTTTAGGCCAACAGCAAGGTTGGGAGCCCTGGACTCAGCCACCGGGAAAGAGTTAGGTTGAGGGGTGAGAGGTGGCGGGGACTTTTCTAGGTGCTAATGAGAAGGGCCCGCCCTCTCACTGGTCCGAGCCCATTCACCCCCGCATCTGTCTGTCCACCTGTGCGTCTGTCCACAGAACAACTCCTGGGGGAAGCAGTACTCCTACGCCCTCTTCAAGGCCATGAGCCACATGCTGTGCATTGGGTATGGCCGGCAGGCACCCGTGGGCATGTCGGACGTCTGGCTCACCATGCTCAGCATGATCGTGGGCGCCACCTGCTACGCCATGTTCATCGGCCACGCCACCGCCCTCATCCAGTCCCTGGACTCTTCCCGGCGCCAGTACCAGGAAAAGGTAGGGCAGAGAGCGATGGTCCACCCTGGGCTGTCTCAGGAGAACCTGCCCACTGGTCCTTCCCATAGGCCCCCCCCCCGTGTCCAGCCCTGTGATCAGGACTCCCTGTGTGGGAGACAGAGGAGGAGGAGGGGACTCCTCCTAGATGAGAACTACTTCAGCTCCCTGGCCTTAAACTTGTAAATGTCTTTTTATCTGGCCCCACCTTTCCTCCTGCTGGGGTTGAGGGCCCATCTCTCCTGACTGAGGACCCCTCTCCCTCCTGCTGGCCCTGTGCCCACCAGGAGCCCTTCCAGCCTCCAGCCTCCCCCTCTCTGCGGGCCTCCCCATCAGCGCTGAAACTTGCTCAGTCTCTCCATTCTTAAAAACGCCTGTCCCTCCACCATCATCCGGTGTTGGCTGCTATCTTTCTGTTATCTGTCTCTTTTTCATGGACAAATTCCTAAAACAAGCAAACCAGAACCCCACATTGTTTATGGTTGCTGAATCCACTTTCTTATCTCAGCCCACTAAATCTAAGTTCACCAGTGCCCTCTGTGTTGCTAAAGCCAGTAGGTCCTTTTGGGTCCTCATCTTGCTCGGCTCTCAGCGGCATTTGACAGTTACACTCCCTTCTTGGCTTCACACTTGGTTTCCATGACCGCACAGTCGGTTTCCCTCCTCCCTCTCTGGCCAGTCCTTCTGGCTCTCCTTGGCTGGCTTGTCTTCTCAGTCATCACACGTTGGGGCCCTGGCGCCTTGGGCCAGGCCCCCTGCTCTTCTCCCCCTCCTGTCTTCCTAGTGCTCCAGCTTCACTGCCCCTACCCCAGGCTCTCTGTGCACCTCTGTGCAGTGGGGCCCCAATCATATAATCAGCCACACCTCTCTCCTCAGCTCCAGACTGTCTGTTTGGTGCCTCCTGGACACCTCAACCTCATCATGTCCAAAATGAGAATAGTCTTCCGCCACTCCACTCCAAACCTCCACTCTTGCCCATCTCATTAGTGGATACAGTAGCACAGATGCCCAGGCCAGAAACTGGGAGGCACTCTTAAGGTCCATCTGTCATTAATGCCTACCTCAGAGCATCATCTCCCTTCCCTTCATCCCCGCCTGGGTCACTGTGGCTAGAAGAACGTTAGGAAATATCATCCTCCAGCCCTCAGCTGCCCCTTGGCATCTCTCTGCAGCAGCACTATGTCCTTACCTCTTTGGAGCGCTAATATATGAGAATAGGCTCCCCTATTCTGATTGTTCCTGAGAGATAGAGACTTCTCTTACATCCCAGTGTGGGAAAAATCTCACATTCTCACTCTCCACCCACAATCCAGGGACGGCAGGAGTAGGGCCCACCACTCACTCCCAGGGTGGGCAGGGGCATTTCTTGCTTGGTTGAGCCCTGGGCACTTAGGTTCACAGATCTCTTGTCCCCAAACTTCTATTTAAGGTCGCTGTTCTCCTGGGCTCCTCCCCTGGGCTGGAGTGCCTCTTCCACAAAATAACTTGGTCTCAGCTGGGCCACGTTTGGATACAGGCCATATGATGGGTCAGGCATCCTGGCTTCAGCCTCCAATCCTTCTAACCCGTTGCAGCCCATTCTGCTGCCTATGCTAATTTGCTACTGCTGGTAGGAAACAGCTCCTTCCAGAGTTGGTAAGCCTCTCTGGTTCATAGTGTAATGCAGAAAAGACCGATATTCAGAGGAAGCTTGATCGACCTCCTAGTCATTTGGCCTCCTGTATCTGGGCTTAGACAATTCCTATTGTCTCCCAGCCATCTCCATAGCACTGAACACAGTGAAGACCAGACACTCTGATGGGGGCCCTCCTCCACACCAAGCAGCTGGGAGTCAAGGCTATTGTTTGGAGCACAATGTGACCACACCCACACCGAGGACCTTAGTCTCGAGGGGCTAAGCTTGGCCAAGAAGGCCCACAGGGTTGGTGCTGGCTCTGGTCACTAGCAGGGCTGAGGCCGGGAGGTGCCAGCTGGGGCAATGGGGCTGGCTGGCTCGGAAGTGATGCCCTCTCCTTCTTTCCTGGGACTCAGTACAAGCAGGTGGAGCAGTACATGTCCTTCCATAAGCTCCCGCCTGACACCCGGCAGCGCATCCATGACTATTACGAGCACCGCTACCAGGGCAAGATGTTCGACGAGGAGAGCATCCTGGGCGAGCTGAGCGAGCCGCTGCGGGAGGTGAGCTCACTGATGGCCAGGTGGGGGAAGGGAGCAGCCCTTCCTGCCGTGTGGCTCCCTTCACCTCCTTCTTCCCCTCTTTCCCAATCCACCCCATCTGGGGAGCAGGAAATCATCAACTTTAACTGCCGGAAGCTAGTGGCCTCCATGCCGCTGTTTGCCAACGCAGACCCCAACTTTGTGACATCCATGCTGACCAAGCTGCGCTTCGAGGTCTTCCAGCCAGGGGACTACATCATCCGCGAAGGCACCATCGGCAAGAAGATGTACTTCATCCAGCACGGTGTGGTCAGTGTGCTCACCAAGGGCAACAAGGAGACCAAGCTGGCGGATGGCTCCTATTTTGGAGGTGAGGCAGCCAAGGGGCTCTCGGGGACAGGGGAGTGGGCTGGAGAGACACCAAGGATGGTAGGCATTGCAGGCCCTTTGTGGCCACTGCCTGGAGGTGGGTGTCTGTGAGCCAGTATAGGGGTATGGTCCCAAAGATGGGAAAGACAGTTCAGCACCCATTTGGTAGTGGTGGGGTGGCATCCATCGTGGTCACAGCCTGGGGGTGGGACCTTGTGAACCTGTCAAGCTTCTATACAGGCAGTGGGGACCCAGGTCAGAGTAAGGCAGGAGGCCCTTTGGAGTCTGATGGAAGCCTACCCTGACTCCTGCTGTCCTGGCAGAGATCTGCCTGCTGACGCGGGGCCGGCGCACAGCCAGCGTGAGGGCCGACACCTACTGCCGCCTCTACTCGCTGAGCGTGGACAACTTCAACGAGGTGCTGGAGGAATACCCCATGATGCGGCGGGCCTTCGAGACCGTGGCGCTGGACCGCCTGGACCGCATCGGTGAGGGAGCTGGGTGGGAGGGCAGGAGGGAGTGTTCCCTGCCCCACAAGCTGGGGCAGGCTCCCTGTCTGCCCCTTCTGGCCTGAGCATCTCCTCCTGTTCTGTGGCCTAGGCAAGAAGAACTCCATCCTCCTCCACAAAGTCCAGCACGACCTCAACTCAGGCGTCTTCAACTACCAGGAGAACGAGATCATCCAGCAGATTGTGCAGCATGACCGCGAGATGGCCCACTGTGCGCACCGTGTCCAGGCTGCCGCCTCTGCCACCCCGACCCCCACGCCTGTCATCTGGACCCCGCTGATCCAGGCACCACTGCAGGCTGCTGCTGCCACCACCTCCGTGGCCATAGCCCTCACCCACCACCCACGCCTGCCCGCGGCCATCTTCCGCCCTCCTCCGGGCCCGGGGCTGGGCAGCCTCGGGGCTGGGCAGACACCGAGGCACCTGAAGCGGCTGCAGTCCCTGATCCCTTCTGCACTGGGCTCCGCCTCGCCTGCCAGCAGTCCGTCCCAGGTGGACACACCGTCTTCCTCCTCCTTCCACATCCAACAGCTGGCTGGATTCTCCGCACCTGCCGGACTGAGCCCCCTCCTGCCCTCCTCCAGCTCTTCCCCACCGCCTGGGGTCTGCGGCCCCTCGCCGGCTCCCACACCATCTGCTGCAGCTGCCGCCACCACAGCCGGGTTTGGCCACTTCCACAAGGCGCTGGGTGGCTCCCTGTCCTCGTCCGACTCTCCGCTGCTCACCCCACTGCAGCCGGGCGCCCGCTCCCCACAGGCTAACCAGCCGCCACCCCCTCTGCCGGGGGCCCGGGGAGGTCTGGGACTCCTGGAGCACTTCCTGCCACCCCCACCCTCATCCAGGTCCCCGTCATCCAGCCCGGGGCAGCTGGGCCAGCCTCCGGGGGAGTTGTCTCCAGGTCTGGCTGCTGGCCCACCAAGTACGCCAGAGACACCCCCACGGCAGCCTGAGCGGCAGCCCTTTGTGGCAGGGGCCTCTGGGGGGGCTTCTCCTGTAGCCTTTACCCCCCGAGGAGGTCCCAGCCCCCCTGGCCACAGTCCAGGGCCCCCAAGAACTTTCCCAAGTGCCCCCCCCCGGGCCTCTGGCTCCCATGGTTCCCTGCTCCTGCCACCGGCATCCAGTCCCCCACCACCCCAGGTGCCCCAGCGCCGGGGCACGCCACCCCTCACCCCAGGCCGCCTCACCCAGGACCTCAAGCTCATCTCAGCCTCTCAGCCGGCCCTACCCCAGGACGGGGCGCAGACTCTCCGCAGAGCCTCTCCACACTCCTCTGGGGAGTCCGTGGCTGCCTTCCCGCTCTTCCCCAGAGCTGGGGGCGGGAGCGGGGGCAGCGGGGGCCTCGGTCCCCCCGGGAGGCCCTATGGTGCTGTCGCTGGCCAGCACGTCACTCTGCCTCGGAAGACATCCTCAGGTTCTTTGCCACCCCCTCTTTCTTTGTTTGGGGCAAGAGCCGCCTCTTCTGGGGGACCCCCTCTGACTGCTGCCCCCCAGAGGGAACCTGGGGCCAGGTCTGAGCCAGTGCGCTCCAAACTGCCATCCAATCTATGAGCTGGGGCCCCTCCCTCTCCTCTCTGCTTTTTTCTCCCTTCTTTCTTCCTTCAGGTTTAACTGTGATTAGGAGATATACCAATAACAATAATAATTATCATTAAAAAAAACTCACACCAGAAAAACAAAAGACAGCAGAAAATAACCAGGTATTCTTAGAGCTATAGATTTTTGGTCACTTGCTTTTATAGACTATTTTAATACTCAGCACTAGAGGGAGGGAGGGGAAAGGGGAGCAGGCAGGGCCCAAACGCAAAAGCCAGAGGAAGGCAGGTGGGGTCTCTGGGGCTGGGCAGGGGTGGGGGCGACCCATGTTTAGGGTTCCTAGAGCAGACCTGTCATTGTATTCTTTTTAGGGCAACAGCCACCGCCAGCCCCTTAGCTGTGAACTTGGAGCCCCACTCTGCTGGGGGTCGTCTTGTTCCCCCAGGAAGGGGCCGCCCTTGGCTGGGTTCCTGGAGAGCCTCAGTTGCTTGGGTCCGTGGGACAGAACAGGGCCAGGGCCCTGAGAGTCTTGCATTTTTTCTACTGTAAACTTAGCGAGATATGTATATGAATATGTATATGTATATGTATGTAAGATGTGTATATGTATAGCTATGTAGCGCTCTGCAGAGCCATGTAGATAGCCACTCATCTGTGTGACCACGTGTGTGCAATCTAGTTTAACCCCATGTCGCCAGACACCCAGGTCACTTTACATCCAGCAGCCCACCTTGGCCCGCAGGCTGGCGCTGCGGGGTCTGGGGGAAGTCTTGTCTCCAGTGCTCAGGGAAGAGTTCCCCAGGATTCTCAGCAGGGCCCCCCTCTCTCCCTATCTCTGGTCTCCAATCCAGTCCCAGCCTGACCTCTCACCACATGGAAGCGGAAGACTCTGGGCTGTGCCTCCTTTCCTATAGGGTCTCAAGCACATCCAGTTACCTCTGTGGCCCTCAGTTTTCCCATCTGTACAGTGGGAGGTGAGAGGAACGTCTATTTATTGAGTCTGCTCTGTGCCAACCACTGGTTTAGCACTCGCATTAACTCCTTCCATTTCACTAAGACCATGTGGTAGGTACTTTGAGGCTCCCCATTGCACAGATGAAGAAACTGAGTTTTGGGTAATTTTTCCAGAGTCATGTAACTAAGAGTGCCATAGCTGGGACTGGTTTGACTGAGATTTGATTCCATGCCTGCCTGAGGCTGAAACCTATGTTCCTTCCCTTAGAAATCCGTGTTGAAAGGGGCTGAGTTAGATGGTCCCCAGACATGGTGCAGAGGGAAGGGACCAGATTTTGGAGGCAGTGAGACCTGGATTTGAATCCCAGCCCTGCCACTTCTTAGCTGTGTGACCTTGGGCAAGTTATCTGACTTTTTCTAAGTCTGTTACCTCATTTGTAAAATGGGAATAATTATGGTACCACCTCGCAAGGACCTATGAGGACCAGATGAGAAAAGTCCTATATGTGAAATGCCCAGCCCAGCGCCTGGCACATCCCATAGTAGGTGCTCAATAAATCATGTTTCTTCTGCCTCCCCCTGCCCCCCCGCCTCGTGTCCCCTCCCCAGCCCGCTGCTCCAGCGAGCTATGGTGAGAGCCCAGGGAGCACTGGCTGAGGCTCCAGGACTTACCATCTCAGGACGCAGGAGGGGGCTGGGCCTCCCAAAGGGCCTAAGGGAGGTGTGTGGCCAGTGGTGAGCTTGAGCCAGGCCTTGAGATGTGGGAAGAGTTAGAGGGAGGGAGGTCAGGCCTTGAGATGTGGGAAGAGTTAGAGGGAGGGAGGGAAGGGAGAAGGAAGGACAAGGACAGGAAAGGGAGGAAGGAGGGAGCAGGAGGTGGGCTGGAGTGCACAGTGGGGACATGACTGAGGTGGATGTGGAGTTGTGGAGTCGGGGGCTTTGGGAGGCGATCCAGAGGCCGGATGGTCAGAGGTAAGGCCTTGATTCTGAAGGCAAGTAGGAGCCAGAAGCAGGTCCAGAGTGAGGGCCAATGTGAAAGCAGCTTAGGTGCCTCCTGAGGCACGATCCTCCCCAAGACGACCCTGCCAGAGCCAAGGTCAAGGGTCTGGTCCCGCCTTGTCCTTCCAGAACCCTCCTCCATGTTCCAAGCCAGAATGTTGGCAAGATCAGGTTTTGTCCTGAGCTGTCCTGGGATGTGAGACAGGCCAGTTTCTCCATAGATGGGCCACAGGGAGTGGGAGGCAATAATCCAGGAGAGAAGGGGGTGAAGGATCCTGGGATCTTAGGGAGAGGCTAGGAGCCGCCTGGCCTTGGTCTCTACTGGGCAGGAACAGTCCTTTCGGGCCCAGGGGGTTCTTAGAGCTGGAAGGATTTAATCAGCAGCCTCAACCTGAGTTCTGCACCCACTGCTGCCCCCCAAGGAAGACATCAGGACTTGATCCAAACCCACAGTTTAGTCCTGGAGGTGGCAGGGAGGGTGAGGAAGGGACAGGAGTAGGGGTGGAGAGTCCAGGGGCAAGAGGAGTGAGGACCCCTCCCCCCCTTGCCATCAGGGCCTGGCCTCCCCACCCTCTTCTCCATACATGCACACACGCATTTTATAAAAGCTCAGACCCAGCCCGGCCGCTCTGCGGAGACTGGGGAAGCCAGGGCCCGTCAGTGGGCGCTCCCATCCCGGATCCCCCCACAAGCAATTTTCAAATCTTCCACTTTTAAAACAGAAAACGGTAAATGGGTCGTGTTGTATATTTTATTTAAATAAAAAAATTACAGCAGATGCTGCCTTCTTCTAGGGGCCAGGGCCTGGGAGGGGGGAGTGAAGTTAATGGGGAATACTGGAGGCTCAGGAGCCAGGCTGTGGAGGGTGGTGGGACAGGACCTCTGGAGCACATGTGGGCACTTGTGTGCACAAACCTGTGCCCCCAAGAGCAGGGAGCAAAGGTGTAAGGGTGTGTGCGAGGTCTGGCTGTGGACGCAGGTGTGTACGGTTTATGGACTAGTGAGAGGCATTAAGGAGGAGGGTGAATGAGTGTCAGTGTGTGTCCTTTGCTAGTGGAGGTGCGAGACCCTGTCTCAGATCCTTTCCATCCCAGCCACCAGGGCTCCAGAGTCCCTCGGACTCCTTGGTGCTCCCTGAAGGAGGGTAGTCAATGTGCCCGAGAACTCCCGTTGCATAATGAAGAGGGAGATGCCATCTTAGCGCGATCAGATGGGCCCTCAGAAGCTGGAGGGCTGCTGGGAGACAAAAGGTGACCAGTGCGGGGGGGAAGGGGTCGTGGCAGGACAGAGGGTTGCCCTTCAGAGCAGCGGAGGATGCCGCACAGCTACTGGGCTCCTGTGTGGGTTGGGGAAATGAGGGCACACGCAGGATCCGGCTCCTCGGTTAGGAGGTGTGGCACCCACTCCCCACTGCGGGGTGGGGAGCGGTAGGCCCGGCCCCCAGACCCTCTGCAACGGCCGCCTTCACCACCCCTGGCTGCAGAGGGTCCCGGCAGGCCATCGGGCCTCGTCGGGTAGAGAGAGGCAGCCATCCGCAGCTGGAACAGCGAAGTCCCCGGGGCTCCCGGCGGCGCGGCGCGGGGAGTGTCGCGGTGCCCGCCCGCCGGAGGAGGGGAAATTCCTCAGGAAAGGGCAGGGAACCCGGTCCCCATCACTGATTGCCCCGAGTGATGCTGTTTCCATGGTGATGGGCCTGGGAGTCCCGTTGCCAGGGAGGCAGCTCGGCAGGCCCGGCGTCCCCATGACAACTGCCCCCTGCGGCCCAGGCGGCGGCTCTTCCTCGGGGACCTGCAGGGAGGGCAGGGGCGGGACGCAGGCCTGGCCTTTGGGGTACGGGGAGGCCTTTGCCGACAGACAGGGATTGTAAAGAAGAGCAGGGTGGGAGGCATTAGCTGCGGGCTCCAGCCAACCCGCCAGGGTAGCGCCGGCTGCGGAGGCTCTGAGGATGCTCGCCCTCACCCACCACCCCTGCCAGGCCCGCGCTGGATCCGCCCCCAGCGCCCGCACAGGGCCGTGCTCCTCCACTGGGGGGCCAGGGCAACACCAGTCACTATCTTCTCTGTGCCCTGACTCCAGAAGGACACTTAGTAAGTACCTACTGTGTGCTAGGCACTCCATCCTCACAACCACCCTAAAGGGTAAGAATTAGCCGCAATTACAGTGAGCCAAAGGGCTCTGAGGCAAGGAACTCGCCCCAGACCAGTCAGCTGGAATGTGAAGGAGCTGGGATGCATCCCCAGGTCCTAGAGACTCAAAAGGGGTCCCTCCTCCTTGGTGGTACCAAGGGCTGGTGGTAGGGCAGTCTGTCCCCATGCAGGCAAGAAAGGGGGCGTTGTCTGTAGAGAATTTAAAAATAAGAATAAAAATGACAAAATGGGGGCCCACCTCGTGGCTTAGTGGTTAACTGCGCGTGCTCAGCTACTGGCTGCCCAGGGTTCGGATCCTGGGTGCACACATACGCACCGCTTGTCTGGCGGTGCTGAGGCAGAGTCCCATATACAGCAACTAGAAGGATGTGCAACTATGACATACAACTATCTACTGGGGCTTTGGGGAGAAAAGGGGGAAAGAAAAAAAGAGGAGGATTGGCAATAGATGTTAGCTCAGGACTGGTCTTCCTCAGCAAAAAAAATAAAAAAAGAGGAGGATTGGCATGGATGTTAGCTCAGGGCTGATCTTCCTCAGCAAAAAAAAAAAAAAAAAAGACTAAATGTCAGTTTGCTTTCTCTTTCACCATCACCATCTACCAGCAATTCTGAACACGGTCATTGATAAAATAGTCCTCCCCACCGTGGCAGACACCGCCACCCCCACCTAGAAATGCCACTGCCCCCAAAGACACCTGCCACCCTTACAGCTGCCAGCGCAGTGGGAAGGCCTGAAGGTCTTGGTGGGGCTAAACCAGATTGGAATTTTTTAAAGAACATTTTAAAAGTTTAACACAATCCCTCCCTTGACTCCACGTCTCTTCCCGGCTGCTGCTCCTCGGTCTTCTCAGCCACACTTCTTGGGAGTTGTCTCCACTCCCCACCTCACTTCCGTTCCTCTGAGTCACTTCTCCCTCCACCGCAGTCTGGCTCCTGCCTCCTGCCCTCCCCACGGCTCTGGACAAGGTCATCAATGGCCCTTGTTGTGAAATCCGGGGCATCTTCCTAGGCATTGTCCTCTTGCCCTCCCAGCAGCGTCCAGGAACACCCCCCCACCCCAGCTTTCGAGACCCCACTGTTTCCTTACTGCTCTACCTTTCTGTTCAGCCTCAGCTTGAAGGGCTCTTCTTTCTCCCGAAGGTCAGGGCTCCCGGGCCTCGGCCTTGGCCCCCATCTTCTCACTCCACACACAATTCCTGGACACCTCACCCATGCCCGTGGCTTCCCCGGCCCGGAGGGGAATGCCTCCCAGATTTCCCCTTCAATTCAGACCCCCACATCCCTCGAGCTTCGGCCTGGGCACCTGCTGCCGCCACGTGGTTCCTCATCCTTTTCTGATGGACCGTGGCCCTTTAGTTCTTTCTTAAATTTGCAGCTTCCAGTGCACTCAGAGCACGTCCTCTCCAACCCCCACTGCACCCCGCCCCTGGCTGATTTTGTTTCTTCAATTTTCTTCCTCTTGAGGGTGGAATATTTCATACATATAGAAGAAGATATAAATAAACACGTAATAAACATGAATAGATACATAATAAATACATAAGATATTAAAAATATCATAAACAGCATACACCAATCAGTCAGTTTAAAAAGTAGAACATAAGGAATACCTTTGAGGGCATCTGTGTGGGTCCCCAACTCTATCCCTCTCTGTCTCTCCAAGAAGACCACTCATCTGAACGTTAATTCTAGCAGTCCCTTACTTTTCATGATACTTTTACTATGGAAATAAAATGTCTCTGAGTAACGTGTTCAGTGCGTACCAAGGTGGGTGGATGGGGTCTGGAGGAAGTTGCCTTTGTGGGGAGGAGGATTTTATCAATAATATTATTCAGAATTACTGATGCATGGTGATAATAAAAAGCATACTGAGTTTTAGCCCATTTTATTATTGTTTTAAGTTTCTTTACAATAATGCACCTTTTCATTGCCTGCGCCAGGGTTGGACCATACCCTCTCCACTTTTATGCGCCATTGCATATATTTGTAATATTTGGAAATTGACATAAGTGGTATCATGTTGTATGTATTCTTTAGTAATTTGCTTTTTTCATTCCATATTGTAATTTTGAGACCCTGTTGATGCACAGAGAGTAGTTGTCATCTTCACTGCTATATAGCATTCCAGTATATGAATATGCCACCATTTACACATGTTTTCTTCTGGAGATAGCTATTTCAGTCAATTCCAGTTCTTCCTATTACAAACACTGCTACAACAAACATTCTTGTCTGTGGCTTCTGATAAAGATGTGTAGAAGGATCTCCAGGCTCTGTATTGAGGAGTGGAATAACTGAGTCATAGGGTGAATTAATCTTCACTTTATAAGATAATGCCAATCTGTTTGAAGTAGTTCTAACAATTTACACTCCCACCTGCAGTGGACGAGACTTACTCTTTCTCCACATTCTTGCCAATAATTGGTATCATCACACTTTCTTATTTTTCCCAATCTAGTGATATCTAATTGTATTTTAATGTGCAAATCCCTAATTACTAGTAAGATTGAATGTTTTTTCATGTATTCATTTGCCATTTGTGTTTCCTCTTCTGAGAAATATTTCTTCATGTATTTTGCCTGATTTCCTATTGTCGTCTTTTCATTGAGTTGTAGGAGTTTCGTGCACACGTGCACACATTTATTTGGAAAATGAATCTTTTGTTCATTATATGTGTTGCAAATATCTTCTTCCTGTTTATGGCTTTTATTTTCACTTTTTTTTTTGATGTTCTTTGATTAACAAAAGTTTTACATTTTAACGAGGTCGAGTTTAGCAATATTTTTTTAAAATGTCGAATACTTCTTTAGTGCCTTTTTTGCTGGTTTAAGAAACTATCTTACTCTGATGTCATAAAGATATTCTTCTGTATTAATTTCTAAAAATGTGATTTGAGTCCTAACCCACCTGACCTTGACTTTGGGTATGGTGTCAGGGCATAGTTCAATTTCATTTTTGCCTCATATGGACAACCAATTTTTCCTGCTAATTTACATTGTCACATATATCATATCTGGGTCTATGTTGAGGCTGTCTATTTAGTACCATTAGCTTGTTTGAACAGTACACTGACTTAGTTACTATAGCTTTATAAAGTTGATGTCTAGTAGAGCAAGTCCTCCCCCCTTCTTCTTCAGGAAGGTCTTGGTTAGTCCAGTCTCTTTATGCTACCATATACATTGTACTATCAATTTGTTAAGATGCATGAGAAATTTGATGGACTTCTGATTGGAAATTTTGTCATTAGGGCCATCGAATCAGTTCCGACTCCTACTGACCCTATGCACAGCAGAGCGGAAGCCTGCCCGTGTTTTTGGGCCATCCTCTCATCTTCCAGCTCTATATCAGACCATGCTCTGCTGCTATTCATAGGGTTCTCATGGCCAGTTTTTTTTGGAAATGGGTAGCCCTGTCCTTCTTCCTAGTCTGTCTTATTCTGGAAGCTCCGCTGAAACCTGTCCACCATGGGTGACCCTGCTGCTATTTGAAATACCAGTGGCATAGCTTTCAGCATCACAGCAACACACGGCTTCCACAGTATGACAACTGAGAAATGGGTAGTGTGGTTCCCTGACTGAGAAATAAACCAGGCCATGGCGGTGAGAGCGCCGAATCTTAACCACCAGGGCTGGCTGATTTGAAATTGCATGAACATTATTATTAAAATTTGTATTCTTGAGAACAGCCTGGTGGCGCAAGCGGTTGGGTGCGCGCACTCCGCTGTGGCGGCCCGGGGTTCGCCGGTTCGGATCCCGGGCGCACACCAACACAGTGTTTGTCAAGCCATGCTGTTGCAGCATCCCATATCAAGTAGAGGAAGATGGGCATGGATGTTAGCCCGGGGCCAGTCTTCCTCAGCCAAAAAAAAAGAGAAGGATTGGCAGATGTTAGCTCAAGGCCGATCTTCCTCACACACACAAAAAAATTTGTATTCTTATGGATGAACAGGGTATAACTCTCTCTGCGCTTGGGTCTTCTTTAATGTCTTTTGTGTTAGTCAGGGTAATTAGCACTAGCTACCCGAACCGAAAAAGCCCAAAATTTCAATGATTTAACACAATGAAGGTTTAGTCCAGCTCAGGTAAGGTCCCCTGTGGGCCAGACAGCCACTCTTCTTACTGACATCAGCTTGCACGCCTGGTCTCCAAGGTCACTGTGGGAGAAGAGACAACCAGAAGAGATGACTGAGTAGGAACTACTCTCTCCAGCGAGTATATTCCGTTGTCACTTGGCCACAACGTAACTGGCAAGGAGGCTGCAGTATGTGGGGGAGAACATGGACTATTTGCTGGGCATTAACTGTCTCTGCCAGATCTTTCACACAGCTTTGTAGTTTTCTTCACAAAGGTTTGTACATTTTGTTAGATTTATGCCTAGTACGTTTTATTTTTGTTGCTATTGCTAATTGTATCTATTTTCTTTATCGAGGTATAATTTATATATAACAAAATTCACCGATTTTCAGTGTACAGTTCAATGAGTTTTGACAAATTTACACAGTCCTATAACCACCTCAACAATTCAGATCTAGAACATTTCCATCACTCCTCCAAATTCTCCCATGTCCCTTTGCAGTCAATCTCCTCCTCCCACTCCTGACCCCTGGCCATCTGCTTTCTGTCACTAAAATTTTGCCTTTCCTAGAATTTTATATAAATGGAATCATAAAGTATGTCATCGTTTGTGTCTGATTTCTTTCATTTAGGCTAAAGCTTTTAAGCTGTGTCCACGTTGTTGTGTATATTACAAGCAACATTCTTTTGTATGGATATGCCATAATTTGTTTATTCATTCACCCACGGATGCACAATTGGGCTGTTTCCAGTTTGGGGCTATTAAAAAATAAATACAGCTCCTATGAACATTCATGTTCAAGTCTTCATGTGGATGTGGATTTTCATTTATCTTGAGTAAATATCCAGGAGTACGGTTGGGTCATATGGTAAGTGTGTGTTTGACTTTATAAGAAACTGCCAGATTAGTTTCCAAAGCTGGAATACTGTTTTGCATTCCCACCAGCAATTGTATGAGAGTTCCAGCCACTGCATATCTTTGCAACACTTGATATTGTCAATCTTTTATTTTTACCATTCAAGAGGGTGTGTAATGTTAACTCCTGGTTTTAACTTGCATTTCCATAAGATTATAGAGCCAGCCCTGGTGGTCTAGTGTTTAAGATTTAGTGCTCTCACCACCACGACTCAGGTTCATTTCCCGGTCAGGGAACCACACCACCCACGTGTCGGTTGTCATACTGTGGTGGCTGCATGTTGCTGTGATGCTGAAAGCTATGCCACTGGTATTTCAAATAGCAGCAGGGTCACCCATGGTGGACGGGTTTCAGTGGAGCTTTCAGACTAAGACAGATGAGGAGGAAAGACCTGGCCACCCGTTTCCGAAAAAAATGGCCATGAAAACCCTATGAATAGCAGCGGAACATTGTATGATACAGCACAGGAAAGAGAGAGGATGGTGCAAAAAGACCGGGCAGGGTTCTGCTCTGCTGTCCACAGGTTGCTAGGAGTCTGAATTGATTCAATGGCACTAATAACAACAAATGACTAAAGATGCTGAGCATATTTTTGGGTGTTTATTTGCTATCCATGTGTGTTCTTTGGTAAAGTGACTGTTCAAATCTTTATCCATTTGTTTTTAATGGGTCATTTGTTTTCTTATTATTGAATTATAAATAATATATTCAGGATACAAGTCTTTTATAAGATATATGTTTTGCAAATATTTTTTCCCAGTTTATGGCTTGCGTTTTCATTTTCTTAACCATGTCTTTCAAAAGGTAAACATTTTTAATGTTGATCATGTTCAACTTATCAAATTTTTCTTTTATGATTCATGCCTTTTGACGAAGGAATTAAAATAGTATACTGGAAAATATTTACTTAACACAAAAGAAGGCAGTAATGGAGTAACAGGACAAAAAGAAAATAAAGACATATAGAAAACAAATAGCAAAATGCCAGATGTAAATCCTACCTTATTAGTAATTACATAAAATGTGAATAGATTAAACACTCAAAAGGTAGAAATTGGTGAATGAATAAAAAAACTATATAATTTTGAGACATATATATGTATATACCTCAAAATTATATTATATAGTTACATATAAATATAATATATAATTAAATGTATAAGATTATTAATATAATATTAATAATATATAATACTATTTGTTGATATTATATTATTTAATATTTAAATATTTTATATATTATACATATATAATTCAACTATATACTGTCTACAAGAGACATACTTCATATTCAAAGACATAAATAGGTTGAAAGGATGTGAAAAGATATATCATACAAACATTAGCCAAAAGAGAGAGGGAGCGGCTATACTAATATCAGACAAAGTAGCCTTTAAGACAAAATTGTTACTAAAGACAAAGGATATTTTAAAATGATAAAAGGGTCAATCTATCAGGAAGATTTAACCATTATAAACATATATACACCTAACAACAGAGCCCCAAAATTCACGAAGCAAACTTGACTTAATGAGAAGGGAGAAATAGACAATTCAACAATAATAGTTGTAGACTTCAATACCCCACTTTCAATAATGGATAGAACAACTGGATAGAGGATCAGAAAGAAAATATAAAATTTGAACAACAGTATAAACCAACAAGGTCTAACAGGCATCTAGAACACTCCACCTAACAACAGCAAAATACATATTCTTCTTAAGTGCACATGGAACATTCTCCAGGATAGACCAGGTGTTAGGCCACAAAACAAGTCTCAATAAATTTAAAAGGACTGAAATCATACAAAGTATGTTTTCTGACCACCATATAATGAAATTAGAAGTCAATAACAGAAAGAAATTTGGAAAATTCACAAATATATGGAATTAAACACACTGTTAAATAACAAATGGGTCAAAGAGGAAATCACAAGGAATATTAGAAAGCAAATTGAGGGGCCGGCCCCGTGGCTTAGCAGTTAAGTGCGTGCGCTCCGCTGCTGGCGGCCCGGGTTCGCATCCCGGGCGCGCACCGATGCACTGCTTCTCCGGCCGTGCTGAGTCCACGTCCACATACAGCAACTAGAAGGATGTGCAGCTATGACATACAACTATCTACTGGGGCTTTGGGGGAAATAAATAAATAAATAAAATTATAAAAAAAAAAAAGAAAACTAATTGAGATGAACAGAAACAAAAACACAACATACCAAAACTTATGGGGCACAGCAAAAGCAGTGCTCAGAGGGAAACTTATAGCAGCAGTAAGCTCCTATATTAGAAAAAATATCTTAAATCAATAATCTAAACATTCACCTTAAGAAACTAGGAAAAGAAAAGCAAACTAAACAAAGCAAAAAGGAAGGAAGCAGATTAGAGCAGAAATAAATGAAAGAGAACAGAAAAACAATACAGAAAAATCAGCCAAACTAAAAGTTGGTTCTTTGAAAAGATCAACAAAATTGACGATTTTTGACAGTTTGACAATTGACCCTATTGGAGACTATAAGGCAACTGAGCCCATTTCCAAAAACGATGTAATAGGAATGAACACACTCTCTCCGAGAAATGCACGTGCCTTTGTATAAAGTGGATGTATGCAGTATTACAGCGCTGTCAAAATTCTTAGCTGAGAGAGCATTTTTCCCCCTGGTAATTATGACTCTGGGATAGAATTGCCATTTTGAAACTTCCCAACAACTTTTTTTCGATTTCTGTGAACAAACATGAGATTGCAGCGTTTCTTTGATCTGACAATCAATAACTTTAACAAAGATCTGAATAAGTGTTTCAAGGAAAGTTTTCATATGCAAATGTTGCAATTTTACCTCATTTGGGGCCATCAGATTAACTCTGTGAATTCCATATCAAAGAAAATAAACTTGCTACTTGCACTTAAAAAAAAAAAAAAAAGCCAGACTGCCAAAATAAAGGGGAAAGAGAGAGAAGACTCAAAATACGCACATCAGGTATGAAAGAGGGATACTACTACAAACCATTGAGAAATAAAAAGGAATCTAAGGGAACACTATGAACAATGTTTGCCAGTAAATTGGATAACCTAGATAAAATGGACAAATTCTTATAACACACAAACTACCATGAATGAATCAAGAAGAAATAGAGAATCTGAATAGACCTACAACAAATAGAGAAATTAAATCAGTAATAAAACTTCCCATAAATAAAAGCCCAAGACCGGATGGCCTCACTGGTGAATTCTACTGAATGTTTCAAGAACCATTGACAGTCTTTCACAAACTCTCCCAAAAAGTAGAAGAGGAGGCAACGCTTCCCTTACTCTATGAGGCCAGTATTACACTGATACCAAAACCAGATTTAAAAAATACAAAAAAAGAAAACTACAGACCAATATCCCTTATGAATATAGACACAAAAGTCTTCAACAAATTAGTGAGAGAGATGAGGATTTTTACTTCTTTTTTTAATACAGCTGTGCTGTCATCTCCTGGCTGTGGGCAGTGTCAGGCTGGGCTCCCCCCAACCCCCAGGCCTCCTTTCCCCGCCTTCCAGGTTCCTGGTAGTAGGCTTTTCCCAGGGAAACACCAGCTTCTGTTTTCATTTACCACTTGGGTTCAGTTTTCTGGTTCTCTGTTGGGGAAATCCTTACTTTCTTTTAGGCAATTCATTTAAAAGTGTTTCTGTTGTAATTTAGCCAGTATCTGAATTTTCCCTGCCTTTCAGATCTAGTGTAAGCAGGCTAGAAGAAACTCCATTTCCTTTCTCTAGTGAATTCCCCACCATTGTGGGTGTTACTCTGTGACGCCCAGACCCTGCAGTCAGGGTTGGACGTTCCTTCCTCGCTTTACCAGATCCCTTTGTCAAGTCTCTTAGCACTTTTCATGCTGGATGGTAATTTCTGTCTGTTAAATGTCTGTGTCCTCTTCTAGACTGTGAACACATCAACAGAGACTGTCTTACTCATTTTGCATCTTCAGTGCCCAGCATATAGTGGCCCTCGGGAATATTTGTGAAATGATGAATGACTCCCAGCTTCTTGGGTGAGGGAGACCCTTTTCTCACTGGCCTAAAATATTCCTTCTCTCATACCACCTGCATACACCAAGATCTCTTTGGCTTCAGTTCCAGCCAGTTTCCCTTCTCTGTCTTAGTCTAGAATGTTTATCAGCTGGTTCTCTTGCCATTTCCTAGGCGACTTTGTCTATGGGAGCCTGATCCATCATTTTGCCTTCAAGAATAGATCCCAGTTCTTCCCGTCCTCTTTCAGAAAGCTGCCCAGAATTCTCAGTAAGACCTGGGTTTTGAGTTCAGGAAAGGAACCCACCTATTCTTGCCTCACTAGGACTGATCTACCTGACCAACCAAACCCAGCTCCACTGGGCCCAGCATCGCCCTTGCAGTGTCCCAGGGATTATGCAGAGCATATCACCAGCTCTGTGTATCCTCCATCTCCTCTGCACTGGTCTGCTGGTGCCCCAGTGCTTAATCCAATCACAGGAAGCTGAGCACAGCCCTAGAGGCCCCAGCCTCAGCACGATACAGGATGGCTGGGATTTGTTCTCCTCAAGGTACCTGATGGCCACATGAAGCGGGCAGCTTTCTCGCTCTGCAGTGGCCGCCTCCTCCCTCCAGACAGATAGCATCATATTAATTCCTCGACTCAGCTCAGCCTTACCTCCTCTGTAAAACCCTTCTGAATACATGCTCCCGGGAAGAATTAGGACTTTGTCAAATTCCCCCAGCACTGGGCCATGGTGATTTCAAGTCCATCCTCCTCACCAGGCAAGTTCCTTTAGTGAACACTTATGGTGTGCTAGGCACTGCCATGGAGAATCCGAAAACAAGCATGACTGTTTTCCTTAAGGAGCTCAGTGTATTGGAAGAGACAAATAGAAACAAGAACGCCTAGCCGTCTGGATGGTTAGGCTGGGTCTTTAAAGGTGAACAGAAATTTACCAGGCAGAGGAAGCCAGGAGAGAGGGTAGGGGATAGGGAAAGAATTTGAGGCAAAGGGAATAGTACAGAAGTCAGACATAGTGGCTTATTCTATAAATGCAAATTGCTCTCTATTGTAGGGCCAAATTTGGGTGAAAGGGCAGATTAAGTGGCAAATAAAAGAGAAGGGGCAGACACGGTCACATTTGACTCTATTCTGCAGGGCAGGTGATGGGGGAGCTATTGCAAAATGTTGAGCAGGGGATAGAGGCCAGATTTGAGTTAGAAAAATCACCTCCATAGCTGCGTGGAGGCTGGATTGCTAGTGAGGCCGAGGCTGGAGGGTCAATGAGGAATTTGCCCAATAGACGACAAAGAGGAGCCACTTTGGGGGACAGTTGAGAGACAGAGCTGCAGGATTTGCTGAGCAATGCGCTGTGGGGTTGAGGCAAGAGTTTAGAATGGCTCCCAGATTTCTCCTTTGGGGGACCAGGTCCACAGAAGGTAGACCCATTAACGAAGGTCAGGGACCTAGCACACACATCTATGATGGGAGATGGGGCTTTGCTCCAGGACATTGAGATGGAGGGGGTGGAAATGTAAAATAATTGCAACACAGACACCAGCTGAGGTGCATCTGCCTCTCAAAATCTGGATAAGGCTGATTGGAATTCACATTTCTTGACATGTGAGAGGTCTTGTGCCCTCCCCTCTGCTCCCTGGATTTCTATGAATTCTCAGGTTTAGATCCTTTTGGCTGCTTCTTGCTCTGAGCTCCTGCTTCTGGTGAACCAATTCCATTTATGGTCACCCTCACCATGCCCGACTCATGGCTTGTCCATCACCATGTTGGACCAGATGCCCTCTTCTTTGTTGGGAGGAAGCCAGTAACTCATGCAAGGCCCTGTAGATGTGTCAGAAATTATATAAGATTTGGGGAATTGGAGGAGGTTTACGTCACAGAAGTGCAAAGAGTAAACAGCATTAAACTACCTCTCAGATCCTCTCATTTTAAAAAGTCTTTTGGGTCACCTCAAGGGCAGCCATTTCCCACTGGGGGTACCTTCCCACCCGGCCCCTGAGTCTCTCACCATCTCATTGATTATACCTGCTGCTAGCGCTACCTCCCCAACCCCTAATTATTTCAGGAAATTCCAAATTCCTCGTATTCTATAGTGCAGCAAAGCTCCCTCTAAGCCCTTTTGAGCTCAGCTCTAGGCCCATCTTTTCATTTCCAAAACCCATCAAGTTCCTAGTGGAGTAAAAGAGCGTCTTGAGATGAACATCATCCACTCTGCTTACGGGGTTAAGTTTTGAGTATCATTTGTATTTTTAGTTTTAAAATATCATTTTTTTGTGGTTTATAGTTTTAAATATCATTTTTTAAACATTACGTACTTTTAAAAGATTATGAAAAATGTAAAGAATTCTTTTCCTTCGATTACTGTCTCCCACCTCTGCCCCTAGCCACTCCCCCCCGCCCCCCCCGGGGAACTTCCTTCTTTGGTAGCTGGAAACCCAATGTGAAGAGTCAGGTGCCACTGTCTGGGGCCCCTCTGTCTGTGTGTCGGGCTGCCCCCTCTTGGCTCCCTGGTTTTCCACCCCCTGCCCCCTTCCCCATCAATTTGATGGCTTGTTCAGTGCTGTTTTCCAATATCTCCTGATGAGACCACACCCCTGGCAGGAAGGTGGCTGAAATTGGGAGGGGCTGATGGACTGGGGGAACGGTATTTCTTTTTCACATAGAGCCTTGTTCATAATGTTTGTCTGAAAACCAACTTGGAGGACGTCCTTGCCCTAGTTCCCAGCACCTAGTTGTTCACTGTGGCATCAGCATCATTTCTTACGACTCTGCCAGGCAGACAGGTCTTTGTTATCTTTTGAGTTCACATCGGGACACTAGGGGGCCTTGGCTGCTGGAATGGAAAGAGGGTCCTGGCTCCAGTAACACCAGGGACGTGTTAGGATTCCTCCAAGGGAGGGGTGGGGTGTGTGTGGGAACCCAACATGCTCCAGGCCATGAATCCTCATGACTATCTGTCCATCCATCCAGGAGACAAGCATCTGATGTTGTCAGAAACTGCCCCTGGCATTAGGCCTTCAGAGAAGAGTGAGAAATTATTTCCCCACCGAGTGCATAGTCCAGTGGAAAAAGACTCCACAGATAAATCACTGCAAAATGTGCGGAGAGCTCCACCTAGGGATGCAGAGGAGGGCCAGCACTGGCGGGTTCTCTCCTGGAGCAGGAGTGGTGGTGGAGAGGGCGTTTCACGTGCAGACCGAACAGTGTTTCACAAGTAGCTTTCTGTGGCTAGAATCCGGGGTGCACAAGGCAACGTGAGTGCAGACCAGAAGCTGCAGGATACTAGCACAGACTTGAGCAGTGGGAACTCCGACTCCAGCCTGAGGCCAATAGGGCACCACTAATGGGAATGATGGGATTGGGTTTCATGAAGTACACTGGGCAGCGGAGAGATGAAGTCCCAGGGCTGAGGGAGCAGTTAGTAAGGACGCTGGGCTCCGTATCCAGCCCTCACTGTATTGCAAGTTCATGGAGGGCAGGGCCCATGGCTGTTGTGTTCACCACTACTGTGAGCCCAGACTCTTGCACACCCTGAGAAATCTTAGTGTTAACAGACTGAATGTTTGTCTCCCCAAATGCATGTTGAAATCCTTATCCCCAAGGTGATGGTATTTGAAGGTGAGTCTTGGGGAGGTCATTAGGTCATGAGGGTGGAGCCTTGATGCATGGGGTTAATGCCCTTATAAAAGAGACTCCAGAGAGTTCTCTCGCCCCTTCTGCCATATGAGGACACAGCAAAAAGATGGCATCTATGACCAGGAAGCAGGTCCTCACCAGACACCAGATCTGCTGGTACCTTGAGCTTGGACTTAGCTTCCAGAATTGTGAGAATCAATGCCTGCTGTTTAAGCCCCCGTTTGTGGTATTTTTGTTATAGCAGCCCAAGCTAAGACACAGAGTGAACAGTCAGAAGGCAAGGCAGCCTGGGAAAGGTGGGGCTCCTTGCAGACACCTGCTCCAGGTGTCACACACCCATGAGAGGTGGGGTTGGGAGCGGAAGGCTCTGGCCTAGGGCAGGTGCTCAGTCTGTGCCAAAGGAACGAGGTGCTGCCCGGACGCTGCCCCAGCAGGGACGTGGCCTGCACACCACTCAGGAGCAGCTGCACTTTCCAGCAGGGGTCATTTGGCTCTTTCTACCAGGTGTCACCCTGGACTCCTCAGGCTGCTCAGTCCCCGAAGGGCAGGAACGGTGGGTGGGGACAGGGATGGGACTCATCTTCGGGGCTGGCGGACAACCAGACCACAGCCTGCAGCCTCCTGGCTCACCTGCTGCCCCTCCCCGGGGCCCCTTAGAACTCTTGCCTTGACGGCTGTGAGGGCAACAGTGGAGTCAACTTGAAGCTGGGAAACAGGGGACCCCAAAGTTCTGTTTTCTTAAGGAAAAAGGAAAATAACTCTTCGAGCAGACCAGCGTTTGATTGGATTAAAAAAAGTGTATTGGATTTCCAATACTAAATAAAAACATGAAATTGTTTTTTAAAAAGCCATAGAGTTTACAGCATCAACTACAGAAAAGGCCAAACAAGTGTGTACAGACGAGTCCCCAGCAGTCCTCCGGCCCCTCCAGCAGGCAACAGGGCGACAGATGCGTTTGCTCCAGATCCTCCTGAAGGAAGCTGCTGAGCAGCAGCTCAACTAGGACATGACAAGACACACAACGGCTGAATTTCAAAAATCACAGGAAAATGTCAGAAAATGTATTCAATTGTGAAAAGGTGCAATACAGAATAGCTTTCCTTTTTTTTAATTTTAAAAAATCCCCCAACTTTGAACAGTTATTTAAAAATAGGTCCCCCCCACCCCCGGTTCTGTGGCAGTATCCAGGTACCAAGGCCCTGAGGTAACAGATGTGTCAGGGGGCACAGGAGGGAATGCCCCGAATACCGAGCTTGTTTCTTTGGGCAAAAGGTGAGACAGGTTCTGGGGAATCGAGCCCTCCTGGTGTCCAGGGTGCTCTGAGTGCTCTCGTCAGGATCAGTGTAAGTGCACTGGTTTCCAGAATCCTGCCTGGCACTGTCCTCTGTCACCAGCTAGCATGGCAGCAGGGGTTCCAGCATTGCACTTTTCATCGCCCCAAAATAATAAATACAAAGAGTTCATCTTCTAGAAAAGCACATGTGTGATAAGACCTAACAAGGGGAAACAACCAACACCTAAGGGCAAGCGGGCACCTGTGGAGCTGGGACAGTGCTCAGGCCCAGGACAGTGGGCCGGGGTCCCCGCTGGTGGTCTCAGCACTGACCTCTTCTTGGCTGCAGAACCACCGCCCGATGTGCCTTCTACACTCGCTTCTGGGAATCTGATGGGGAGCAGGGGAAGATGCCTGAGGGTCAGTCCTGTATTTTTTCATAATATATTCTTAATATTAAAAAAGCCCCACCTCAGCTCCTCCATTTTTTAAGAAAAAGAACACAAGAACCATTTGCAAAGGCAAAGGCTTGCGTGTGCGGCCGGGCCTCTCGGCATACCTCAGAGACCTCCTGCCCCCACCCGCCCCCCGTTCTAACGAGGGGTTTAGCTGGGCTGCTGGGAGGGAGGAGGGGGCAGCTGCCTCCTCTGTCCCTGGCCCCTGCTACTTAGAGAACAGTGTTCAGAGAGAAGCGGGGAGCCTCATGGGCACCGCAGCCCCTGCCGGCCTCATTCTCACCAGTGCTTTTCCTAAGGGCTCAGAAACGTGGAGGTGAGAGCTGGACTGGCTGAGGACAGGAACCAAAGAGAAGCAGAGAGTCCTACATGGAAACAAAGGTCCTTCCTTAACCTCCAACTTCCCAAACGGGAACAGTGCTAATTGCAGGAAAGGGTCTCCATCCTTTTCTCGGATTTCCCAGGAACGGACTCAGGCTCCCTGTTCTGCATCACTCCCGCAACTGGAAATACAGCACGTGGCTCCTCAGCACGGACATTCTCATCAGGACATGACCAAGACATCAGGGCAGCTAAATCCTCAAACCTACCTATTGCACAGAAAAATTTCTCAACTAGATCCAAATGAAACTCCAGTTGCAACTTAGTGACAATAAAGACGGACATGCCAGGAAAGGACAATAAGGAAGATGCTTCCATTCTCTGCAGGCTTCTGGTAGAAAGTACAATGACTGAAACATTCACAGGACCTCAGCAGCCCCTCCACTTCCTATTCCCAACCCCCTACCCCTCCCCCACCCCAATACTGAATCTGCACAGAAAGCAACAAACAAGTCTTTTTAATGTTACATTTCATTCAAATAGATCTGTAATCTCACAGTGATGAGAGGAGAGTCAGGCCTTTAATAATTATAATAAAAAAATAATAAAAAAGCTTACAAACAGCAATGCAACATTTCCTCCCCCCTCAAAGTGATGGATTAACAGCTGGTAGAGGATGCAATGACTCAGAATTAAAAAATAAAAACAAAAACAAAAAACAAGCCAACCCCTGGAACAACGCACACTGTCAATGACTTTCCATACATAACTCAAACAAGTAGTCAAATGTCAACCACTTGTGAACACCATGGACTTCCTTGGTTTTTGATAGTGTTTTTCTTTTGAAGGTAAAATAAAATAGGACACAAATAAAATTGTACATAAATGCCAATGTCTACACTCCATAAAGGCGATGCAGTCGCAGCACGAAGACACAGCCTGACCACAAAGTGAAATGTAGGTTGCACTTCTTGCCTCTTCCCTGGACACAACATTTTGGCCCATGGTGCCCAGTCCTGCGGGGTATCAGCAGGCAAAGGGAAGCTGCCTCGACACAGGCTTCTTCCAGGCTGACCAGGAGAAGGCAGGCGGCCAGGCCTGGAGCCAGCCCCACGTGGGAGGCTGGCTGGTCTGCTTGCTCACCACTCTGTGTTCTCAAGTGCTGTCCTCTCGTACTCTGTACAATTCCTTGTTTGCAAGGCTAAGTCCCAAGACATCTAGACTCAGGTCTGGAGTCATGTCCTGGTGAATGTCGTCATGCTGTCGTGATGGCGTTTAGGTCCTTCATTAGTCCTTCCAGGTGGGCCATCTCTTTGGTCAGCTCATCTGGTTCATAGCTCTATGGAAAACAGAACACTGTGACTGGGCATGCCAAGGAGCCGTCCAGAAGGAGAGCCCAGAGACAGAAGTCCAAGTGTCAAGTGGTCAGTGGTAAAACTGCCCTGAAAGGCTGGACTACCCAAAACCCCGGGTGGCCCAGAAGAGTTAAGAGATTGCAGGATGTGCCCAGGTCACTAAGATCCCAAGCCAGTAATCACTCATTTCTTTACACTGCAAAATGCCTTTCCCCCAACACGTACTGCCCAGGGTCACAATGTCCCCACAGGCAGAGGCCCCACTGCCCACCCCTTCTAGGTCTCTGTCACAGTCAACACAGTTGGTATGTCCCCCGGATCTCAGGACCCCAAGCTTTCCTCTTAGAGAGTCCTGCACCTGGAAATGCAGAGGCAGACATATTTACTGGAACATGACAGGGAAAGATCAAGGAGAGAACCTACTGCCTATTTAGAGAGCAACCACTCAAGCACCTTACCCTCCAGAATCCAGCTCAGAAAAGGTAGTGAAGCAGAACTGAGGGAGGAAAGGACACATGGATGGTTCAAACCAAGACAAGAGGACCAGACAGAGAGGACTGAACTAAAAGGGAGGCAGGGGGGTAGGCAGGGTAGAAAAAATCCCTAGCTGGGCTGGTGTGACAAGCTAATCCAAGATACACCAACGTGGGCATGGAGAAAGCAGATCAAGCCCTCAGCACAGTTCCTGGCTCAGAGGAGATGCTCCGTGCATGTCTGCTGAATGAACGAGAGATCTGCTTCACACTTCTGAGCCAGCACAGAGTATCAGTGTGACCAGCATGCTCTCAGGCTGTGGGACATGCAACAAGACACCCTGGCTGGGCTGATGGCCCCGTGAACTTACACTCTCGGAGTCTTCCAGCATTCTTGTGGTCTCCTGCACTTCAGGGGCACTGGGAACCACGACTGGCATAGGAGGCCGGCTCCTTCCTAACGTCCCGATGGAGGCCGTCTTCACCGAGTGAATGTGATGATTCAGAGCTGAGGGGAAAAGGGCACCATCAGGTGTGGGGTCGAGCCTGCTCCCCCCAGACCTCACAAAGGCACCTCAGGTCCAAATGCTGCTTCAGGGTGAGGGATGCACCCAGACCCAGGGCAGAGATCCTGTTCTAAAAAGGCACTGCTCTGAACAAAATGGAAAGAGAGAGAAAGCGGGGCATCCAAAAGGCTAGACAAAATACTCATTTGGCTTTAGAAAACTAACCTCCCAGTCCAGTGGTTCTCAAAGTGTGGTGTCCACAGACCCCTTGCAGGATGTCTGGGAGGTCAAAACTCTTTTCATAATAATACTAAGGCATTTTTTGCCTTGCACTGATGGCACAAAAGCAACAGTGGGTAAAACTGCGGGAGCCTCAGCATAAATTAAGGCAGTGGCACCAAACTGTAAAGTCCCTCACTGACACACTAAGGTTTTAAAAAAGCCAGTTTAACTTAAGATCATCCTTAATGAAGGAGTAAAAATTATTTTATTAAATGTCAACCTGATTACACAGCTTTTAAATATTCTATGTGACAAAATGGAAAGTATGCATAAAGTACTTCTGCTGTATACCAAAGTATGATGGCTGTCTTAAATAAAGGCATTTGGGAGCTAACTGTTGCTTTTATCAGGGAACACCAATGTTGGTTCAAAGACAGACTGACAGACAAACCAGTTAATCAGACTTGAGCATTTGGCAGACATTTTCTGGAAAGTGAATGAAGTAAGCCAGTCACTTCAAGGAAAGCAACAGACAGTATTTATTGCCAATGATAAAACTTAAGGTTTTAAGTGAAAACTGGAATTTTAAACAACTTCTATCTGCCATCACGAGCTTGAGAGCTTCCCAATACTTACAGACTGTGGTGATATTAATGAATGTATCTGTAGATATCATACAATGAAATGTATCAAGATTTGGAGGATCTGTCTAACTTAGTGAACCAATATTTTCCAAATGACCAATGTGTGATGTTTGATATGTATTCAAAGTACAAGAGCAGATGGATTTTAATGGACAGGGTGTGAATAGTTCATGGTTATGGTTTCTGATCCCATATTATAAACAAACCTATAAGAAACTACAACTTGTTGAGTTTTGCTGCAATATCAAAAAAGAATATCCACAGTTAATTGAAAAGGTTATAAAAATACTCTTCCCTTTTACAACTATGTATCTGTGAGGCCAGATTTTCTTCTTACACTTCAACCAAAACAATATATTGCAACAGATTGAATGCAGAAGCAGGTATGAGAATCCAGTTCTCTTCTATTAAAGCCCGACATTAAAGAGATTTGCAAAAATGTAAGACAATACCACTCTTCTCACTACATTTTTGTTTTGAAAAATATTTATTTTTCATAAAAATATGCTATTTATCTTACCATGATAGATTTATTGCTATTTCTCAGTTTTAATTTCTAACATAGTAAATATTGATAGGCATAACCCACATGAGGAAAAGCTCTTTCATGGCCTCAATAGCTTTTAAGAGTATAAAGGGGTCCTGAGACCAAAAAGCTTGAAAACCACTGACTTACTCTGAAACACACCATCATAACAGATAATAATAAGGAAGAATAGGGAAAAAGAGCATGGCTTTGAGCTCAGGGGACTCTTATTGAGCTGTGAGAACTCAGGGAATGGACTTTCCATCTGCAGGGTTCATTTCCCCGTCCTAAGGTTCCTCCTTGTTTCCAAGTCTTGGCCTCCCCTAGCCTGTACTGAGGCGATTCCAGGAGGCTGAGCAGACTAGATCTGTCGTCCACTGGATTTTACCACCATGGGTTCTGCACCCAAAACACAATTCAAAAAGTCAGCCCTCACTCCCCACCAAATTATTTTCTGGTTCATATGCATTCCCAAAAGGGGGAGGTCATATACTCCCTGAGCAGGACAATGACTCCCTGCTACTCTAAATTGCTGGGATAAGCTTGGAGGATATTTGCTTTGTTATTCTTCAAAAAAGAGGTAGCTTTTGCCATAAGCCAGAGCCAAAGGGTCCCTCCAGTGGTGCTGCTGTCTTCACTCACCTTGCTGGGACAGTAACGGTGTGCTTGGCAACGCTGGATCATAGGAGGGAGGACCCGGGGGCGGGATTGCCGGCACAGCAAAGCTCTTCAATGGGTGGGAGGGGCGAACATGAGCGGTAGGAAGACTCTGGCCTGAATCTTCTTCTTGGGAGCTGGCCAAGTAAGAGGAGCTGGTAGCACCTTCAGGATCCTGGTGATCAGTACAGCACGTTTGAGACGAGGAGGCTGGCATGGTGTCAGTGCTGGGGGTATTTCGAACAGATTCTACAGCAGGAAAGTCTAAATGTTAGCATTTCTTTTACCATTAAACATACACCCATCCCAGGGCTCTGGCTACTTCTAAGGGCCCCTAAACAGCTCAATAAGCACTGAGGATCAGTGGTAGTCCAAGGGAACATGGATCAGCACCACTGCCAAGGCTAAGGAAGAATGGACTAACTTAAGACAGTCCCAAACAATTTCGGGAACCAGCTGCTGGAATTTTTTCACCTACGACTTTCGCCTACCACTTTCACCTTTTTTGGCTGTATTTTTTACAGCTAAGTGGTTACCATTTTATAGATTTAAAGTTCTCCTTAGTACTTACTATGGAGCACATATAAAGGTTCCTGAGACTACTGTCTATTATCTGTCTTATATATCTATAAGATATAAATAAGTACAAAATAATATTTAAAATTTCACTCATTGATTGACAGTCTTAGAGACTGGCCTTTCACAGATAATATGTCTAGTCACCAAGGTTGGCTGGGTAGCTGACAAGTGCCAGCTCTGCCCGCAAGACCTGGTGGTTCCTGCAGCAGAGGCAATGCCACAGGCCCTGTGTGCCCTCTGGGGACTGTGCACGGCCTCACCAGAGCAACAGCCCGATGGCTCAAGTGAGACCTGGAAAACCCAACAGTCCAGGGGGCTGCAAACAGCTTTAGGATCATGCTATATGAAGGGTGTTTGGGTCCAGGGAAAGGAAAGGGGTAGATCAGCCTGGAGAAGGGGAAGACTCAGGAAGAACATAATCTCAAAATACGTGAAAAGGGGTCAGAGTTGTTCTGGAAGCAGCAGGGTAGGGTGGGAAAAGCCAAGGCTCTGGAGTCAGAGAGACCAGGACTCTAATCTTGGTAAACCAGCTGGTGAACTTGGCCATCACTGAATCTCTCTGAGTCTCAGTTTCTTCACCTACAAAACAAGGAGAACGACACATAGCTCACTGAGGATTAACTGAGAAGATGTATGAAGAGTGCTGAACACAGGACTTGAATAACTGATGAGAGTCTCCTCTTTGTAAATTACTGAGTGCTCACTGTGAGCAGACCCTGTGCTAAGTGCTCTACCTTCATCAGCTCTCTCAGTCCTCATGGTCACTCAGCAGACACTGGGAGGTTAAGCACTGGCCCAGGACACAGTTAGAAGGAGCACGGCAGGAACTTGAATCCCTGCCTTTGACCCCCAAGCCCATGCTCTGAACCACCACACACTAGACTGCCCTTCCATGCCCACACCACCTGCCCCTGCCCCTGCCCCTGCAGGAGCAGAAGCAACACCAAGGCCCAGGGAGACCATCTGAGGAAGACCCTTCCAACAGTGTGAGCTGCTGCAGACCACCATCCCCACCCTGAGGAGGGGCCTGGGGAACACCAGCTCAGGGCAACAGGCTGCACCAGGTAGCCTGAAGGAGGGCCTCCCCTGATTCCTAGAGTCCCCAACCTTACAAAGGAAAATAAACCCTTTTAAATAGTAATACATGAGTGACCTGCAGAAATCCAACTTATTTCCCTACCTTTGTTGCTGAGTAGCAATGAATCTGTTCCCTTGGGTTCTCAGGAGACAGGCCATGCCAGTCATACATGCTACCCCCTTAGCTTAAAGGTCTTGGGTCCCAGGGATGAGGGACTCACCCCACCCCAAGTGTCGAAAGTCTGGCTGTGATAACCCTACCAGGCCTAGGTCACTTCTCACCCTCTCAAGGGCTGCGCTGAGGATCTCACTTCTTACGCTTGCTCAAGCCTGCCATCACCACAGCTGGGGAGCTGCTGGTCCCACTCCGTGTGATCCTGCGCCAGGTAGAAGCCGGTTATGGAAGGCAGCAGGGAGTAGGAGAGAAAGCAGGCTCCAGCCCGGACCATGTCAGCCTGCACTGGCAGATATGTTAGGTCAGCTCCGGGCACACAGGCCTCCCTGGCTACCTCAACTGCCTTAATTTGATGTATAAGCTTCTGAGGGCCAAAGAAATGTGAAAAAGGAAAACAGCGTTGCCTACGTGAGGGAGAGCTTGGGCCTGCTGACACAGACCAGGGCCGCCTTGTTGTACACCTCCAGAGGGCACCAGGCATACTGGGTTCTCTGTGAAGCGTGTGCCCTGAAACTGTGCAACACAACTGGCCCACGAGGAAAACTAGGCTGTAACTAAAATTCCTACTTTGGTTGAAGGGCCCACTTCCTGACTGACTTACCTCTCAGAGTTGTTTAAGACACACAAAGTTCACACTGGCCGAGGGGCTTGGACAAGTGGAAGGTGCTCTCCCTATGTCAAGTGGTGGTGACACAGTAAAGGCTCTCTAGAGCAAGGACTGCCCTGGCCGAGTTCTAGCCATGCCGAGCCCACATGGACACGGCTTGTGGCAACCCTGAGCTTGAGAGACACAGGAAATATAATAGTAAGAGAACTCGGATCATTTCTAGACACTTGTTCTACATTTCAAATCCATCCTCAGTGACTCTATCACTAGGTTTTACCTTCTTCTATCCCTCTGGTCATTAAAGCAAGGAACCCTTTAGTAACGCAAATCATTACTTTTTCCTCACTCCACTTTCTGCCTAGGTCCATACAGAAGGGAACTTTCACCAACACGAGACCACATGGATGAAAGCTGGGTGGGCACTGCCATGCTTCTTGCCAACTCTCAAATGCCTCCTACTCCAGGAGGAAGGGGAAGGGAGCTGACCTGATGGGGGAACAGCCTGCCATGCACTCCGGCAGGCCCACATCCTAGCTGGTGAGATTCTTCTGCCTTAAAAATGGAGAAACAGGGTCAGGACACAAAAACTGCTTTCTGAGAGCAGGTTTGGAGGGCTGCTTTCTGGTCCCTGTACTATCTGAGACTATGTCTGTGAGGCAGACTGGTGCTCCACACGCCCTCCTAGAGGTTATCTTCCCTAAAGGCAGGACCCCAAGCCTGGATTTGGAAGGAGACAGTAGGAAGGCCAGTTTTAGACATGAGTTCAAGCAGCATTCTCCAAACCAAATAAAGGTTTGGGAGTAAATAACTTTGGGAGTTACTAGGCATCTCTTAATAAAGCTTTGATATTCATTTGATGTTTTGGGTATGTTTATAATTGATCAAAACTTAAAGGAGAGGGGGATGTTACTGCCAACCCAAGCTTCCAGTATGAAGTTTTGAGGTTCTTTTAAAATGCAATTCACTTGAAATTCCCTTATTTCCCAGAATCACCAAAACTTAGTTCTACTAGTAACATCATAACTATTAATAGACAGGTTTCAAATGGTGGAAAGAGAGTATGTTGTATATATGGGAAGTTACTAGATTTGCACCTTAAAACTGAGAGGATGGAAATTAATTTTCAATTAATGAGGAATGACAGTATTTGTTCCATTTACTGTCCCCTCACCTTCAATATTTCCTCCTTAAAACTGTTACTCAACACGGCCACTGGCCCCGCTGCCGTGGATGTTGTTCTTACTTTGGTCAACGGCAGAAGTAAGTAAGTAAGACTAACATAAGTACCTTATGGCTACCCTACCGGCCCTCCTAACATTAGGGTGACTGTAAGGCAAAGGCAACCTCTAGTGTCTGAAAATCACCCAGAATGTGTTTTCCTTTCAAATTGGAGGATTAAAAAAATAAACAAACTGAAAATATTACTGAATTAAGATGTAAGTTGATGGAACAAGACATGATTATGTGATTAGAGCTACTGTGTTTTTACTAAAAGGATACCTTGCACTAAGCACTTAAAACTTAGAGAGAAAAATGGGGTGAATTTCACAGAAACAAATTTGAGTCAGTAACAGAAATGTTATGATAAATAAAGACACTGAGAAAAATTCCAAATCCTTCTAAGCAGGGGAAGTCCTTCCCCATTTCAGCTTGCCAACTCTTTTGGAATGCTTTCCATCTGGGGCTCGATCCTCAACTCTCACCTGTGGAATTGGCCCTGTCTGAAAGGGACATGGATGTGCCAATGGGCCATGGGCTGCCCGGGTGGTAGAGATGACTGCGAGCTGGAGAAGCGAGGCTGCTGGAGTGGAAATGATGGTGAGGGTTATCGAGGGAATGGATGGGATGGGCACTAATCACAGCTGTGAATGAACACAAGACAGAGAAATGCTTAACATGCTTGCACAGACACACAAATCACAGTTCAAGAACAAAGTCATCCCCCCACCCCATACAGAACAACCACTCCCTTGGCTTTTCGGTGGCAGCTGGCTGGATTTGGACAATTAGCCACGGATTTTACATTTGTTTTAAAAAATCAACAAACTCCTATCCATGCATTTATATACACACAGAAAAGAAGTCTGAGGAATATATTGTAAAATGTTAACAGTAATTATCTTGTGGGGAGGAACAGTCAGGATTTAAAAAAATTTTCCTTTTGGTCTATCTGTATTTTCCAATTCTTCTACAATAAACATGGATTACATGAGTTATTAAAAATGTATATTAAAATATGTCACAAAATATAAATCCAAAAGCAAACAAATGATAGTTTAGGTTTCTATTATTTTTTCTCCTGTTAAAAAGATAGAAGTCCCTTCTCCTTCGAATATATTCCTAATTCATTCTGCCTTTTTTTACTTGTTGAATGAGGCATGCAATAGGTATTTAGGCTGAAGGAATGAGTCGCTGTTTAATCAGTTTTCATATCTTAAAAAGAATGCAAAGGAAATTGAACTTTTATGGTCCAATTCAGTACTAAATGCATGAGACACAGGCCTATGGCAGTATCTCTTACTACTTCCAGTCCGGGAGCTCAGCCACAACCATTCACGTTTTAAAATATAAATGGATCTTTCCTAATTGCCTCTTTCCTTCCCACATTGGCTAAGGAATTCAATTTGCTGCATTTAGCTAACAAATCCACCCTTCCACACAGATTTCCATATACAACTTTCTATGAAGACAAAGCAGTTCCTTTACGAGGCTTCATTAACGATCCCAGAGATGGAAACAAAGAAAATCAGAAGCCCAGTTTGCAAATACACTTTTCTTAGGTACTCCCTTAGAATAGTTGTAGAAACAGAATGTTTAAGATCAAGACAACCAGCTCTAAATCCCCCAAACTGGCGGGGTTGACTAGGAACACAGGATTTTTTTCTCCAACCAAGGGTTTCACAAACTTTGTGATAAAACTTAGCCTTTGGAGTCTATTAAAATGTCTTCTGTCACCAAGGATCTCTCTAGATCTTTGTGGGGCCACTCAACATTACTTTGGTGAAGAAAAATCCCAGTCAATAAAATAGATGCATTTATTGTCCAGCTACCTCCTGTCCTGGCCATGAGAAAACAAGCAGGTGGCACAATCAACCAGGGACCCCAGAGCATTGCTGCACCTCCCCTCCTCAAGGCCTGGGGAACAAAACAGGGGCTCTCCCTGCTCTCGGGGACCAGAAGGCTCAGGTGGTCCTTTGGGACAAAACACACTTGGAAAAGCTGGCTGAGGAGGATTCTCAGGGCAGTTTGGGAGTCAGCATCTTCTCTAGGGGAAGACAGGTGGTTTTCAGAAGTGGGGTGCTTCAGAATCACTGTTTTCCAGAATTGAGGGTAGGGTGAGGGGAATAAGCCTGCTGATTTTTACCTAGGAAAAAAGCATTCTAGGTATAGATGACTCTCACAAAAGAAAAACAAAATTGACTTTCTCGTTTTTAAGGTATTTCCAGTCTTTCCAAATTTAGTAAATAAAAAAACAAAACAATATAGAAAGCACCTGCCTAGAATACAGGTAGCAAGTGTTAGCTGTTAGCTGAATCAGAACCCGATGCTTCTGTGCAAGGCCTTGGATTTAACCTCATCCTGACACCAGCAAGCCCTTCCTAGCAGTGATCAGCCATTAAAGGCCAGGGTAGGTGGATGGTAGAGACAGGCTCCAGGGAATCCAGGCTTATGAAGAAGGACTGTAGCCACGTGGGTAAAGGATATCTCAAAACCTGAAGATCACAAGTATATCCAAGTACCTGGTTTCAGATTCTTGAACTAAAGATTCTACTCACCCACCTAACTGCTGAGGCACAAATTAAATAATATTGTATATTTATGAATAATCCTTCCTCTCCACCAAAAAAAGAAAACAAAAGGAATCATATCAACTGGTACAACATATCTTTTCTCCTTAACATATTTAAAAGTAACAAATCTAGGAATAGACATAGTCCGATTTTACAAGTTTTAAAAAGAAGCCAGTTCAGGTAAGAACTAACGTGTTGTACAAAACAAACAAATAAGCAGTCAAGCTACCATCTGCTTATAAATCAAAAGCAACTGGAATGGATTAATTTACTCTTCTCAGACATTTATGTTTTTAAACCTGGGGACCCCGTCCAGGGCACCTCTTATAAGAGGGAAACCATGGTTTTTCCCTGCATGCTTCCAAGTACAGGTCTTTTTTTCCATCACAGACCCTAAGCAAAAACTACTTTGTGCAGAAATGACTTATTAATGAATCGGCCCTTACTCTTTCAAAGCTGATTTTTAGAATCTAGTGCCTACGTGTTTGTGCACAGTGAGTGAGTGTGAGAGTATGTATGTGTGCAGACATTTACACGCTCAGGGTTTCCACCAGTTTCCAACTATAGGGTGCCATGGTGCATCTCTTTGTGTGTGGGATATCTGTGATTATTTAAATCTCGTGTCACTTGTCGACAGAGAGATATGCCTGAGAGTTCTGAAATGGGACATCTTTTAAGAAATAAATAAAAAATTCAAAAGCTCATTTAAGTTAAACAGAAAAGTGATCTTTCAGGATTTGATGCTTTCAAGATTTGAATCTAGGTATCTGACAGTATTAAGGCCTACTGGCTTACTGTTTAGCTTAGAGCAAATACTTAAAGATCAAATAGTTTCTTAAACTTTACATTGCTGGCCAGTGGCTTCTTATCACTCTGGAACGGTACTGGGTACCCTCAACTGGAAGCTCCACTGTGCCAGCTAGCCTGAAAGGCTTCCTACCTTGAAAACAGTAACAAGGGAGAAGACACAGTATTTTGAAAAAAAGAATTGGTTTGTCTTATTGCTTTTTGGTTCCTAATCATGATAGTTAACTTACTTTGCATTTCAAATATTATTAAAGGAGGTTGGGCAACTTTTTTGCTGATCAAAGTAAGGCATGGGTCAAACAAGGTTGAAAAATATTGCTTTAAAAACTCTATGCTGTCCACCTAAAACTTCTCTAAAATATAAAGTCTATTAATTAAAGAAAAATTCCACATGTACCTATCAAAACTGAATATGTGTCAGCAAGTCTAAGGAATACTGTGACACCTGGCGGTCCTCAGCCCCAGCCTCGAGGGATGCTCCCCCCTCCCCTGGCAGAGATGCCATGCATTTTTAGGGAGACTGGTTATTTCCATATTCCCAGGAGACTGGGGAAATTGGCTTTTTTACCCTAAGATTAAAGAAGCTAGTCTCAAGAATAACATTAATTGCAAATTACGGCAACTGTTTGATACCTCCTCCCTCAAGGTGCCACAGCTTTGGTGGATTATCTTTTGTGTTAGATCGAGTGAAGTCAAAGAGATCATTCATAGCTGTTCCCCACATAACTGGATAGATTGGCAGCACCAGGGAAAAGAGAAACTTGTAACTTACGCTGGGGTGGCTGGGAGTCAAAAGGCATCATCATTTTTGGTCTCATTCCCCGCCTTCCAGCCAGTGTAGACATGCTGTCCTCTGATTCATGCCCTAGACATCAAATACGGAGGTTGGTTACAAGCGTGTGTCCTAGGCCACTGAACAGCCTCAGCAGTAAAACATTTCTAGTAGGGATTCAAGACTCACAAACAACACAATGGGGACAAGGTATTTCTGCAAGAAGTGAAATAAAGAGGAAAATCATCATTAGCGCATTGCAGGAGTCCCTGTTGAGAGTCAATGCAGTTGACACAATGCCGCCTACCACGTTTCAATGCGGTGTCTGTGAGTAAGAGCATCCAGACCAAGAACATTCTGAACACCACAGTGAGAGCTGGACTCCTACTGAAGGAACAGATGAAATGCACAGACATGGGCTAGGTTGTCTCAAATGCTTGAGCATCAAGTTGGTGAAACCTGATAGGAGACCTAGAAGATCTAGAAGCTTGTCTCATCTGAGTACAGAACCTCTCCCCCAATAATAAGCTAACCATTCTTCATCAGATTGTGACCACATCCTATAACACACATATCTTTAAACCTAACTTCGTACAGGAATCACCAAATTAAGGCAACCTTATAAAATGGAAAATGATTGAAATGAAAATAGTCTCCCACATTTGGGAAAAACCTGCACCTCTGTATGAATTCCGCCTCTGATGGATGTTGCTGTCCATAGAATTGTCAACCGGTGTGATATCTTGAGAGTTACGTGGAATTGGAGTATCAGTCATGATGGGGTTTGGGTCTGGAGACTTATCGATGGGTTTCAGCTCCAGTCTCTCATGATGGATCCAGAGGTCTGGGGGTTTGACATCTTTGGAGTTCCCTTTGTACTTGTGTGAGCCATTCACTGATTTGCAAGCAGCTCGTTTCCTAGGCACACAATTAAGAGGATTTTTTTAAAGTAACTCTTTTGAACGTATTTGTTAACAGTTTGAATGTTTAAAACTGCTCTTCTGAGAGATGCTTGAAGCAAAGGGAGAAACTAAAAACAAACAAAAAGAAAAATAGAGGCAAAAAGTTTACTCTTGGGAACAGTAAATATATCTCCACTTTGCCCATATGTACTTAGAGATACATACAAGGGCATATTTGAATATTGCCTTGTGACTGTTTTTTGAGTATCAAGAAATTAGCATTTGTGTGTGTGTGTGTGTGTGTGAGGAAGATTAGTCCTGAGCTAACATCTGTTGCCAATCCTCCTCTTTTTGCTGAGGAAGATGGGCCCTGGGCTAACATCCATGCCCATCTTCCTCTACTCTATATGGGACACCGCCACAGCATGGCTTGACAAGCAGTGCGTCTGTCCGTGCCCAGGATCTGAACCTGAGAACCGTGGGCCGCCAAAGTGGAGCGTGTGAACTTAATCGCTACGCCACTGGGCCAGCCCCTAGACAGCATTTTTTAATCAAATAATCTCTAAAGCAGAAGGTCCTTCTACAAGTTTCTGATCAATAGAGAAAGGACAACATTGACTAGAAATATAACAATGGAGTAGAGGTAGAATCTATGGCTTATAAGGAGGGAGGGAACGACATTTTAGGTAACCCAAACTAGGATTACCAACTGGGTAAAGCCAAGAATGGGGATGACAGTGTCTACTTCTCCATGCCTTAGTTTCTCCACTGGGCCTTAGTTTCTCCATTAAGTCGCTCACTCACCCACTCAACAAGCATTTATTAGGTACCTACTATATGTCAGACCCTATGCTGGACTGCTGTGCCTTCAGCACTTCTGGTCAAGTGAGGAAGACACACATTGAACTATTATTTTAAAATGCTCTGAGCTTAATGAAATGCCAAGCATTACAGTAGCCTCTTAATAGTTGGACATAAGGCGGACAGGAAAAAGCTAGAGAAAGAAGTGACATTTAAGCTAAGACCTAAAGGGGGAAGAGCAGAAGGTGCATTCCAGGTGGTGCAATCAGCTTACGTCAAAGCCCTGAAGCAGAGAGCAACAGCCGGGTATATTAGAGAGACTGTGAGAAGTCCTGGGTGGTAGGAGCATAGTGAACCACGGGGAGAATGGAATGAAATGATGCTGGAAAGGTAGTCAGGGATCAGATCATAAAGGGCTTTTAGAGGCATGCCAAGAGTCTGAACTTCTTTCTGTAACAAGAAACCGCTAAAGGGTTTTAAGAAGGAGAGTAAGGTGACCAATTTTGAGTTAAAAATTCACACCAACTGTTGTATGAAGAATGGATTTAAGGGGTAGGAGACAGAACAGGAGACCAGCTTGGAATAATCTCAGCTATGATCAACAGTGGCCCAGGACAGTATGAATGGAGGAAAGAGGCAGATTTGACAGTTATCTAGGAGCCAGAAATGACAAGAGTTGGTGAACAAATGGATAATGAGCTGGGGTAGGAATAAAGAAGAGAAATAAAGGATAGTGCCAAGGTTTCTGGCTTAAGCTATATACTAACATTGGGAATAATGAGGTAGAAGCAGTTTTGACAGAAAAGATTATAAATCTGTGTTGGACATGCCAAGCGCATCTGAGACACTCAAGAAGAAACGTACAAGAGACAACTGGCTGTGCAAGTCTGAGACGCAGAAGAGAGAGGCCTTGGCTAGAGACAGAAATACAGGAGCAGCTGGAATGCAGATCGTAAGTGAAGCCATGGGAGTAGATATCACTTGCGGGAGAGCACAGAAGGAGAAGAGAATAACTCTAGGACCAGGCCCTGAGCAATGTCTGTATTTGATGGCTGGGTAGATAGGAAGGGCTCTGAAAAAGAACATACAATCATGGAATAAAAGAGAAAAGAATATTTCAAGAAGGAAGGAGTAGTTGACTGTGTGAAATGTGTTAAGAGATTGAGTAAGATGAGGACTGAAAAATTTCCTTTGGCTTTAGCGATGTGGAGGTCACCAGTGACCTTAGCAAAAGCAATTCTGGTGAAGCATAGGAGCAGAATTCAGATTAGAAAGGACTGAAGCATGAGTAGGTAGTGAAGGAATGGACAAGTGAGTGTAGACAAGTATTCAAGAAATTTTGTGGTGAAGGGAAAGACAGGGATTTGTAAGCAGCCAGTGGTAAGGATCATGCAGTAGAGAAAGGGTTATCATTAGAATTCTCTCTCTGAGGATAGAAGAAGTTTGAGCACACTTAAATGCTGAAGGGACAGAGCCAATAGAGAGAGAGAGGTCAGCTGTGCTTGAGAGAGAAAACAGCAAGTACGAGGTCTTAGAAAGAGAGGAGACACTGAGACCCAGAGGACAAATGGAGAACTGGCTTCAGACAGGAGGAAGGGGGAGAAAAGATTGCTCCCAATGCAGGAAGGTTTCTAGATTTGATGGAGGTAGTTCTCATCTGTTGAGAGTGAGGGGCCATAGAGGAGTGTGCTAGGAAACAAGGAGAGGCTAGACTCTAAATGCTCTGTCACTTGGAGGTTATAAGAGTCTGTAAACAGCTACAATTGAAATGGGAGGTAATTCAGGTATTAGAGAGGGAAAAGTAATCAGAAAAGCTCACTTATATTTTCCAGTGGTCAACAGAACACTCGGACAGCAGGTCCCTGGGGGAGGAGGAGGGGAAAGCCCTGTAAAGACTTGATACAATTCTTTTAAACAAAACGACCCAAATCTGTAGGATTTGCAGATTCAAATACAGTGTTAAGAGCCTATTACCAACCCATGTTCCTACCTCTCAATCTGAAGACTAAGTGCTTTATTTTTTATTTACTTTGAATTTTAAATCCTCCAAAGCACTAAGGGATCTGTCATTTTGTTTTTTCAGATTTTTTAAATAAAGATCTCAAGATTTCTAAAACTAGACATAAAATCAAGTTCACAAAGGTAGATAAATGTGAAATGCCATACAAAGAAGTTGCAGAAAAGTTCTAGAGTAGAAAAAAATGTAATCTTTGAGGCTTTTAAGAGAAAGTTTTCTATAATCAAAAGTAGACAGTGAGATCTGTAAAGAGGCTGGGAGCGGAAAGCTTATAAAATGGGCCCCCATTCTCTTGGAAAAGGGATGCGATGCAAGCTACAGAAACCTATTTTATTTGGGAAAAGAAAGAAAGACGAAACACATCACGTAACTTACAGAAAATGACATAAAGCCATTACTAGCAGCAGTTACAGGGTAGCTATTCCTCTCCTCTATATTGAAATCAAACAAATTCATCGTTATGAAATACATGCATCCTTGCCTTGGGCAGACCAAGTCTGACAGATAATCACAAACACAGACATGAATTTCTCTTTCTCTCTTATGGTGTAATACCTCCATCTTACAATCTTTTAAGATATTGCAACTAAATACTGTGTTTTTGCTATTAGGGGTAACTCAGGAATCTCCTTTTTTATGGTGTCTGTCTTGCTGGCCAGATATATGAGTTCAATGTGATCCTGGGTCATGGATTCTCTCAAGTCCAGGAGTGTGGGCTGTTATAAAGCACTACCATGACTGAATCACCTTGCTATCTGCTCTAGACAATGAGCCAGAAGCCCCGAAGTCCCACAGGAGTTCAGGGCTAGCAGCCATCTGACCTCACTGCGAATTTGACATGCTGATTATAAACGACCCTTTCTTAGTCATTAAATCAATACCTCTCCCCACAGACCACCCACCCACCCACTGCTGGTCCCAACCTCAACTTCCACACTTGGTATTACTTCTTTAAAAGTATTCTTAGATTTAGAATAAGAGGCCTATGGTCTTCTTCCATCTCAGCTGGCATTTGTGCATGAAACAGTCTATAAGAACGTCCACAAATCCTTGTGCATCTGGTTCGCTGTGTGCATGTATAGACAGTACTCCAAAGGGGCCACCGGCCAGGCTGGACATTGTCCACCTTCCTCTCCCGATCTATTCTCTACTTGGCTCTATGACTTCAGAGGGTGAGTTAAACGAACTATATCTACTTGGCACCCCTGCCCCTGGCTTCCAGTTGGGTTTGGTCAGTAGAAGGCACAAGCAAGAGGCCGGAGGTAGGAGATGTTTTTTCTCCTGCCCCCTCCCTGCTGGGACAGAGGCTGGCAGTGGCTACATTCCTACCACCACACACAGCTCCTGGTGGAAAGCCTCTCCTGCTGCTTCAGATCTCTGAAAACAGCTCTCTCTTCTTCAGAACTCTTGCTCTTTCAGGCTAAAGGTGATGGTGGCTTATCGTTGGTGCTGGCTCTTGAACATCACTGCCTCGTTTCCCTAACCCCACCCAGGACTCTGTAAAGGGACTTCACTGACCTCTCTTTCACCTCATTTGAGCGTGCCATGTCTTTCCTGCCAGGACCCTGACCAATACACATTTATAAGAGGAACCAGTTTGCATTTCCTTTAAAAATATTTAAAACATCGTGTTTTATGTTTTAACTCTGTGTAATTTAACTCAACTCCAAATACAGAAGTCACATAGAAGCAAAAGAATAGATATCAAAAATTTATGGGCTGCATTTAGGGCTCCTTACTTTTTCTGGTGAGAGGTGGTGCGCCTGGTGCAAAAGACAGCGATGATCACGACCACCACAATGGTGATGACACCAACCGACACGATGATGACCAGGAGCATGTTACTGTCTAGAGGAGAGGTGGGGCTTCCATGAGGGCTGTTACTGCCTGGAGAGGGAAAATAGTACATTCGTTAGTGTTAGAGAATTCTAAAAATGCATACAATCAGGCTATAGAACCTTCGTGTGAGCTTCTTCATAACACTCATCATTGTGCCTTGTATAAAAGTGTCTCATAAACATGGCTATCTCCTCTAGATTACGAAACGTAGAGCTGAGTTTCTGCCCTATGTACAGTTCTCAGCCTGGTGCTTTGCACAAAGCTGGTGTTAATAAAAGCTTCTCAAATTATACTTAACATTATACTTGAACAAATAAAGGGTCTGCCCCTCTGGTGTCATACATTATAAAGAAATTTGTCTTGTAAAGCATCATTTGTAAATTATTTAGTTTTCTGACTTTCAAAACCATTTTAAAAATGCACCTTCATAGAATGCAAAAGTTTTTTCCAACATATAGATGTCTGAGATCACAAAAAATTACTTGAAAAATGAAGTCTTTCTGTTTTTATAAATACAATCTATACAGAGTTAATTTTCTTATTCATGTACATATGCTTTTATTTGACAAATATTTACTGACTGGTTACCATGTGCCAGGCATTGTTCTAAGTACTAACGATGCAACAGTGAACAACAAAGATGTGAATGCTGGGGTGGGGACAGACAATAAACAAATACGAAATGATTAGTTAGTAGTAAGTGCTACGAAAAAAATAAAATGAGGGGATATGATACAGAGTGGCTAGGTTAGCTCTTTTACATTGAGTGGTGAGAAAAAGCTTCTCTGAGGAGATGACATCTGAGCTGAGATTTGAATGATGAGAAAGATCCCACCATACAAAGACCGGGAGGAAGAACATTCCAGAGAGAGGGAACAGCTAGTGGAAGAATCCTAAGGCAGGAATGAGCTTGGCATGATCAAGGAAGAGAAAGGCAGTCAGTGTTACTTAAGCAAAGAGGGATACGCAAAGTTAGAGGGAAAGAAGTGAACAGAAAAAAGACAGAGATGAGGCTGAAGAGGTGTGAGATGAGATGAAGAGAAGAGGTGTGCAGAGGCCAGATCATTTAGCACCTTGAGGAAATTTAGATTTTCTTCTTCTTCCTATTATTATTTCCCCATTGCTTACAGGATGAGGTCCAAGCTTTTTTTTCCTTTCTTTTGTGAGGAAGATCAGCCCTGAGCTAACATCTGATGCCAATCCTCCTCTTTTTTCTGAGGAAGACTTGCCCTGGGCTAACATCCGTGCCCATCTTCCTCTACTTTATATGGGACACCGCCACAGCATGGCTCGACAAGCAGTGCGTCGGTGTGCACCCGGTATCCGAACCGGTGAACCCCGGGCCGCGGCAGTGGAGTGCGTGCACTTAACCGCTTGAGCCACGGGGCCGGCCCCCCATGCTTTTTACCAAGGGCTTTTGTAATACAGCTAGCTCTATTCTAAGTCTTGTTCTTTCATTTTCTGAAATATATTTCTTTGCTTCCCATCTCATTACAAAAGTTATACATGCTCATATTATAAAATATGGGAAATCCCACCACACAGATCTAACCACCACGGATATCTGATGTCTTTCCTTCTAGTTACTCTCTTGTCTTTCAAACAATCAGAGCTGTACAATAATGGGATGGGCTGCTTTGCCAAGTAATGAGTGTTTAGTCACTAGAAGTACTTAAGAAGAGTCATCCCACCAGTGTGGGATGTTGTGGATGGAATTCCTACCATGTATGGCCCGGGAATCTATGTTTTCAGAAAAGCTCCTAAAGCGATTCTCATATACAAGCTGGTTTATAAACTTATGACCTAATCCAAACTATACTTATTGTGGAAATCCCTTCCATAACACTGGATTAGCTGACCTTCCAACTTTTGATTCTATGATTTTATAGGCTATATCTAAGCACAGTGCTAAATCTGGGCTGATTTAGGAGGGCTGAAGAATTTATTCTTCTACATTTGGTTCAATTATTTTTATCCTTCATTTCCAAGAAAAAGGTAAGCAGATAGACAACTTAAACTGTATACACTGATGTTCAATAAAATAACATTTTTATATTTGGGAAAGACTATAGAACTAGAGGCCAATTAAATTACACCATATTAGGGCTTTACATAAAACTTTTATTAACAGCAGTGCTGAGCTACTGGGTTGGGTAGGCATTGCAAATCAGAGGCTGGGGAGCTGGGGTGTGGGGGGCAAGCAGAGGTGGTGGTGGCAGTTCTTCTGCATTCAACAGAGATGAATCTCATTTAACTGTATTTGAGACCTTTAACTTCTGAGCTGGCCAAAAGCTCCCTTCTAAGACTGAATAAGAGTCAGCTGCCAAAGGCAGCATCAACTCTCCTACAAGGGACATTATGATAGGTCATTTCTTAGGCCTCATCTGGACTACTGCAACAGCTTCCTAACCACTCTTTTCTGACTTCATACTCTTAGCCCCGACTCATTCTTCACTGTTATCAGACTAATAATATCAGATACTTAATAAATGAAGTCATAGTTTACCAGTAGTATCAGACTGCTTATATATGTTATTTACAGGAGTGAAGCTCACATTTCTTAGCATTGGTACCTGAGCATTTAGCAGGCTGGTTCCAACCTATCTTTTCTATTCTGTCTCTAGGTAGTGTGACCCCTGGAGGGAGCAGGCTGTTTTATACTGCCATGCCTTTGCACAGGCTGTTATTGCTTCCTGGAATGTTCAACCCCCTCCTTGACATACATAGCAATCTTCTATGCAGCCTTTAAAATCTGGGTCAGGTAGCACCTCTTCTATGAAGCTTTCCCTTTTCTCTATCAGGTAGTTTGTTACTCACTCCACTACTGCTCCAGAGCCTGTTACATAGAACCTGAACCTTTAAAAATATGTGTGAGTGAATGAATAAATGCATGAACAAAAGAAAAGGCAAAGAAATAATTACTTTTCTCATGGCCTTGAATGTTATACTGTGGACAGCACATAAACGTAACATATGCATCCCAGGAGGAGAAACCCATAAACAAAGTCCTAGAACTCTGAGCCTAAAAATTTCTTGAAGCATGCAAGTTTGTCTGGCTCTCCTAAGAATAGGCTGATTCACCCTGAGCTAACATCCATGCCAATCTTCCTCTACTTTTTAGTATATGGGCCGCCAGCACAGCATGGCCGCTAACAGAACGGTGTAGGTTTGTGCACAGGAACTGAACCCGCGCTGCCGAAGCGGAGTGCGCTGAACTTAACCACTAGGCCATCGGGGCTGGCCCAAGAGATCATTTTATCTCCACATTTAGACTAGGAGCTTCTAGAGGATAGGCCTTTCTCTTCTGTATGTTTCTCTGGCAGGGGTGAGGAGACAGTAGGGTCATTTCTAGTAACTCCTTTTGTGAACATTTCACTATCCTGGATTCCCACATCTGGTGCAGAACCCATCCCTTTTAGGCTGCATGTGATAGCAGAAAAGGCACAACCATAAGTCAGAAGACCTGGGTTTTGGTTCTAGAACTTCCATAATTAGTGGATGGCCCAGGCATAGTACTTCTCCAGAGTCTCTTAATGTATAAAATGGGAATAATGATATCTCTCTCCCTGCTTCAAAGTGTTATGAGGATCAAATGTGATTTCATGTGAGAGAGTAACTTACAAATGGTGAAGTCTGTAGAGAAGTAGGTGTCCTCATTTAAGTAATTAGAAGGCACCAGGCTCTTAGGATGGCTAGGAGAGTGAGAAGAATCTTTTAGAATTTCCAAACTAAAAACACTGAAGCAGTGTGGGGAGAAATTAATGATTCCAAAGCATTTCTTTGGCTTCTTCTGGGTGATGGCTAATTCCACGAGAGGGTTTATTTTTGAAAGCAAGATTCTAATTCTTTTGTAGAGGCAGTGGGCAAAAGGAAGACTTGTTTGTTTAGAATTAATCTTATTTTAAGCTGGATATGTGGGGAAACAAATTTTATTTATGAATCCTATAATGAATGAGTTTGTAGTAATTCAGCAAATATTTGCCAGAAAATGCCTAAAGCTAACACTATTAAATAGAAGAAAATAGGTAACACGCTACAACCCACCACACACAAGCTACAAAAGACATTTCAAGATTTCAAGCAGAACCACGTCATGCCCATAGTAGGCCAAAAAAGCCACAGGAAGGGCTTTACCGCTCATCGGAGGTTTGTAGTCAGATCCTAGGTCTGGCAGCCGGCTTCCTTTTCCTGCAGATCCTGAGGCTGAAGGAGAAGAAATCACGTCAGTAATGACCCAACCCATTGGTGTGATAAGTCCACTTCACAGCTAGTGTGTGTTTTCTACAAAAAAATGTTTTCAGTCTACTCTTGCCATGAGAAAATGAAGTAGCACGTAAACAACAAGGGAAAATGTAGTCTATTTGTGCAGAGCAAACTAAGGTATAGCTTTCTATGCAATGAGGCATCTGAAAGGCTGACATCTCGTTCCATGGTTGTATCTGGCATGTGACTAGACTACCACTAGCTGTTCAGAGGTGGGAACACACTCACTTCTCTAGCACAGGAAACAGTTCCTGAAAAGACTGCTCAGAGCACTTACGGCAAAAGTAGCTTCCCTCGGAAAAGGAACCAAGGGGACCAGTTAGGTTAACTTCTGCATTAAAGATCTGGACTCTTCCAAAGGACTCGGCTATGCTGATCTGGCCTACCAGGTGTCACTAGTGTGTGGATTCTTTTCTCAAATAAAGTTGCCTTTCCAAATATAAAGTTACCCTAAGCAGGAGCAGGAAGGCAAAGTGGAGGTTCAAATTGGGTTCTCAGTTCCTGCTCAGCACCTAAATATCCAAAGATGAAGAAACAAAGTCTTCCCTCTCAATTGCTCACAAAGGAGACTGTCCTGATCCATCATCATGGAACATAATAAGTGGGGCTGCTGACCTCAGACTTGGGCCTCACAAGCAGGCCTCAGAAAACACAATTATCAGTTTTTTTGAAATTCATCTTCTTGGTCTTGAATGTTTTTCTTATTTATAGAAAACTGCTAGGGTAAAAGCAAATACAAGGAGTCCTTTCCCAGTAAAGCAAAGGCATTCCTCAATCCAAGGTCTGCGGCCAGAAAGCAGTATTGCACTTCTCTTGAAGAGGTCCGACAGAACTGCAGAGTAAAAGCTGCTCCTCGTAGTTAATACACCACAGTGTGTAACAGATGCCTGCACTTGAGTGTATCATGTGCTCCATCAGGTGCTAACTGACTTTTGGCTACTTATTTAACTATTGTTTCTGGGTCTCAGTTTCCTCACTGTAAAACAGTGATAATAATGGTATCTACTTCACGAAAGGATTAAATTTCCATTTACTCATACAAAATACTTTGAATGCTGCCTGACACATAGTAAATGTTCAATAAATATTAACTACTATTATTACAAGCATAACAAATTTTTAGGGAAGAATATAATCTTTCCCTTTACAGAGGCAGAGCGCATGAAGCTTCAGAAAACACTTATAAGTGAGGGTTATTTCTGCAAATAAAGCATGACTAGAAATGCATAAACTAGATGTGTTTCTGTAAAACATTAGAGCTTATGTCAAATACTTTCATAAATTATCAGACTTGGAGGAAACGAAAGAAATCAAAATCTAAAGGTTTCTGTATGTAGTTCATTTAACATAATACATCTAGAGATGAAAACAATATTCTCTATGTCCAGAAGCTGAAAACCCCCAAAGATAACAGAAATTCTTGGCTATCCAAAAGGGCATATTCTAGAATTTAACTTGCAGTCCCTGACCCCTCTTGCACTGTCCATACTTATTACTTTATCCCCTTACTTCTGCTGCCATCACTCCTCCCAAACGGCACACTCCATAGGTAAAGATTTGAGTTGTTCTTTCCACTACAATAAAGTCTAGTTGGCAGAAATGACTTAGCTCTTGTAAGGCTCTTCATATTTAGGTGTACTTATCTGTCAGGTAGCCCACATTTAAGCCAAACTATCCAGAGTATCATATTATGTAAATAATTGCCAAAGAACACACTTTACCAACTAGTTATGCGTCGCTTAACGATGGGGATATGTCCTGAGAAATGCATCGTTAGGCTATTTTGTTGTCGTGCGAACATCATAGAGTGTCCTTACACAAACCTAGATGGTATAGCCTACTATACACCTAGGCTATATAGTACTAATCTTATGAGACCTCCATCATATATGCGGTCTGTCGTTGACTGAATCATCAATACGCAGTGCATGACTATAAACTGGTTCGTTGAATTCCTGTATTTCCCAATATTTGTTCTTTTATATTTAACCTATGAACAAGAAATTCTAAGGATTAACCAAACACTAAAAATAAATATGGGTAAAGAATTTTAAATACCAGAGGTGTGGTGCAGCTAAGAATTGCCCTCTGCGTCATGGAGTAAAGTGAGGGAAGAACAATGCACACATTTATATTCTGTGCATACACAGTATGGTTATTTTTCTGTTCTCACACTTAAGTCAAAGTTTCTGCCATGATTAGGGTGCCACACACACACACACACACACACACACACACACACACACACAGCATTTTTGCAGTTTCTCCAATGTACAACAAAAGACTCATTGAATGCAAACACATTTTCAAAGCCCTGAAACTTGAAACCTCAAGTTCTGACTCTTCTTTGTCATTAACCACGGTCCAAAGATTTTTGTTTCTAATAACAACTCTTAAACCATGAAAGCAACCATTAAATTTACTTTTATTGTTGTCTCTTAGTATAAAAAACAGATACCAACTATTAACTGACTTCCCAGAGATGAAAATCACAAAGTACAGTTACCTCTCCACCACAGCAATGACAGTGAAAAGACTATGCTGACAGATCATTTCAAGAACAGTGACATTGTGGCCTGTGCTTCCTAAGTTTCCATCTTAAATTGTTTCTATCCTCTTTTAAAATGGGCAGATATATTTAAGAGAAGAAATGGAAAAAGAGCTCTGAACTAAGCTTATGGTAATAGAATAAATAGCACTAATTTTGTCACGGATAATCACACAACTCAGTAGTATAAATTTGTAGATTCTTCGTGGGGGGAGGAAAATAGGGTATTTGCTGAATTTGATTACAACTGTTCATTTAGAGACACTAATAAAATCCTAGAAGCTACAAATATGACAGATTGGCATGCTTGTTCTCATCATGCTGAAATGCCTATCACTGTTACAGAACTTCAGTATCTCAGTGCAAAGGATAATCTGACCCACACTTAAGGCCAACCTCCTACAGCTGCAGAACTGTTTATTTGACTCAGTTTTTTTCCTGCTAGACTATTTAGCTCCTAAGTAGATTCCCAAGCTTTTCAGATACCCCAAGTGCCACAAACATGGACTCAACTCCACTTTGGCCAATAAATATGTGGTTTTTAACACGTGTACTGATTTTTCAGGAAAAAAAAAAAAGAAACAAAAACAACAAAAAGCTAATAATAGGTCACAAAAGAGAGGAAAGGAAAAAGAGGCCATCTACTCATTTACCTTGATCATTAGGCATTTTATCAGAGGAGTCCGCTAACAGGCCAAGCACAGGGGAAGAAAAAACAAGAGCAAGGATCACAAGCTTTGAAAATGGGACAGGCAGAATTTTTAAAGGAAAAAAATAAAACCCCACAAACTTCCAAACAAATTGAGTCTTGTTTTTAGTACTAACAGAAAAGAAATTCATTTATGGTTTCCCTATTTCCACAGACTCAGTCCCCAACTAAATTTTATTCCTAAACTCACTTGGTTCAATATTTTATCTTCACTTTCTTATCTAGTGTTTTCTTTAAAGGGCCCCTTTTAGTCTCTTTCTCTCTACAAAGGTCCACGAATAAGCCTTTCAGGTTAAGAGCCTGCATGTGTTGAAAGAGAATCATCCATCACAATAACATGGTGTTACTCTGTATGGGAACCAAGAGAATCACATCTGATCCGACTTTAAACACTTTTAGACACTGCATTCATCTGCCTCAAACAGCCTGGAGTCAAAGTTCCCCTGTACACGATATGGTTAGGCCAGTAACCTAGGGAGCACTGATTTGGCAGTCAATGGGTAGGTGAGGGATCATTCTGAGATAAATGTTCACACTGTGGCTCATAAGCTCACCATCAGGACTTCTATTATCCATAATCTCTATATGCTAATGTGGTATGTGCAAGCATAGCCCCACTAAAGAGAAATATAATAAAATACCGTGTTTGGGGAGCTTTACCTTTAGGTGTTCTGAATTGGACAGCTTCAGACATGGGCCCCATGCCCTTTGAGTTCCGCGCCTGGATTTTGAAGTAGTATGGTGTGTCAAGCGTTAACTCTTGTATCTGGTGAGTCAGCCTGTTTCCCACCACAGGCTCAATAACCCAGTCATGTATCTCTGCATTCACATCCGTACTGTAATATATGATGTAACCTGTCCAAAGGAGTTAATGGGAAAAGAAATCTTATTCCTGCTTTTTCTTTTGCAATTAGTAAGTGAATAAAGATATATGTTACAGCACATACAAGTAGAGAACACGTACTGATTAAACAGCAAAGGTAAAATGCATTAAAATTGCTACACTAAACATAATATAGGGCAAACCACATTTCAACAGTGCCAGGCTATAAGTTATCATCTATATCAGCAGGTGAAGTAATAAAAGTAGTTAAGATAAAAATATAGGATTAAGTACTCGCAGCAGCCAAGAAATCATGTAAGGAAAATAATACAATCACCCCAACATCCTAATACTTGAACAGTGTACCCTTCAAGAGTCTATAATTAAAATAACGCAGTTTTGAAAACCAATAATGACCTGCCATGCTGTTTTAGCTCTCACCAATGTGATTTCCAGGAGAAAAACTCCTGGGAGATGGGCAGCAACCTCTGTTAAGTTTTCTCAGACTTGGGGTAAGAAACGTCACCTGATACTTCCACCAGAGGGCACTCAATCTCCAGGGCTGAGGCGGGAAGAGCCACAACCACAAGCCTATCTGACCTACACAGTGCAAAAATGTACTGCATTATTACTGATTTTTAAAGACAAAGTAAAATGTAATCCAAGTTAAATCATGCTTGATACTTTTATGGAAGAGGCAAATTCTGAAACCTAAAAAATGACATAAAGACCAGGGATTTATGGAAAGGAATTCCTATCGAAAGTCGAAGCAGGACAATGCTAAGAAGTGCTTTCAGTTTCCTTAGGCCACTTTACTCATACAAAGAAACTTCAGAAGACAAACTCCTCTTCCTCACATACACCCACATGGAGCAGCAGCTCCAAGGGTAATAACTAGCAGCTAAATCTCATCAAGCTTTCCTCCTTGATAAGGCTGGGGAAGGCACAGTGTCCTCTATTGTGGAAGGTTCTTTTCTGGAAGTGCAAGAAAAAATTCCAGGACCCTTCAAAGCCCTAGCTGAATTCAAATTTTAACTCTAGTTGTAAGAGCACAGGAAGCTGAAGTAGCAGGCCTGGGGGAAAAAAGGACTTAAAGTCTACTCGGCTTTTTCGGCTTCAGGGTAGAAGAGGTGAATCTGTATTTATTGAGTATTACCCTGTAGAGTTAGTCTTTAACTCCAAAGCTAGACATCTAGTCAGAGCCAGAGAAGAACAGCTTTTCTGAGGAAAATAAATGTCTCCATAAGGTCCCACTATAGCCAAAGGCTGTCTAGTGCAACCCATGACTTTCACGCAATGTGAGTTAGAAAAACCAGCTGGCAACTCATTTTTACATCACTATGGGCAAATAGCACACCCCCGTGCTCCACTTTCGAGGACCATTGTGACTCACAGCACCTCATAAAATGACCAAGCTGGCCTTCAGACTCCCATTTCTCCTAACAACACAGTACTCTCCTGGAATGCTTCTACCAGGCAGGAATAGGGAATAGACACACACTCAAAAGCATCTTACCTGTAATTTTGCCATTGGCTTCAGAGGGAGGCTGCCAATTTACAATTATGGTCCTAGGTTTTCCTTCTTTACTCACAACTGTCACATCCTTGGGTGGAGAAGTAGGAACTACAAAATAACAATGCTTTCAACAATTCCTAAGCATTTCAACTTAATTCACCATTTCCTCAACTCTTTCCATTTATAAGGCACTATAAAGGGTACAAGCCAAAAATGATGAAGCCTCTTGGCTTCAAAGAACTCATAGTCTATCTATAAATAGCTCCAATAAAAAGAAGAATATGCAAGGGCTAGCCCAGTGGCACAGTGGTTAAGTTCACATGCTCTGCTTCAGCAGCC